>NW_017731376.1:6220330-6236019 GCF_001890085.2 Hipposideros armiger | reverse complement strand
AAAAAAAAAAAAAGAATGAAATGCAATAGCACGTGTATGCATATTGTCTTCCCTGCACCTGGAATGGAGGGAGAATGATCTAAAAGCGCAAGCTCCCTCACCCTCCCTCTCTCCTCTGTTTTCTCTTTAGCATTCTAGCTTTGTGTAAATTGCGATACCTCTTCATTCCAAAAGTTTTGAGATCTATAACAACAACAACAAACACTTTATAAGGAGCTCACCATGTGTCAGGCAGTATTTTGTTTGTTTCACAAATGTTGACTCAGCTGCTGAAGTTTTTTAGAGCCTTGCCTTGACCCTGTGACCCTTTGATGGTTTGAATCAACTCTCAAAGCACTGCAATGATAAACTATTTTTTAATATTATCTTGGGTTCCAGGGATGACACGCAAGGCTAGAGAATTCCCAGGAGTAACGCTTTTTCAGTCCCAAATGGAGGCTCAGTATATACTTTAGGGCACCAAAAAAGTTGCAATCACCGAAAGAAACAAACATTTTTTTGAAAAAGTTGGTATTGTTATTTAAAAAAAAACAAATAAAGAAAGCCATCGAAGTGGGTGGTAGTCGTGAGGGAAACTTTGGAGGTTATGGGTCAGGCTTTGTGTTTATTTTGAATTATGTGAGGGAGGGTAAGAGGGAGAAAGAAGAGCCCAAAAGCTTTCAGTACTTAGAACTTCAGCTGTTAACTGCCATTTATCCTTGACTGGAGTTTCTCAAATGGCATTGAAGATAAAGAGCTGAGAGTGAACCCCAGGCAAGGCCTTCAGCCCAGAATCTAGAAGATTCCTTCAGAATACAAAAAAAGATGCATTTCTCATGTGGTTCCAGCAGCCTCAGCTAAAGCTGCTGTTAATAGGCATAGCTTGAGCTCCTTTCTTGCAAAACCAAGATGTTTGTGGTTTCTTAAGTCTTATTTCTCCTCTTCTTCCTCCTTTTAGCCACTTCATTGGTATTTGTTGTCTACCCAACAACCCGTCACCCCACTTCTTCCCTGCTAACAAAACATCAAACAGTGGAAATCCATTCATCTCAGGGAGGGAGGCATCTATTCTAGTCACAGGCAAGTAATCATGTTTGGTCTAAACCATCATGTTGTACCATTCCCCTCTGATAGTGTTGGGTTAGAGGTGGACATTGTGAGCCTGTCCTGGCCGAAGAGATGCAGGGGGAAGTTGGCTGGAGAGGTCCCATCTCAGATAAAATGACAGAACCTCAGAGCGATAAAGCCTTCATGTACCACCCCCAGCTTCACTCCACCTCGGAGAGCTGATGTGAAACCAAAATACCTAAAGCTGCAGCAGCCACCTTGAGGAAACCATGAATGAGAAGCCGTTAGCTGAGAATGTCCTTCTTTGGCTAGGGGCCCTTGATGACATCATGGAGCCTCAGAAGAAACCCTGGAGTCACCTCCAGACTTCTTATTAAGTAAAATTAAATGTCCTTTGTGTTTAGCTACCATAAAGTGGTTTTGCTAATTTTTGCAAAAAAACAAAAAAAAATTCTAAATTGATTTACTTGTCTTTGCTATAGAACTCCTTGTGTTGCTATTTGTAAAATATGGAAGATCAGGAACATTAGTATGATGAGGTTTTAAGTTTATTTTTCATTTTATTTTCTCCATTTTGCTCATTACAAGGATTAGAGAAAGCTATGATGGCTTTATAAAAGTCTTCAGAACTAATTTAATTTACTTTATCATCACAAGGTCTAGTTGTTAATACTTGTTCAAAATATTATTTTCCAAAATATAGCCAAAGCTATAGCAACAGGAATTTGCTAAAAACAGAAGCATCTCCCTTTTGTGGGGTGCAAAGTCTGGCATCTCAGCTTCTCTCTGGACACATGCCCAGCTGTGCTCTCTGCAGGCCATCTTCCTCTCTGCACGTGCTGTGGCTCCCCCTCCTCTCAAACTCCAACTTGCACGTGACACTGAATTACGTCAATTCCAGTTCTACTTCTACAATCCTTTCTGGCTCCAGAGTGCAGCAACAACTAATTAGAGTGATCTGTGCCCCTCCCCTCGATTTGTTAAGAAAAATTTTGTGGACAACCCAATTCATTGACTCCCCATGGGTCAGGGGGCCACTCCTAGTCAAATCCGTTGTTCCTATGCCCAAGGATGGTGTGACCAACATGCATGCCTAAGCCTGTCCCGTCAGCAGAGCACCAGGGAAGGGACCTCTCTGCAGGACAGATAATGAAACAAGGCCTGCAAGAGGTATCATTTAGTTGGCGTCGTATTAACAAAAAAGTCACACATTCTCATGTATTTATAGGATATCAATCGACAAACCTACAATTACATTTTGTGTCCTGATCAAAGGGAAAAAGTACTGAGGGTGTGGTAGACAAAATAATAGCCTCCAAAAGGTGTCTGTGTTTTAAAGCCCAGAATTTGTAAATATGTTACATCACATGGCGAAGGAAAATAAAGGTTCTAATCAGCTATTTTACAAGAAAGAGATTCTCTTGGGTTATCTGAATGGGCCAGTGTAATCACAAGGGTCATTAAATGTGGAACAGAGAGGTAGAAGAGCCCGAGTAATGCAGTGTGAGATTGCTGGCTGTTGCTGGCCTTGAAGATGGAAGGGGGACCTGAGCCGCAGGAGGCAGATGACCTCTAGGATATGGAAAGGGCAAGAAATGCTCCTACCAGAGCCTCCAAAAAGGAATACAGCCCTGCCAGTATCTTAATTTTAGCCCAGTGAGACCCTTTTGGATTTCTGAATCCCAGAACTGTAAGATATTAAGCTTGGGCTGTTTTAAGCCACTAAATTTGTGATAATTTGGTACAGTGCAAAAACAATAACTTTTATGTGCTAACTCATATATTCTCTTTTAAGCCAGACAACAAAACTGAATTAGCATTATCATCCCTCTGTTTCTAATAAGGAACTTTAGGCTAAGAGATTACACAGGTACTTAGTGGCAGAACTGTTTGATTCCCACATCCATGTTCTTTCAAGCAAACCACAGCTGCCTCTCTGGAAGATAGTCGCTGGAGCAGTGGTTCCAAAACTGAGCTGTAAAATGGCATCACCTGGCATCTTTAAAAATCCTGACACCTGGTTCCCATGCCCAGACATTTCCATTTAATTGGTATCAGGTGTAATCTGGCCATCAGTTTTAAAATCTCCCCAGGTGATTCGAGAGGGCAGCAAACTTTGGCAACCACCATTTTGGAGGAAGGTCTGTAGAACAGGTCCTCAAATGACTTCGTTTCATTCAATGTCATTTCATTATAACGTTGCTGAGATACCATAGGAACTTTTTCTTTTTTTTTTTTGAAAACAGTGGCTGTTTATTTTATTAACTGACCAGATTACAAAAATACCCATGGTAGATACCTTAGTTCATCCTCCTAATAAGCCTGTTGATCTGGTCTTCCCTGTTGCCAGCGTCTCCCCCCTCCACAAAGTGGGTGGTCTTCTTCTTCATTCCACCTCGTGGAGAAGACAATTTGAAGGGCCACAGGAAGTTGTTTGCTTCTTTGAAACGTTTTCCAACAGTATAGATCTCATGAATCAAATCCTCCATGCAGATGATGCCGTATTTACCAAGAGATCGCGCAATTAATGTGTTATCTGTCAGGGCAATTCGCTTTTTGTTGATTTTGCCATAACCACGCTTGTAGATCAATTCATTTACTGACTTCAGGTTTGGATACCCCCATGCGATGTATGGCTCCACAATCCTCAGCATGTTAATGGAAGCCTTGTTGAGTTTGACAAAGGCGCCGTTGAAGATCTGGCGAAGGCGGAGAAGCTGCAGCACCTTTCGGACCTTTGGGCTCACACCATTGATGCCTCGGATCCTGATGACAAATGCCAACTTGGGTTCCGCAGGTACATAGAAGTTGCCAGCTTTTCTCGCCATCCTAGCCATTCGAATCTCGGTCCTGTACATCTGCCTATATTCTTTGTGATAGTGCTTCGCTTTTTCATAGATAAGCTTTCTTCTTGCCTTTCGAAGCATCTTTTGGGCAAACTTCTTTCTCAGGCGTTTGATCTTCAGCTCTGCGAAATTCCTTCGCTTTTTCTTAAGGGTTTCTGGCACAGCAGGAACCTTCTTCTTCTCTTCTGCGCCCTCCATGGTTCCGGCCGGAAAAGAGATACCATAGGAACTTAACTCTTATTTATATCAACTGGCCTGAGGTAAAATTGGTTTCATTACACGTCCTTTCGCTGCAATTCCAAGACCTGTTGACATTAAGTGAGGCTGACCGTAGTGTCTTGATGTTAAATGGTGACATTACAATTTCTTTTCCTTTTTGAAGAGACTTTTTTTCAGTGGTTCCCCCTGGGGCTGCCCAAGAAACTCACCTGGAAAGCTTTTAGAATATATTTCTGCTTGGCCTTACCCTCATAGATTCTAACCCAAATGGCCTGGAGTAGGACCAGTTTAAAGCTCCCTAGATGGTTTCAATGTATGATCAGGGTTGAAACCCCTTGTATCAGGAGAATAGAATGGGGTGCCTGCTGGCTGGAAGCCTCTCCCTATTATGACTCATTCTGAAAAATCTGGGTGTTAGTGGAAAGGAAAGGAGGTTTTTCTAACAAAGCTGATGCCTCCACTACCCAGTGGGATGTTTTAGGGTACATGTTTCCAGCTGTCCCTGGCAGGAAATGTTTACACATATTTGCGGAACTTCTCTATCAGCATTGAGCAAGAACTTGCTGTTTTTGAAGGACAGCCAAAGAAACACATGTAACCGAGGATTTATTTAAAAAAATACAAAAGAAGTCTGTTGAAGGTATTCTAGAAACGGCGCTACAAAGATGTCATGAGTTGCTCTCAAGCATGCAGGATGGATAAAGCTGTTGTTGTTTCTGTGGACTACACCATTCAGTGAAAGATTGCTGCAGACAAGGATAAGCACAGGGTGCTAAGTTTTCTCCTCACTGGTTTCTAATTGCAAAGGAGAAAAAAATAACATTTCGATGGAAAGTTCTAACAGTGAACACCTTAATCTAGAGGTCACATTTAGTATCAGTCATAGTAGGGCATCTTGATATTATGTGACTCCTGATGAGATGCAATGTGAAGTACACAGGGTCATCTCTGCAGTATTCATGCCAAAGATGTACAACCTGATTCTTGTCAAACCTTTGGTTTTACCTTCCAGCTGTCAGGGAATACCTGGGCAAAAAGAACAAAGTAAATGGCACCATGAAAAAACAAACAGGTGAAACCAGACTGTGGAATATTCTACAAGACAGCTGGCCTGTTCTCTTCAAAAGGGCAATGTTTAAAGAAGAAAAAAAAAGTGCACAATTCTTTTAGCATAAAAGAGAATAAAGAGATGTAACAACTAAATGCAATGCCTTAATTATATCCTGGTTTGGAGGAAGTGGAGAAAAAAATACCTACAAAAGATATGTAGGGATATTTAGGGGAAATTTGAGTATAGACTAGATGTTAAATGATATAATAGTTCTTATCTCACGTGTGATAATGGCATGGTGTTAGGCTGGAGAATGTCCTAATTTTTAGCTCAGTTATTTAGGGATGAAGTGTCTCAGTGCCTGAAGCTTATTTTCAAATGGTTCAGCAAAATAGAAACACACACACACAAACAAAGCAAAACATTGTCAAAATGTTCACGGTTGTTGAATAAAAGGTGGTGAGTACACATTGTACTCTTCTTTCAATTTTTTGAGTGTTTTAAATGATTTCCATAACATTTGGGAAATATCTCTATTCCTAATTTATCCATGCTAGAATATGCCTTTTTGAGATTTGGTCTCTGGGATTGTTAGAGGTAGAAGTCATTCCTGCAACTTTTTCCCCAGAGTCTCTTCTGTTAGACTACCAAGCATAGAACACATCAATGGGTCATATCTTTCTCAATCTTGACCTTATGTTTCTGGAGTTAAATAGCCTTTCTCAGGCTCATCTTCTCTGGCTCACCTTCCAGACAACAGCTAGAGTTACCAGATTCCCTAATGTAAATACCATGATGCTTTGCCTCTGTTAGAGGTATACTTAAAAGAAACAATAATAATAAGGTGTGAGCATAATGTGATATGATTGAATATTTCTTTTTGAAAACAACACACTGTAATTTATGTATTCAAGTGTCCTCTTCAAAAGCATACCTTGCACAAAACAGGTTTGGAAGCTTGCCTTTTAGGATCACCTTCAGAGTCCGTTTTACCTTCTCCTCATTAGTCACATACCTTTTGTCCCTTAGGGTGGGTTTGATATATGAACAACTAAATATCACTGAAGGTCACAAGTTGTAAATAAAGTGATTAAGCAAGTGCAGGAATGGCCTTCTGCCCAAACTCAATGTGTGATTATGCACAGGGATACTTATTTTCTGAAATAAAGTGGCTCTGATAATACTTTTTAAATGCAGTTCAAAAATGTTTTAGGTAATGTTAGCACTATTTGAAAAACATTACAAGCTAAGCTTCTTGGGTGGTCCATTGCTCTCTTGAGTGTGTAAGTTTGAATCCTGGACTCTGAAATCACTGGCCAAGAGGCCTTTCTGTAACTCAGTTTTCCTACCTGTAAAACAGAAGTAGCAATGCCTACCTCAAACAGTTGTAAGTTCTGAATGAGTTGATATATGCAAAGCACTTTAAACAGTGCCTGGCATCTAGTGAATTTCAATCAATGTCCGCTACAAGTATTGTTACTACTATTTATCAAACATTCAGTCATATCACTTTCCAGTTACTTTTATGTATAGAACCTTGAGTAAGGTAGCTCTTTCCATTGTAAATGAGAGAAACCCAACTCAAAATAGCTTCAGTAAAAATAATAATAATACTGTTAATAAGGAAATACCACAATCATCTAGCTGGAAAATTCAAGTGCTATGGTAGCTTCAGGCATGGCTAAATCCAGGCTTAAAGCAATGATGTTCAGGCTCTTTTACTCTTCTCCATCTCCTTGCTCTGCTTTTTTTTCAGTGATGGGCTATGGCAGTTTCTCTCAATGGGCAACTTGCCCACTGGTAGCTCAACAGCACCCTAAGCCTTAGCCTTAGCACTGTTGCTCACAATCCAGAGAAAGAGACCCTTTCTTCTCCAGCAGGGAAATATCATCATTCAAAGGTGACTCCAAGTGGCCATAGCTAGTCCTAGCTCACCTTTGTGCACATTGCTATGTTCTGAGAGAGAGCACCAAGGCTGGCCAGCATGGGTGCCAAGGTCACTCCCAGGACAGGAGCTTGCGAGTTCCTCCAGGCCCCCAGGGAATGGGGACAAGGCAAGTCTGCTCTTCAGAAGTGAATAAACTGTTTCATTCCGTATCCAGTTGTTTACTGCCTGATAGTTGTTTGGGTTTTTGTTTTGTTTTGTTTGTTTTGTTTCATCACAAGCTCTATATTAGGAACTACAGTAGAGGCTGTACATAAAAGTAAAATGTAATAACAGCTAACATTGACTGAGTGATTGATACGTGCCACGCTCTAGGTTAGGTATTCCAGGTGCTTGATCTTATATAATCTTCCTAATAACCCCATGAAGTAAGCACAGTTATGATTCCCAGCTGAGAAAACTGAGGCTCAGAGGATTTAGTAACCTGCCCAGAGCCATACCTCTTCGTAAAACAGAGTTAGGATTTGGACCCAATGCAGCCTGACCATCAATACCTTCCTTTATATGTCCTGTCAATTTGATACTCATAAAAGTCCTGAAATAATGCCTTGTTAAAACTGCTTTATCACAGATGAGGAAATAAGGTTCAAGGAAGTTAAGTCCATTTCTCAAGGTCATGCCTAGGACCTGTGCTAGGCAATTGGGAGCCAGAAATGAAGATATGGCCCCTGACAGGACCGCTGCGTGTGGCTGCACAGCTTGAGCTCTGCACAAAGGTGCCTTGCCCATTGTGGGGCAGAGGAGGATGAGGGGTGAAATTCAGCCTAGGTTCTGCTCACAGATCATGGCCCTGACCCTGGCTGCATCCTCACAAAGCCTTTTTCTACTGGCCAAGCCATATCTACGAGGCTACAGCAAATCAAAGGGGGAAGCAGTTAGGTTAACTAGATAGGTTAGGTTAACTTACCCCAAACCTCAAAGGCAGCCTGAAAAACAGACAATTACAATGGAACATAGTAATACCGAGGAAGATGCTGTCACAGAGAGCTATATGACACACACGAGGGGCCAGGTGGCTGCTCACTCTGCCACGTTCAGACTTGAATAGGTCCAGTAGCCCACCTACTGGTCTGAGGATGCACAGGGCTGGTCTGAAGATGCACAGGGCTGCCAAACAAAGGGGTCCTAGCTGAATGGGAGCATTGGGCCCATTCAGAACCTGATCTCTGGATTCACTCTCAGATGAGCAGACCCAGCGACCACCCCAGCAGTCTCAGCTTGACAAAAGCATCATCTCTGTTCTAAGATGATTGTCACTACTCATTAATCTGGACATAGCAAAACAGACTTGGCTAAAGCCACTTGGGCTAGCCATTGATAGCTGCCCACCCAGTAATTACCCTTCTTTTCCTAGCTATGAGAGCCTCAATATTCTGGGTACTGTAATGTTGGTTACTCACACATTACACAGGTCTCTCCCCAGCCCCAGGGGGTAAATAATGATTAATCTAAATTGACTATTACAGTTTGGGTTCCTTCCAGAGTAAGGAACAAAGATTTTGGGAGGCGATCCCAGAAATTGCTTAGGAACGCAGTTTAAGAGATTAACGAATATGTATGTAGAGCACCAAGCCCTAAGCTCTGACCATAATAGGCACTGATACATGATGGTTATTATTACTTGATATAACTCCCTCCTGGCTGAACATAGAGGTCTGGAAAGCCAGGTAGGATCTGAGTGACTTGTGTGCTGGAACTGATAGTTTTCTGATGTCCAATCATTCAATGGTGCACTCATTTTCAACATGTGCTAGATATGCTGTGCTTAGGGCCAATCAGCATGTTGAAACCCATAGCAACAATGTTTGATCTCCTGGCAGGGATCAATCAGTGCACTAAGGAAGGAAAAAGGTAATGGCAGAACTGGACTTCTCTCTAACAGGTGGGACAGTTGGGTCTTTGGGGGTGAGGGGCAAAGCATGAAGATTCTTCTGCTCTGTGTGAATAGGATCAGTGTGCTTAATGGAAAATTTAAAGCATAACTAGATCTCTGGTAAAGTGTGGGGGGAAAAAATGGGAAAAAATTTGGGTGGAGTGCTAAATGTCCAGGCTATAGTGAGGAATTGTTCCACCAAAATCTTTTCTCAGTTTCTTTCATGTAATGAAGTTTCAGCTCCAGCACAGGCCAGCCCCCTAGACTACACTTCCTAGCACCCCTTGCAGTTTGGTATGACCATGTGACCATGTCCTATTCAATGCAGATTACGCACAATCTACCTCTTTTATTTAGAGGAAATTGCTGTCTTGGACTATTTCTTTTCCCGTTTCTGGAATCTGAACCTTTCCTTGACTCAGCTTTGACCATAGGGAAGACGGCTGATTTATTCTGAGTATTAATTTAGAAAAGCATGCCCCTTCCTAAGATAAAACCCAGAAGTTGGAGATATCAAAGGATAGTCAATATGAAAGAAAACCTACTAAACACACATGCACACACACACACACACACACACACACACACACACACACACGCAATGTAACATTTACATGATTTCTTTGAACAAGGAAGGCCGGGAGAAAATTGGTGGGGAGGAAAATGGGTGATAAGCATGCACAACCTTATCAGTCTGATCAGTGTTTTTCTGCCTCCTCCACTGCTGACCCCCCAGGTGGTGTGTCAGTGGCCTCGGCTAGCAAGAGTTCTTTCTGTTGTCTACAAGAGGAGACCAGAATCTTCTCAAATCTGCATGCCACAGTCTTGAAAACCCAGTTCAGCATTCTTTAAAGAGATGCACAAGACCAATGTTCAATGTTCAGTGATGGTCAGCAGGCTGGGCTTTCAAGCAAAATCTTTCACGAGAGGCTTGGGGGTTACAGCCCAAGGAGTATTAGCTTAAATACTCACTGGTGTTTCCAATGCAAACATCTAGTTTATGCTGCTTGCTTTTCAGGTATAAACATGTTTTCCTTTGTTTTTTAAATTTTTCTCAAAAATAACATATGCAGTAACCAATTTTCTTATAAACATTATTTTGACATCCCTTAAGTTTAACATGTTTATAGTTCGTCAAAGTGGGGTATAAACACTGTGAAAACAGGTTACCTTTAGTGGAAAGGGTGAGTGAGGCAACCTTTAAATATTTAAAGGAACGGAATCTGGGGGATGGAAGAGCAACAACCTGTCCAGCCAATCTGGACTGCACGGACTGTGACCATGAAGAGCAAAGGCTGCTTTCATTATTAATCCACTGTATTTTTTATTTCTTTGTTATAGGTGTTTACCCTTTATCCTGGCACATACACTAAATAAGACAGAGCAAGTGGACAATCAACATTTGCTGAATAAATGTATGAATGCTTGAGTCAAGTGCAAGACAGTACATATTTCCTCATGCTTCTAGAATAATGGAACATTCTGTACTGTTTTGTTTTATCTTTGTTTCTGGGATAGTGTGTCTCCAAAGACAGCTCCAACCTGAAGAGGGTCACACTGAGTCACACTGTGCCTGGAGGGAAGTACCAAATGCAGAAAGGGAGACAGTCCACCCTGAAATCACCCAGTTGCTGGTGGGCTGCTGAGAAACAGGCAGGAACTCTGGCCTCCTGTGCTCTGGAGAAGAAACACAAAGGATCACCAACCCACACTCTCTAGCACAAATGCTCATGTGTCAGAGATTTTTGAGTGAAAAATTAAAGAACAGATGGCAAAATAAAGACTCTTTACAAATGTGAAGTCTGTGCTTTCTCTGTATGCACATTACACTTTTTTGTGTGCAATCAACATTTATGCCACTCCTTATGGATAATAAGCACATGTTGCCAGCTTCACTTACAGCTAATAACAATCAACAATCACAATGATTGCCATTCTCTTCACTGTCACCTCTTACCACATGAACATTTACTGTCAACTCTAATACACAGAAAAGAAAATTGTTGCAGAGAGCTACCAAATCGGGTCTCAGAATAAAAATAGCCTTTTCTTGACTGTGAGTCCTTAGATTAAACCATTGCAAGAAAAATATTGGAGTGGTGGATTTATTGGAAGGATACATTGTTAAGATGAACGGGGAGTCCCTTTCTTCAGCTGCCAGTAAGGTGCTCGGTCAGGTCCTTCCGAGGAAGCTAAGTCCACGTTGGGGTGAGGCCCTCAGTTCACACTGCACCCTGCAGCACTCGCCCAGCACTCACCTGCACCATGGCCTCCATCTCAGAGCTCACCTGTGTCTGCTCAGCCCTCATCCTGCAGACGATGAGGTGACAGTCACGGAAGATAAGATGAATGCCCTCATTAAAGCAGCGGTGTAAATGCTGAATCTTTTTGGCCAGGTTTGTTTGCAAAGGCTCTGGCCAATGTCAACATCGGGAGACTCATCTGCAGTGTAAGGGCTGGTGGACCTGCACCAGCAGCTGGCATTGCACCAGCAGGAGGTCCTGCCCCCTCTACCACTGCTGCCCCAGCTGAGGAGAAGAAAGTGAAAACAGAGAAAGAAGAATCTGAGGAGCCTGATGATGACATGGGCTTCGGTCTTTTTGATTAAACTTTTTTTGCAATATACTCAATAAAAAGCTGAACTCTGTGAAATATAAATAAATAAAAAGATGAAGGGAGAAAGTGAACTGGCGGCCAGCAGGAATTACCAATGAGAACTCTTTACAAATTCTAGATTCGTTAGAGCCAGGCTCTGTCTAAATATTATCTTAGGTTCAGAGATCGTGTAAATAAGCCCCATTTCCTGTGCGTGATCAAGTGGCTGGCTCATGACTAAGTGGAGAAGGCACAGGCTACTTTATTGGAAAGATAGTCTGAGGGCAGAGATCTACTCATCTGTTCCAAAACAATGACTGGTGGTAATTCTAAATAGTAAACTTCTGTCTACTTCAAGCCACTACAATTTTAGGTTTCTTTTTTTCAACAGCTTAACTTTTATCTTAAAAAAATACATTCACCAAGGCAGATTAAGTTCTTAATCATTTATGTGTTGAAACATGCATGTATGCAAGCTTAGTTCCTGGATGAATTCACTGGCATCTTCAGGGTGTCAATGACGGTGAAGTATCAGAGAGGAGTTTTCTTGAATGGCAGAGGAAAAGGAGGGTAAAAAAAGACCTCTGGCCTGGAAATAGAAGGAGAGAGAGAAGTGGGGACTGTTTCTTCCCAGTAACTGGGTTTGCAGCCCTAGTAATAATAATGCTAACTCACACTCACATGGTGGTTACTATGACTAGGAACCATTCTAACTTGTACATGTGTTAAATTATTGCATCCTCATGAAAACCTTTGCAATAGGTATAGTTATTCTGCCCTATTTATAGATAATGAACCCAAGTCACACAGAGGTTAAGTCAGTTTCCCAATATCACACAGCAATAAGTGGTGGAGCTATGCTCCAAACCCAGACTCTAGGCTCTTACCCATTCTGCTATACTGCCAAGGCCCAGGAGGCAGGTGGGGATCAAAACGCAAACACTCTTCTGCCTTGGCATGGGACTATGCCTATGCAAAGGAAGGGGTACCTTGTTCTAACTGGCTCAGAGGGTCTTCTGTTGGCCAAGGCTGCATCAGAGAGGACACCTTTCTGTTCTCAGGTAAGTGAGGTACAGCCTGGCAGCCACGTGCACACCGCCTCTCATTAGTCCGGGCTTCATTTAGGGCCACCCGCTGATGTGTGACATCTACCGGTGAGCACACTGGTACAGCTACAACCCTGATAACCTTTACTCCCACTCCCACTAATCACGGTTTTTGTGTTCTCCAGTCATCCACTTCCCTTCATGTGCCCCTCCCAGCAAAATCTAACTACAATGAGCAGGAGCTCAGAGCTGTGGGCTGGCCCCCCACCAGCACCTCTGGGTGGAAGAAACAGAACTTTGCGTCACCTGCTGTGCTGCATGTGGCAGGAACAGGGCAGCTTTTGAGAATGGTTGTGGGCACTGAGAGCAAAATCAAGGGCCACACCCAAAGTTAAAAGCTCCACCACAACAAGGTTTTTGCTGAAAAGAAATTAAGCGTATGTTCTCTGTTTGTTTCACTTTTGAAAATAAGTAGCAAGAAATTAAAATTTAATACACCAACAATGAAATGTCCACTGTGGTTTTATGCCATAGGCAAGTGTAGAGTCAGAAGACTGGAGGCTGGAGTCATAGCCCAGCCGCCTCCAACTACATGGACTTGGTCAATTTCCTCCACTCTCTCGGCCTCTCTACGCCCATCTGTGACATAGGAAGAAATATGTATTTGGTCTCAGCCCCTGGTTCTTGACACAGAGCTCCTATCACCTGAGTGATGAGGTACCAGGAGCATCTTTTGTTCTAATATTTGGTTTTTGACCCTGGCTTTTGACACAGCACCTGAGCCATTTGTAATTTCCTGAGTGATGGCTGTGATAGGAGTACCTGACACAGAGCTCCTAAATCCCTTGACATTTCCTTTCTTTTGTTGTAATGAGATGGCTCTGGGTGGGCTCCTGAATGGCTTGAGAATAGTCACCAGAAAGAACAGTCATGATTAGAGGCTTAGAATTTTCAGCCCCACCCATTAACCTCCAGGGAGGGGAGAGAGGATGGGGATTGAGTTAATAAATCAATTATTCATATGGGATGAAGCCTCCACAAAAATCCCTAAACTATGGGATTCAGAGAGCTTCTGAGTTGCTAAACACATCTATGTGCTGTGGGGGGGGGGTGTGCACCCCAACTTCACAGGGATATAAGCTCTTGTACCTCTTTATCTGTATCCTTTATTATAAACCAAGAAACATCAGCAAATGGTTCCCTGAGTTCTGTGAGTTTTTACAGCAGTTTATTGAGTCTGAGGTGGGGTTGGGGGAAACTCCAATTTGTAGTCAAGTAGGGCAGAAGTATGGGTAACTTGGAGACTTACTACTTGAGATTGGTGTCTGAAGTGGGGGGCAATCTTTTGGGACTGAGCCCTCAACTTGTGGGGTTTGCCCTAACTCTGGGTAGTTAGTGTCAGAACTGAATTGGTGTCCAGGGAGTTGGAGAATTGGTTGGTGTGGGGAAAATCTCCACTTTTTGGTGGCAGGAGTGTGGTGAACACAGTAAGAAACAGATTTTTCTTTATAATCAAAACAGGGAAAGAAAGAAATCTGTCTCACAAATGGTTGTGCGAAACAAATGAGATAATATGTGTAAAAGTGCCTGGGATAATGACCAGGTACAGAGGAAGAAAGAGGTACAAACCTCAAGAAAGTTTTGCTGAACCCAAAAAGATGGGAAGGCTGGAAGAATAAAAGAGAGGGAAACTAGCATTGATTTGAGTCAGGCGTTTTCTCAAAAGGTTGTCTTATATAATGTTTTGCAACATTATATGAGGTCATTGATATTATACCTATTCTAATAAATAAGGTATTTCAGGTTCAGAGAATTAAAATGATTAGACCAAGTTCATAAAGTTTGAGAGCGATGGAGTCAAAATTCAAAAATCAGGTCCATATAACAGCAAGTTTCATTCTGTCTCAACACAAAGAGGAAGGAGAGGAAGAGGGAG
This sequence comes from Hipposideros armiger, assembly GCF_001890085.2. Classification (NCBI taxonomy): domain Eukaryota; kingdom Metazoa; phylum Chordata; class Mammalia; order Chiroptera; family Hipposideridae; genus Hipposideros; species Hipposideros armiger. The sequence goes on along the minus strand of NW_017731376.1, from coordinate 6,221,461 downwards.
AAAGGGGGAAATGGCTAAGCACATCATGGTGAAAATGGGAATGAGAGACACCAAGGAAGGTGATGGAGGCAGAGCCAGTCAAGTTAACCCGCTTCTTTACCTGCTAGCCCGGGGACTGGAGTCACGCAATTGTCCTGTCATCTCATCACTTGACTTCATTATGTCTCTGACTAACTCTTCAGTAGTTCGTCACTTTCGGCAATTAGCTCTCCCCAAATCAAGCTTTTCCTTCCTGGAAACTTCCTTTTCCTTCCCTAGGTACCTGTGACAGTCTGAATAACCCAGAATAGCCCAAAGATGCCCACATTCTAATCCCCGGAAGTAAACGTTACCTTATATGACAAAAACAATTTGCACAGGTAATTATGTTAAAGATCTTGAGATGGGGAGAGTATCCTGGATGACCCAGGTGGGCCCAATGTAATCCCAAGTATCCTTATAAGAGGGAGGCAGTCAAGTCAAAATGAGAGAGGGAAGCTGCATGGGTGGAAGCAAAGGCCAGAGAGGAGAGGTTGCTCTGAGGCTGACTTTGGAGATGGACGGGGATTATGGCCCAAGGAATGGAGTCAGACTCTAGAAGCAGGAAAAGGCAAGGAAACAGATTCTCCCCGAAAGCGTCCAGAAGGAACCAGCCCTGCTGACACCTTGACTTTAGCCCAGTGAAATGGACTTCAGGACTGTAAAAGCATAACTTTGTGTGGTCCGTGGTAATTTGTTCTAGAAGCAACAGGAAGCTAATACAGTACCTCACCCCCTCCCCTGTGCATTTTCACCTCTACAGCTTGGTACTGTTAGGCCTTAGGAGGAATTACAAAATTAAAAATTGCCACTTGTGTAGTGCTCCAAGGTTTGCCAAGAGAACCTAAAAACACCTGAGCATTTACCCTGTGCCAGGTGTCATGTGGGCGCGCTACATGGACTGGCCATTGGTTCCCACAAATTTCCTGCTGTTTGTCCACAAACTGAGCCAAGGTTCAAACCCACATGTGTCTAACCTCACAGACCATGCTTTCAACTAGAACCCTCGACTGCCTTTTTCCTTTATATTATGCATTCAATGCCTCATTTGACCCTTATGTGAAGCATTTAAGGAGGGCAATTTATTTATTTATTTATTTATTTATTTATTTA
>NW_017731376.1:6213074-6219115 GCF_001890085.2 Hipposideros armiger | reverse complement strand
GAGTTCCTCAAAGTCAGGTACCACATCTTACTCATCATTTTATTCTCAAAGCCTAATACAGAGCTGGGCACATAGAAAGTATTTGAACAAAATGCAATGCTTTCATCATACCTTCAGTGCAACTCTAAAAGAAGTCACCCCTGGTACCTCCATCCCACCTTCACCCTCACCCAAGAGTAGTAGTTTTCTTACTACTGAATGTTTTTATTACTGAAGTCACAATGTTCATACCTATCTGAGTCCTTAGAATCCTCAGGTGTAGGGTTGGGTGGACTTTCACATACACCTAGTCCAAACCACTTATTCTCTCCACAAGGAAACTGCAGCCAGGGAGGTTCTCATCTGGTTAGTGACCTTGTCCAGTACTTTTTCCATTTTATTACATGGTTTCTCCTTGCCAGAGGGTAATTACAAATACAAAGCAGGAATTTGCACTGGCATTCTTCAGGTGGTTTTCTAGGTGCCAACCTGGACCTATTCCCAGCAAGTTATATGGCAAACGGGTTATCTTTTTACATGATTTTCCAGGAAGTTTTATATTCTATTACTGGACTCAGAATAGGTTAAAAGAAAATTCTCCTTCAGCTCTGGGAAAGCAATTTGACCTCCTAATAGTTTTATTTGCTCATCAAAAAAGGGGAAAAGCACTGACCTGAGAATAAAAAAGGAGATTTGAGTTCTAGTCCTGACTCTGATATATTCTCTTGGGCAATTTCCCGAACATCTGACAGCCGACTTTGACCGAAGAGCTTTCTGGGCTTTCCACAGACTGCCTGGCAATCTAGGATGCTTCCTCTTAACACTTCTTCTCTATCTCCTTTCCTCATGGTCTGATGACTCTCCTACCTTGTCTGGACCCCTCTCCATTTTATCTCAGGCACTTCCCTTGATAAAATCCTTGCACATTTAATCCCATCTTGGCATCTGCTTCTTGGAGGACACAGATGAACATAGGGTTCCAACCTACCTTTCCAAACACCTTTCTTCATTGCACAGAGTGGTCTCATTAGAGTCCCTCAATCATGCATCTATCCCTTTTCCAGACCCAGAGTTAATTTTTTTTTTTTGGCTGAGCCATCCTGCCACCTGTTGGCAGCTCAGCAGCAGCTCAGCTCGGGCTGGGAATCGAACTGCTGTTGCTCAGAGCTGACACTCTTGAGTGAGCTCTTAACCAACTGAGCCACTTGGCCGGCCTCTCAGAATTCATTTTTGTTTAACCAATGTTTACAGACTGCCCATCATGTACCAGGGACTATGCTGGGTACTAGTGGTAACAATAATGGACAAGCAATATTCTTCTGTCTTTACCGTATTTCTCCATGTATAAGATGCTCCCATGTATAAGATGCACCTTAATTTGGGGGCCCAAAATTTGAAAAAAAGTGTATTACATAAAGTTATTGAACTCAAGTTTTATTCATCATAAAATCCATACAACTCCTCATCACTGTCAGAACTCCCAACCATTAGCTTGTCCTCATCTGTGTCTGATGATGAATCACTGTCTTCATATATTACCTCGTCCTCAGTTCCATCTATGGCATTTGAAATGCCACACTTCTTAAATGACTTCACAACGATCTACAACCACTGTATAAGACGCACCCAGTTTTTAGACCCCAAATTTTTTGAAAAAGGGTGCGTCTTATACATGGGGGAAATATGGTATCTCTTCTTATAAAAATCCTATTCCTTCTTCAACCCTAACCATCTCCTTCTCTCACCCTAGGGACCACTATCCACCTTGCCCAATCACCCCAAATCCAGATACCAGACAACTACAGACAGCCCCTATTCCCTAGAGCTCTGACATCTTTCAGCTAGCCAATTCCTAAGATGGTTTACTTCTCCTCACCCATTTGTTCCTGCAGAAACCACAATAAGGACTGCTTCGTACAGTTCCCCCCTTTTCCTCTCTCCTGACCAACTCTGGTGGTCCCATGGTTTGGCATATTCCCTTCCCTTGGGAACTGTGAGTAATGAACTGTATTTTCAGTAGCCAACTCCTGATGTGTTGGCGTTACCATACCTCAAATTTTTTATTAATATACTATATTTCAAAGCAATAAGAAAGGTCAGATTTTTGTTTTTTCGGGGGGGGAGGTTATATGAGAAAAAATAAATAATGTCATTTTATATTTGGTAAAAATATCCAATTGTTCTGGAACTTCAAATAAAGTACAATCTGACTCTATTTTCCTGGTGGGTGGAAATATCCAGAATCTGCAGTGATTTTCCACCAGAGTTCGCAGTGCAGGAAATATATGAGGGGGGAGGAGAGAGGCATTCATGTATCTCTAAATGGAGCTGTATTCATTCCTAAGATAGGACTAGGATGATATGACAAAGGAAAGTAACAATTAACCAGGAGCTTAAAAGAGGATAGAAGTGTACTATTTTCCCATGGAACAGTGTGAAGTAAGTATTTGAGGCTATTAGAAGCTCTGCTCCATATAATCAGTCATTCAGGGACTTGGGGCCTTGGCCTCACCTACATGGTTAAGGCTGGGCCTCCGCTGATTCTAGCCAGGGGAGAAGCATGGAGGTGGCATACCTAGTGTCTTAGCCAGTAGCCCAGAGTGGCCCAGCTAGTGTCCACTCAAATTCTATTGGTTAGAGCTTAGTCACATAACCACATCTCACTGCAGGCAGGCTGGAAAATAGAGAGTGACTGGGCAGTCACATGTCCAGCTACCATTTAATTACCCACGGAAGGAGAGAGAACTGATTTGGGGGAAGAGTGGCTGACTCTGCTTCAGAACCATAGACTGGAAAAGCTTGAGAAATACAGACTTGCAGGCATCTTATGAGGTGTCATTATTTTCATCTGATAGCTGGAGATACTTAAGTCCACAGTGGTAAGGTAATTAAGTAGTCCAAGGTCACAGCCTAGTTGAAAGTAAAACTGGAATTTCAAATCAGAGCTACGGGATTTTTAAAGCTTTCTTTCCTTTTTTTTTTTTTCTGTTTATTTGATTTCCCTCATGTTCATTTTTTTTGCCTGTGGTCACCCTTCTTTCATACCTAAGTTATCATAACTCAAACATTGTTTTTATGGTCTTTTCGCTATGTTATTGTTTTTGTTGTTTTTTCTTATCTCATCTTTTTTGCAACAATTCATTCCTGTGGAAATAGAAATACCCTTGGTCTGAGTTAGCCTATCTTAATTTTAATCAATCAAGAAAGTCCATGAAATAATAAAAGTGTTACTTTACTTTCCAAATTATGTTTGTGTATTCAATATCAAGTCATTTTATTAAATAAACATGATAGTACTGACTCTTTCTGAGTTCAGTGTACAAAACAAAATGTCATAGAGTAAGGTCGCTAAATTCACACAGTGGGTTCCTGGAAGCAGCTAGATTATAAGCAATGACATCATTCACAAGAAAGAAAGGTAAGAAAGGTAAACTTGAAAGCATAGCGGCCGACTGATAAGCATAAATTTTATCTCCTGGTTTTTACTATGTAACTTATCAATATACTTGGGTTTCAGTCTAGGACAATGTTTATATAAATTAATTAGTTTAATAAATTGAAAGTCAATTAGATTTTGAACTTACTCATTTTTAGAGAACATTTTAACTAATAAAAGAAAATTTAAATTACTTTCCTGTTACAAGTATATCTATGTAGACATTGTCCTAAAACTTCAATAGTTTATGTAGTCAAAAAAAGAAAAGAAATCGAATACTATTTAATCCCTGATATAATAAATATTTTCTTATATCTTGTGTGTTCTAGTAGTCATAAGATCTGGATTATGCTTTTTGTTTAAAAAAAGTGAAGAAGAGTAACCAAAGTAACAGTAATAAATAGATTAATGATACTCGTCTAAGCATCAAATTAGGAAGCACAAGTGGATGAGCTCTGTGGCCACAGTCAATGTGAAATCCCAGCTTTATGAGTCAGGGGAGGCTAACTGCTGTAACAAGCAGACCTGACACATCAGTGCTTGACGCGAAAAGCTCGTTTTCATTCATGAAATCGTCCAGTGTGGGTGTTGCTGGTCAGGTAGCCTTTGTGTGTGGCTCTCTTCTAAGCAATGACTCAGGACCTGAGCTCCTTCAACCTCATGTCTCCACCATCCTCGAAGGCATTCGAGTCCTCTGATTTTCAACTTTCCAGTAAAGGAGAAGCCTAGAGAATGGATTGTGTGTGCAGGTAGTTACCATGTACCTGAGGGCAAGACTGGGAAGTGTAGTCTGGCTCTACACTCTGGAGGAAAAGGAAAGAGTCAGGTGAACAGGAAGCAATCCCAGCTCTACTGCTTAGCAGCCTAACTCGTCTCACTTTCCATATCTGTATAATGGGCATAAGAATAGCACCAGTTTCTTCAAGTCGTGAGGATTAAATGAGTTCTGTTCACTCCAAATAGTATGTAAGATGTAAGGTAAAGTGTGTGTGTGTGTGTGTGAATTTTACTCCTCAAATTCACTTGCGTGCTTGCATGCTCCGTCGGGGCAGCAGCCCTGCCCTGTGTCTCTTCGTGTATTTCTGTAATGGCTAGTGCAGTGCCGAGAACATGGTGAGCGCTTATTAAATATTAATTCCTCCCCCTTTCTCCCAAGAATACACACCATGCCAATACTTCTGTATTTATTCCATAATGATGAGCACCGTGCTGGGCTCAAGGGTAAATGTGCGTTGGTTGGCTGGACTGAAATTGATTGCTGCAGGCAATTATGACCTTCAGAAGTGCCTCAACCCAGGATGGAGAGCCACTGACCCACTCAACAGGGTTTCAGCAGTCTTGGTCACCATCTTCCTGCAGATTGGGTGAGCAGTGATGACCGGCTCTGACATGTCAGGAAAGAACAAGCTCATACTGACAATTTAAAATAACTCATTATCCTTGATGGCAAAAAGGTAGGCTTATAGTGAAATCCAATGCTTATAAAGAAAATCATGACTAACCTCCATTTAAAATGTGTCTTACATTAAAAAATATGTGTGGGCCGGCCGAGTGGNTTATTTATTTATTTATTTAAATTAAAGTTTATTGGGGTGACAATTGTTAGTAAAGTTGCATAGGTTTCAGGTGTACAATTCTGTAATACATCATCTACAGAGCACATTGTGTGTTCACCACCCAGAATCAGTTCTCCTTCCATCACCATATATTTGATCCTGTTTACCCTCATCTACCACCCCCTCTCCCCCTTACCCTCTGGTAACCACTAAACTATTGTCTGTGTTCTTCTTGTTCTTTTGTTGTTTTCAGTTTTATATACCACATAATCAGTGAAATCATATGGTATTTCAAAAAAATTACCCTTCACTTGTAGATGATGAAGCCGAGGCTCAAAGAGTTTAAGCGATTTTACCAAGATCATTCATTCAGTAAGAGTCAAAGCCAGCCTTCCAACAGCTCAAATGCTTCATTCTCTCTGACCCATTCAAGAGAAAGAATTGCCCCTCCCTTGGGCCCCACAGGACTTTGTAAATACCTCTGTCACTACTATGCACTCCAAATGTGTAATGTGAGCCATTAGAATGCCAACCCCGTGGTTCATCTTTCCATGATGCCATGATTACAGAGGCACAAGCAACCAAAAACATTCAAAAAGGAAATCTTTATTTTTTCACTTATCTCTCAAAAATTAAGTGGGGGGAGGATCCAATTCAAAATCTCCAGGGACAGTTTTATATCCCCTCCTCCCTTCTCCCCACTTCTCTAACCCCACAGCCCCAGAGCCTCTCTTCATTGCCCACTCTCCTATTTTCTCCCCTACCCGGCCCCACAAGTCAATTCTTTCACTTCTCATCTCCTCTGTTTCTGAATTCCCTATTATTAGATCTATTTAGCCTCTCCTCCAAGTCTTTCACCTCCGCCCACTCCTGCTACTTTTATTCCTGCAACACAATCCTTTACTTCACCTCAGAGTGTTTCACACCTGAAGAAGCCCACTGCTGAGCAGCCCAAGAAAGCAGCCTCTCCATCTAGAGCAGGGTTGGGGGCGGTGGGCAAGGGATAGCCTGGGAACATTTTCACTCCATAATCTTATACCCTATCACACTAGGAATGACAGCAAGCCATT
>NW_017731376.1:6205295-6208304 GCF_001890085.2 Hipposideros armiger | reverse complement strand
AGAAGGCGGCAACTGATCTGCCTCACCTGGGAAGAACACAATGATGGTGCCAACGTGGGTCAGTGAAGCAACATCCTCCACAATTAGACTGAAGAACAAAAGGACAGCAACTTGTCTGTTCCCCTTTCCCCAATTCCCCAGTGCTGTTCCCATTCCCCAATTCCCCAGTGCTGTTCCCATTCCCCAATTCCCCAATAAAAATCTTTAAAAAAAAAAATACGCGAAGGTCCATGTGCCTGAATGAATACGATGATTCAGAATGAACTAAATAATTCCCTCTGCCAGAAAAGGGAAAGCTGCCCCCAGAAGACCTTCCATTCTACCCTTTCCTGAGTATATCCTGTGGAAGTTTAACGATGAGCTAAAGCCTCATAGAAACCTGGTGAGGGGATTCAGCTATGGGAGGAGGATTGTTCCCAGCCACGGCAGAATGCATGGCTGTTCTTCCAGACCTTCGTTGTCCATTCCTAAGGCACGTTATCTACACCATTCACAGGGAGCACAAGAACTGCTTTGTCCTTTGCGGACTCTCCAAAGGCCCAAACCATGGAGAAGCAGTTCTTGATCAGAGAAAGATTTTGCACTATGCAAATGTGGTGCTATCACTTAGGAAGGGAAGACTTTGTCAGGGTGAATGAAAACACAACAAAAATCTGCACTGAAGCATGTGCATTGAGACACGCATAAACTGTACAGCTTTAGGGTCTCTGCGAGGTTTCCACCATCCTTCCATACCCGAATCATCCTGTTTGCTTTTATTTTCCTCTCAGAGAGAAAAGCAGTAACGACGATCCCTCCACCATGTCACATCTAGTTGGATCTTCATGTGATGAGATTTTACTCCTCCCCACAAATTTGTGGTGGCACCTGGGGACCATGAGCCAGGGAGGAAAGACAAGGGCAAAACAGGGTATAAAAATAAATGACCCGCTTTTTACTATGTTCCCTTACCCAGTTTGAAGTTTTCCCTGCAAACTTCCTGTGTAGTGCCTTTGATGGCTGCTTCTAGACTTTCAAAGCTGTCTACGCTGAGACACAGGTAAAGAGCAGAAAGGGGTTGTTCTGGAAGCTACAGCCATTTCCCGGGGAGAGAATGGCCCTGGGTGGTCCATTGATGATCACTGTTCCCTACAGGACAAATACACTTCTCAACCTCACATAAACTTAGTGCAACAAAGGTTTTTGGGGGAAGATGCTTTGTATATTTTAAAACAGTAGCTGCAGTTTCTGAGTGTTATGCGCCAGGAGGAGAGGACTTTGCCAGCACAGAGAACGAGCATCCTGGCTTTCCTCCCTAAAGATGAAGAAAAAAGGCTCTGAAAAAATCTGGGCACACAAAACACGTTTGCATACTAGCTGAACAGCACAAAGTATCTCAACTGGTTGAGTTTCTACATATTTTTTAAAAGGCAGCATTAGTAATTTGTCTTATCAAATGCTTGGCATGATAAACCTAAACCAGATTCTCCTGTTGTACAAAGTACTCTCTCTTCAGAGTTAATTAAGCGTGGGAAAATTCGGAACTCTTACCTCTGGGACAGCAACCATTCCGTGTGGTTACCCAAAACTAGGACTTACACAAATACAGAAATCACAAAACTGGTAATCCAAAAGCAAGTCGCAGAACAAGGGTGGTCTGGCACTGGCACCTTATAGAAAATAACCACAGGAAGACCCCTGTACGTATCTGCAGGTCTGTGGGGCGTGGAGCTGTCTCCGTGTGGGGTCCGCTTCTGGAATTGTCCTGGCAGCTTCTGTAACGGGCTCTACCTTCAAACTGCTGAGACGCAATTGGGGGGAACATATAAAATGAGCATTGTTGATGAACTTTACCATTGGATTATTTTTAAATAACTTTTTCTGATTAGAAAAGTACTATGGCTTCACTGTAGAAAAATTAGAAAATGTAGATGAGAATAAAGTAAAAGTTTTTTTCACAATCCCATTATCAAAAATAAATACTATCAACGTTCTCAGATACATTCTACCCATTTGAACCATTTTTAATGTAAATATGGTGACATTGCAAGTGATTCAAGGTTTAATTCTAAAGTCAGCTAATAAAGGGACATAGCTTGCAAACCTTCCCTGAACTGTCCTCGAATCATTCATAAGGTACAGTCTACATGGTTTTATGGTCCGAATCCTGTGAAATGTTTCTTATGCATCCTAAAGTTTGAGAACTGCTCAGCTAGACTAAAAGAAGAAACAAAAGCAGTATCTTAAAATAACCTAGAGAGGAGGGTGGAGAATTCTAAAGTTGTCCTGCTTGCTGGCATCATCTACTCAGTTATGTTTTCATCTTAAACAACTATGGCCTTGATATACATTAATAGGTTGGTTTATTGTGTAGATTAAACATGATAATGGAGCAACACACCTTATTGGAGATTAGATTTTAAACTTGGTGCCTAAGATGTACGTATGATGCAACCTCTTCCCCCCCCCCCTCTCTCTCTCTCTCTCTCAAAACTCAGGTCATACATGCTGTTTGGAGCCCATTTCTTCCATTTAGCAAGATATTTTCAGTATTTTCCCAAGATAATAAAATATTCTAAAACACATTTTCTATTTATGGTTATTGTTCAAAATTTGTTTTAGTATTTCTGTTGCTTGCTATGGAGAAATGTAACATATCTCTGTGAACTTGACAAATAATTTTCCCATGTATTATTGGTGTGGGAATCCAGAGGAACTCGAGGCTGCTGTGGCAGGGACTGGCTGAAGGCTGAGCCCAAGGACCTGTGTTTGAAGAGCGAGCTCTCAGGGACAAAAGAGGGCACATCTCAACCCCCACGTCAGGATGAATACTGTGTTACTAATTTCTTTTTTTTTTTAAGATTTCTTTTTTTTTTAATTGGGGAATTGGGGGGATGGGAACAACGCTGGGGAATTGGGGGAAGGGGAACACACAAGTTGCTGTCGTTTTGTTCTTCAGTCTAGTTGTGGAGGATGTTGCTTCACTGGCCCAAGTTGGCACCATCATTGCGCTCTTCCCTGGCGAGGCAG
>NW_017731376.1:6176581-6205255 GCF_001890085.2 Hipposideros armiger | reverse complement strand
GCGGCTGCTGGCCGCTCACGCTGGCTGCTGGCTACATATGGTAGCCCATGGCAACCCACTGCAGCAGGGGCTGCAGCCTATGCCGTCGCTGGCGACTCACGGCAGCCCAGCTCCAGGTTGAGCTGTTGTTCAGCATCTTAGCTGTGGAGGGCAGTGTCACTGGCTCTCCGTATGTGGGATCCGAACCGGGGCCCTCTGGCGTCCCAAGCCAGCTCTTAACCATCGCACCCCTGGCCCTGTGTTACTAATTTCTTACCAGCATCCAAACATCCCATTTTCTGGCCATTTATTCATTATGCTATTTTTCCCTAAAAGCAATGTTGCAGCTTTTCTGTATGGGGCAACAGCTAGATGCCAATAACCTACACAAAGTAGGACTAGATAGAAAAAAGCCTGAACGCAGAGAAACAAAGCAGGAATGGAAATTTCAGGAATGGGATGGATGCTGTGAAGTTAAAGAAGGAGGGACTGTGTGAAAGTAGCACATTTGAAGACCACAGGGAAGAATAAGTAGCAAGAACTGGAGATTAGCTAGAGGTTAATATAACCCAGACATCAGCCATGAGAACTAATTCTGTGATTGCCCCACCCCTTGGACCTACAGCCTGCAGAGGCCCAAAGCTCTTGCCACGATTTCTGTGTATTCTGGAGGGCTGCCTTCTCTGGGTCTCCCCTGCTCGACGGCCTCTGACTTTCTCATGAACTGGTCACGCTCACTCCAGATCAAGTCCTACGATGCAACTCGTTGCCCTTCTTCATTTCCTAAACTGGCGCACACACAGCCCACATGCACGAGTTCAGTAGATGTGCCAGGCCATGTAGGCGGCTGACCCAGCACCACGCCTTCGTCCTTACCTACTGCGATTAAAGAGGACATAAAAGCTAATTGTTTCCTTTCACCCCCTGAGTTCAGGGAGGTCATGTGATGGAAGTGGAAACTTGCTGGGAGTGTTTCTTGGAAAGGTTTTACCAAGTTGAAAAAAAAAAAAGGCCATCATGGATAGCTTTTCCCTCTTCCTTCCCCCTGCTTTGAATATGGGCTTAATGTGTGAGCTCACAGCAGCTGGGCTATCATGTGGCAGGCCTGAGCACAGAAGCCAAAAGAATAAGGATGGTAAAGTGGAAATATAGAGCGTGCTGGGTCCCTGATGGCATCAAGGAGCAGCTGATTCCATGCCAGCAACTATGTACCTCTACTTTTAAGTAAAGTCCCACTTGTTTAAGCCACCAGAAGTCTGATATTCTATTACTTGCCGCCAACTATGTCCAAAACAGATAAAGAAGATTTTGCTGTGATATTTTGGGGGGAGTCCCAGGGAGGATGAAAATTACACAACCTTTTGCCATCTTGCTTACCCCTCATTCTTTCTATTTGTCTCTTCCCCTTTCCCTCTTTCATTCCACCATCTCTTCCAAAAGGCAAAGCAGAATTATCCCTTTATTTTAAAGCATTTGTCATCGGGATGACCGTTTTCATGGAAATATAACTTAGATATCGCTTCTTCCATTCCAAGTATTTGCCAAACATTTTTTTCCCCCAATAAGATCAGCTCTCTTCCTAAAAGGAATGCTAGTGCCAGATGTTCAGATAAAAATATCTGCTTAAAAGGGGAGCAATGTTTACAGCCCTAGAGAGTGAGAACAGCATTGCCAAGTATCGATGAGGTAATTCTGCATAGCGATGGGAACCCGTCACAGCGTCAACTCCATCGGACTGGAGAGCACTGCTTATCACAGGCTGAACAGCTTGGCTTGCTTTCTCCTGACAGGGGAGGTCATTCCATGGGATGCAGTCAACAAGTATGCTCCCCACATCTCGCACATCCACTTTCAGGTGACTTTGCTAACCCTGGGGAAAGGCCATCTGCCTCAACCAGCGTCACCTAGGACCCTGAGGTTCATCAGTCACAGAACGCTCACCCAGTAAAAAATGGAGTCTGCACCGGAGAAAGCTCAGAAAGTTCCTGCACTCAACCAGCAGAGGTCAGCTGCCAAGAACATCCAAGTCTTGGCTTGGAGAGCTCAAGACAGCTGGTGGTGGCTTTTTAAGAAATATTATTTTGTATGTTTTCTACCAGAAATAAATGAGACTACTAGGAATAAATGAAAGTGTATTTTCTTGCACAAATGTTAAATGGACGTTTTTTTATTCTTTTGTCTCTGCACTAACCCCACATATGTGGTCCTTTGTTAAACCTATTGAGGACTTTTTTTTTAAATACATTTATTTGTATAACCCAGTGGTTCTCAGCAAGAGTGACTTTTTCTCCCCAGGGGACATATGGAAATGTCTGCGGATATTTTTGGTTGTCACTACTGGCATCTAATAGGTAGAGGACAAAGATGATGCTAAGCATTCTATAATGCACAGGACATTCCCGAACATCAAAAAATTATCTGCCCAAAATATCAATAGTGCTGAGATTGAGAAACCCCAATCGTTCAAGGGCCAATAAAAATTAAGACAGAGAGAGTGTGTGCACTTTGAGTCTTCTTAGAGTCATGCCTAATTCTTAGGGTATTAATGTATTTTTAATGTACATATTTGCTTTGTCACTCGTTGTGTCCCTCTGGATGCATCTATTGTGTCCTAATATAATAAATATATTTCTATAATTTAGAACTGTAACTAGATATGTAGAATCACTTGACCATATTGATTTTCTTGCCTTTCTTTTGTATTACATTTTTGTTTTTCAGTCTTGAAGCAAATCCTTAACATCCTTTCTAAAGTAGAATCATTTCTCCAGTGTTTTTTTTCCCCACCTCTATCGCAATCTGAGCATTTTACCTAGGAAAGATTACACACAATTAGGGCACACAATTGTTTGGCCACAGCAGTTGGAGGGTCCACCATTGTGCAGCTACAATTAAACTGTTTCATTGGGGCTTACATACTTACCAATTCCATGCCTCACAGAGAAGTCAAGTTCAAAAGGGTAAGCAACAAATCTCCAGGAAACTTTGCTCACATCCTTTCCTCCACTGACCCTTGTTATTTCAAATTCTACCCAATCTCATCTCCTTTTCCTTTTTAGAAGCTTCTCTGAATTGTCTTCAATCAGCTCTCTCCCTTAGGAATTCTAAATGTATATTTTCTCTTCCACTCGAGTGCTTAATCAACACACCTTGTGATGGCGCTCACATTTTGGTCCATATATTTATTAAACATTTATTTTCTCTCCAACTACGGAAGTTCTTTTGTGGCAGGAACCATGACTCATGTTTCATTAAATCCTTGGAGTACCAGGTAGAGGGCCCGAAGAAAAAGCCATGTATAATAATAAACAGCGAATTCATGAATAAAATATAGATCAGGAATGTATGTGTTTAAGACAATATGGACATAGTATTTTATGTCCTCAGACTCATAATTTGGCCATCATGAGCTGAAGAAAAAGCATCCTGTCTCCCTGAGAAAATCTTTCCTACGATAAAAGTTATAGGTAATCTTGGCCAAAGTTCACATGACTAAATCATGACCAAAAAGAAACTTGATCCATGACCTTCAGTGACACACTCAATGTTGAAACTGTGAATGGGCTTAATGATTAGTGATGGTTGTTAAAAATTAAATCTTTTTTAAAATCTATTTATGTGAATAGATTTTTTTATAGAAGACTATCACCTGGAGGTAATAGGTGATACCCTTCTGACCAAATTTCTGTTTCTAATATTTTCCTTTTAATGATCTTCAGAGCAAATAGAGTAACTAAGCCAATCAGAAAAATGACTGAAAACATACCTTTTCCGTACACCTACTGTCTAATTTCCTTTCAGACCCATCTTTGATCCTTAGACAAAAGACTTGTCCCAAAATAAATTGATTCAAAATACAAGGAAACCTCATTTCTATGAAGTTTCATCATAAACCCATATTACTGCTCATATATTGTGTTTATAACTTCCTAATTTTTTTTTCTTTTGCCAGTAAGTGCACATTTTTTTTAATATATATATTTTTCCCTTTTTAAAAAAACTTTATTGGGGAACAATGTGTTTTTTCCAGGACTCATCAGCTCCAAATCAAGCTGTTGTCCTTCATTCTTAGTTGTGGAGGGCGCAGCTCAGCTCCAAGTCCAGTTGCCGTTTTCAATCTAGTTGCAGGGGGCTCAGCCCATCATCCCATGCGGGAGTCGAACCGGCAATCTTGTTAAGAGCGCACACTGTAACCAACTGAGCCATCCAGCCGCCCAGTAAGTGCACATTTTATTTACTGCAGCCCTGGGGTAAAGCTGATTTATTATATTAATATATTATTCATCTCTATTTTTCTGAACCCAAAATGAAAATAACCTCATATGGAACAGTACACCATTAAGGAAAAAAGTACAGCAGACTCTCCAGTACATTCCCACTGCAACCAGTGAGAGCTACTGTCCTGCCCTGAGGTGAGATGCTCTGAAAGGAGTATTGCTTCTCTGTTGTGCCCTGGATTTTTGCCATGACTATCTAACAGTTTTCATCCGTTGGCTGACAAAACTTGAGCAATTTATTGTGCTGGGCCTGCAGTGACAGGAAGAACATCAGCCTGCATGTTCAAATGCAGAGTTTGGTGCAGCACAAGAGCTAGAAGGAAAAGGTCAGGGAAATCTAGGATGGGGAGCAGCCAGCAATCAGGCATTGACGGCCGCTCCTGACTTTGGAAGGGGCTTCAGAAAGAGCACTCCAGCCTGGGAAGGCTGACCTCCACTGGAGGGCACACGGGCCACAGGCAAGGAGTGGCCTCAGGGGACAAGGGCAATTGCCAGTGCACAAGGAAGGATGGATCTCAAGGACCAGGGTGTCATGGGCTCATGAAGTATGGAGTGCCCCGATTCAGGTAGAGCCCTCATTTCCAGGACAAATACAGGATAGGGGACCATTATATACTTTTCTTCAAATTTAAATGTAAGCATCTTTGTTTTCCATATTCATTTGTTCAAGAAACATCCATTAAGTGTCCTTTGCTGAGCATGGGGATGCAAAGGCAATAAAACAAAAACTCTACTCATAAGAAACTCACAGTTCCACAGGGGCAGGGTACTTCACCCCACTAGATCCACACGCCACCTGTCTCCAGCCGGCCCAGTGCCCCTGGAGGCTGACTTTCGTGGACATCGGACTGCATGAACTAGGCTCCCGTGTCCTCTGGCTTCAGATTGGGCTCAGTCAACGGGAGGCATGGCAGGAGATGAAGGGAGAGAGAAAGGAGGGGAAAGCTTTTCACTGCCCTGGCTCCCTGCCTGCCCTGCTGAGGCTTGACAGTGGCTGTGTTCCCCTACAGCCACAGCCGCGGAGGAGCAGCCTTCTCCCAGAGCCACAGGAACAGCCTGATTCCAGTCACCACTCCCTCCCGTTGCTCCCTGGAGCCCAGGACTGATCGAGGCTTCCCACTGTTGTAGCCGGGAAGCCCTTCATTGCCCTCTCTTGGTTCTCCTTGACCTGTAAACGTCAGTCCCGTCGTTAAGCTTTCTTGCATTTATTTCCTGTATGCTGATACAGGGAGGCAAGCTGGCAAGCAAGGACATGTCTTAGAGCGTCAAACATGCAGTGAGGGCGCAAAGGAAGGAGTCAGCATCCTTACTGCGGAAGTCAGGTGAGGCTGCCCTTTATAAAGTCCTGTTGTTCCTATTTATCCTTTCAATCGCACATTCAAGTTCCCCCAGGAACATGGAATCAGCCACGTTATTTTCCAGCAATGATGGTGGAAAAATCTAATGACAGCACCAGGAAGAAAGTTCAATGGCCATGTGATTAATGATATAATGAAGTTCCATTTATCTAAAAATGGTACTTAACTTGCATCCATGCGTCCCAAGGTTATGTGAGGTACACATAGAGCAAGGGAAGCTATTTTTAATATTTAATCTACTTTCTAGTTGACTAATAACAAAACAGCTAACAATTATTGAATTCTCACTAATTACATATAATACAGTATAGTATCATATAGTAATTACATATGGAATTACACAGAGATATTATATATAGTAATTCCTTACCACATCACCATGAGATCATACTATTATTATTCCCAATTTACAACAAGGGAAACTGAGGCTTGGAGAGAGTTAGTGACTCACCCCAAGTCAGATAGTAGAGTCTGACAGAGTGGGGTTCCAAGCCCATTCACCTCCATTCTTAACCACTATGCTCCCTAATAACAAATTTTCTCAAGTTATCTATTAGTTAAGCTTGCTTTAAATGTTATGACAAACTCCCAAATCTCAGTGAGTAGCCATAATAGAAGTTAATCTCTCACTCATCTCAAATCCACCTGGCAGTGGTTTGTGTGAGAAAGGTCTGCTTCATGTATACGGTCAAGGCCCAGAAAGATGGAGGCTCTGATCTCTTCAACATCATCTTCCAGAGTTGCCCTGAATGTTGAAGTCCAGTCAACAGAAAGGGGAAGAGAGAGAAAACGAAAAAATTTTATGGATCAGTCCTGGAAACGCCAGGCATGCATTCTATCCCTGTTCCATGTGCCAATAATCCATTGCATGGCTGGGAAATAGAACCTGGCTGAGTGTCTAGGAAAACAGAGAAAGGATTGGATGGATGGCTAGGCATACCCTGCTTCAGATTATAACTCCCCATTTGACTAGAAGTATTCTCAGGTAACAGAAAGTATTTTCAAGAAACAGGAAGCTCTGTCTTAATCTGATGATTTCCTGTCAGGATAACAGAAAACAATTTAGGTGTTTCAAACAATGAGAATTTAATACAATGAATTTATAAAAGGACTTAAGAAGCCAAATAGGGGGCAGTGAGACTACCCAGAAATTAGAGATATAGGAAGCCACTACCACCTCCAGGAGGAGAAGATCAACAGCATGAGATGGTGTTATCAGAGCTCCAAAGCTGGGGCTTTCCAATGGGAGATGCCTGGAAGGAGAGGGGGCCTGATGGACAGGAGATGGAGACACAAGTGTCATGGGAAATTCTGAGAGAGAGAGAGAGAGAGAGAGAGAGAGAGAGAGAGAGAGAGAGAGAGAGAGAGAGAGAGAGAAAGCACGCCTGGGAGGGAGGGAGGGAGGGAAGGAGGAAGGGAGGAAGGTACCGACACACACACAGAGAAATACTCTGACTTCTCTCTTCCTCCTTGCCCCAAATCTTCCTTTGGTGCCTCTCTTTAGCTGAACTTATCAAGAAGCCAGCTGACAAGGGAGCCTGAGAAACGTCGGTCCCTGCAATACAGAGCAGAGCAGGGAGAGGACAGAGAAAGAATCTAAGAGCAAACAGGTAAGTGATCAGCAATAATATTTAACCCCCTCCAAAGTTACCCTTTAAACTAACAGCAAACAGAAGCATTAAAATTGTTTAGCTTATATCTATACAAATAGAGCAAAGTGAATACCTAGTAATTGAAGCCAAAAGCTAATGAGGATGGCTTTTTTGGTTCTTGATGTCCCTGTCATATCATATCTTGAAGTCATGTAGAAAAATCAGATTAAGTCATTATCGGCACAGATATTAAATACAACTTTCTGCCCTTTTTATAAATCAGAAATATAGAAAACTCTACAAAAGGAAAGAAGTTATTTAACATTCATTCACTTACTTATGAAGTACCAGGCTCTCTGCTATGAGCTGGGGTAAGGCTAAGACATGGAACATTACCTCTTTCCCGTTCCTGCATCCCACATTTTCCTCTGGTTGTCTGTAACGTATAACTACCCGTGTTCCCATGCCTAGAAATCTGTGTGCTCCACTTTCAAAATCTTAAACTATCTTTTCAACATTCTCATTCTTGACATTTAAAAATGCATCAAGACCTCCAGCCTCATTATCCCTCACTTTTTGTTGTTGTTGTTGTTGTTTTGTTTTGTTTTTATTGGGGAACAGTGTGTTTTTCCAGGACCCATCAGCTCCAAGTTGAGTAGTTGTTTCAATCTAGTTGTGGAGGGTGCAGCTCAGTGGCCCATGTGGGGATCGAACCAGCAACCTTTGTGTTGTAAGCACTGCGCTTAACTGAGTTAACTGGCTGCCCCCTCATTATCTCTCACTTTTCTCCAAAATTTCCAACTACCATCTTTTCCTGTAATTCCAGAACCAATGGTCCAACACTCAACCACGCTCTTAGTACAGTGAATAATAGAGTTTTGCTGTTGTTTGTTTGTTTTCCTCTTCAGTGTCTCGACCCCCTTCTTAACTGGAAAGAATCCCTATGGTGAGAAGCCGCTGGGAAGTAGAGACTCGTGCTCAGTGTGGAAGCTGAAGGCGCTTCCTCCCTTCCTCCTGGGAGTAGAGATTGGACACATGACCTTAGCCAATCGGATGCTGTTGCCTGAGGCCTCAACTCTTGACCCCTTGGGACAAATGCATAATTTAGTATATAGTATTCAGGGCCACAGAATCCAGACAGGGAGGGTCTGAAGGTGGTGGGAGGGAGGCCTCTTGGCAGCAGTGACAGCCGTTCCAGCACAGTATCCTGGTCACTCATTCCTGTATTGGCTGTCTGATCTCCACAGGGTTCCGTTCTATTTTTTAAAGCCCTATTCTGTAACTTTTTCTTTGATCTATGAGGTATTCATTACCTACTTAAATTAATAGTTCATTTCCATTACTTTCAACCAAATGATATATTTACCAACATTTCAACTCACTTGTTCCTTTGTCATTCTTTTCATCTCCCTGCAAGCTCTAACTTTTGTTGACTCTATCCCTAGTTTTTGCTCCCACATTCTGATTTTGGATCAGTGCCAAGGAAAATAAATGACTCTTTAGACTGGAACAAATTCATTCTCTCTAACCTCAGCCACAGTGCTTCTAAGAGTACTTGGCTCTTTATCCCATTCCCCAAAGCGGCTACTTCAGTTCTTAGCCTCAAGTTCCCCCTCCATCATCTCTTCCCCTCCTTATTCCCAAGTACTGCTTTCAACAAAAAACTCAGTCATCCGCTTCACAGAGGAAATAGAGACCATGAGACATAAACTCTACTGAATAAACAATCATTGCAAGAATGGTGGCAGCTGCAATCAGTGTATAACTACTTTGTTTTCCTTTCCTTTTTTGTTTTTTGTTTTTTTTCTCTCCTTTTTGTCTTTGTTTTTATAACTACTTTGTGCTTCTCTTTTTCGCCTTAAGATTGTTTTTGTGTGTTCATACATACATATAAAGATATGTGCACGTGTGTCCCATAGTTTTCCTTTTCGTTGAAATAGACTCTTTCCCTTTCTATTTATTGATTTTGTATTATAAATGAAGCAGCTATATTTGTGCTTCTACAACTGATATTGTTTTCTTTAAGTTTATTTCCTTAGGGTATATTTCCAAAATAGAATTAGTGGGTTAAAGGGTATGAGTAGTTTTTAAAGAGCTGGCTACATAAAAACTTATTCTCCAGAGAGATATACCCCATCTGCAGTGAGAAAGCACATTTCTTTTTCCCATGGTGACCCTGTAGCTAGCCCCGGCTCTAGTGAAGATTATAGTTTTTACTAACTTTTGCTACCTTATTTTATCTTTCTTCTTTCCTCCTTTCTATCGGGTCACAGACTCTTCCCAGGAGACAATGTACTATCTCTTGTTCTGGGTCGCCTTTCATGCCTACTAAATGAATTCTACCTCTTGATTTTTACGTTGTTGGTGTGCTTGCCATATTTGAATAGTAAAGCTTTTATTAGATGTAATAATAACATTTGTTTCCTTTATCCTGTTAGTTTCTTGCAATATTTATTTCATTACATGGTGTGCACACAAGTTTTAGTTTGACTTTACGTATTTGATCACATTCATTGAATGTCTAGTCATAGCCTGTACTTCTCAAGCATCAAATATTTATCTCTCCGCTACAGCTGAATTACAGTTGGCATTCCACAGCTGTAATAATTTTTTTTCTTTAAAAGATCAGCATTAAATATTTAACTCTTTCACCCATCTTATTATTGAAGTTTACTTCAATAAATAATGTGAAGTACAGATACAAGTTAATCCAAGTTAATTTTTCTCCCTGCTGTGCTGCTTGCATGACAATAATTTATTAAACAGTGATTTATCCCCCACCCCTACCATCATCATTTTCTTTAATTTCTGACAATAATTTTCAATCCAATATTTTTCACTGGGCAGTCAGAGGAATGAATTATTGTAGGAAGCGAATATAGATCATTCAAATCTGAAAACCCCCTGAGAATCAGGGATTTTGGGCTTTAAAAAAAACCAACTGGCGAGCACATGGAAAGTTAGGGCTAAAAGGAATTTTTAAATTATCTGGTTCAATCTCTCCCTCCAAATACAAATGAGGAAACTGAAGTACCAATGAATTAAATATAGTACAAGTAAACCTGCTAGGAACTGTGGGAAAATATAGAGAATTTAGGCATATAACTAGAAATTAAGAAGGTAGATTTCACATAAAAGATGCACATAAACATTAAAAGTACTGCTAATAAAAATATACAGCTAAATAATACACAAAAATATATAGCTAATAATAATAATATACAGCTAATAAAAACAGGCAGCAAGAAATAGTGGCAGCTACTATTCACTGAAGGTCTATTGTGTTCCAAGCACTATGCATCTCTTTTAAGCCCCATGACAACCCTACAGGGTATTATTATTAATCTCATTTATATCCCTAGTAATTTGCTCAAGGTGTGCCGCCAAGTGGCAGGAGCCAGCTCCCAGCACGCGCTCGCTCTCTCCCTCTCCCTCTCTCTCTCTCTCTGATGTGAAAGCTTTTTCTCACTACACAACACTGCCTCCCAGCTACCAGCTGTAAAAGCCTGGGCAGGCCACATGCCCACGAAATAACCTATTCCATTAAAATAAATACCAACCTTCTAGTTAAGTTCATTTGGAATTGGTTAAAAGAGTCATCTCAATAACTAAAATTGCGTCATTTGGTACAAACTAGTAACCACTTTAGAACTTAATTTACTCAGCTGAGGGCAACTTCTCCTTTGTAGGGAGCAACAGACAAGATGGCCTCTAAAATCTCTTCCAATTTTAAAATTCTAGGATCCTAGTTTCTGCAGTCCACTTTCTGTTCTTTCATACATAATAAAAGTAGTAAAAAATTTTAAAAGCAGTGTCACCCATTGTTTAGTCAATTAACAGGTTTTTCTATGAAACAATTTTAGGGTCAATAAAACCCTCCATAGAAATGAAGTGTATGCTAGCCATGAAAGAAAAGCAAAATAATAATTTAACAAACATTTTGCAATTTTTCCACACTAACGTATGTTTAAAAAGAGAATTTTTTAAAAGATTATTTTAAATATAATGGTGGTATAAGATGGTCTGAAAGAATGAATATTATGTTTGATTTAAGGTTATAATAATAATAATCATAAATAAGTGCCTGCTGAATGAGTTAAAAAAGGAATAAATTTTATTTAACTAAATTGTAATGGCCGGGTAAAAAAATAGACTTATTAATTCCAAGCTACTAATGCTACACCTTTGACTATATTTTTAGTAATTACTGACTAAATAGTAATTTTTGTTTAGATCCTATTCATAGACTGTAGTGTAATATGCATATTAAATGGAGGCATATATTAAATATTTGGTAAAACTAGAGTAGTCCCCACAAGATCTTAGATCTGAATAAAAACAGAATTCTGAAATACTTACAAGAATATAGAAGCAATTGCCAATGACAAGAAACTCAGCCTTTCCTACCTCTTGGTTATATTATAGGCCAAGGGAGGCATCTCATGATAAGCAGTTCTGTAGTTGTACCTCAAATCTTCCAAGAAAGGATTCTAAGGGATGTCATATATTGATAAGAAATAGAAATTAGGAGAAAAAGAAAATGTGGATTTTTTACACTAACTAAACTAAGTCATTATTAAACAAAAATAGAAGAAAAAACCTGCTCCCATAGAGATTTCTAAAAATAAAATACTTTGGGCTGGTTAAGAATAGACATAAAAACCTCACAAAGTGCCTTTTAGTCATGTAATTCTATGAGTTTTGGTAGTTTTAAAAGTCTGTATTTTCTATTCAAATTCTTGAACACCTTTGGACATATTGCCTGAAGAGGGCACCCTTTCCCACAAAACCAAGATCCATTGGCTAAACCTCTAATTTGTAAACAAATTGTGGAATAAAAGCACTATATCAACTTCAAATTGTCAGTGGCATTGCTTTTTTAAAAATTAGATTATATTTTAAGTAAAATATACATTCATAAATGTATTATAGATAGATAGATAGATAGATAGATAGATAGATAGATAGATAGATATAGATATATGTGCAATTTAAAGCATGTGAGAAGGAAAGGAACTCCTGAATGCCCAGCATGAACATTTAGAAGACAGAAAAATTCCACTAACTTGGAGGCTCCTGTGTGCTTCTCCCAACATGTCTTCATCTCTCTTTGTCCCTAAGGAAGCCACTTTATTGAATTATGTGTTTATCATTTCCTTGCCTTTCTTTATAGTTTCATCACTTATGTATTGTTTAATTTTGCCTTTTTTATTGGTTTTAGATGTGCAAAACAATGTAATAGATATTTACACCCCTGACAAAGATATAACCCCCTCCCCCACTCTACTGACATTATATGTAGCTGTTACAGTTCCACTGACTTTATTCCTTATGCTGTACTCCACATCCTGTGACTATATATATATATACATATATATATCTACATGTATATATATACATATATATATACATATATATACACATGTATATATATATATATACATATATATATAAAATTATAGTTGACATTCATTGTTATTCAGCTTCAGCTTCAGGTGAATTTTGCCCTTTTTTATTACCTCAAATAGAACTATCATATTGTATGAATTCTTCTGTGCTTTGCTTTTTTGATCAATATTGTTTGGGTTCTATACATATTGATACATGTAGCTGAAGTTCATGGATTTTCAGTGCTATGCTGTGTTCCATCCTATGAATATGTCATAAACTGTTTCTCATTGTCTATGCTTCTGTGGTACAATGTATATTTTGTTGCCATTACGGGTAATACTGCTGGAAACTTCTTGCATAAGCCTCTCACTACACATGTACACAACAGTTCCTCTGGACAGTCGGCTGACTGCTTTTGTATGGACCACAAGCTAGGAATCTAGGAATAATTTTTTTTTTTAAGATTTTTATTGGGGAATTGGGGGATGGGAACAGCGCTGGGGAATTGGGGGAAGGGGAACAGACAAGTTGCTGTCGTTTTGTTCTTCAGTCTAGTTGTGGAGGATGTTGCTTCACTGGCCCAAGTTGGCACCATCACTGCGCTCTTCGGCCGAGGCAGATCAGTCGCCGGCTTCTGGACAGCCGTTCACACCGGCCACTGGCCTCTCATGCTGGCTGCTGGCCACACACAGTAACCCAGGCAACCCACTACAGCAGGGGCCGTTGCCAGCAACTCACAGCAGCCCAGCTCCAGGTTGAGCTGTTGTTCAGCATCTTAGCTGTAGAGGGCAGTGTCACTGGCCCTCATATGTGGGATCCGAACCGGGGCCCTTGGCGTCCCAAGCCAGCTCTCAACCAACGCGCCACTCGGCCGGCCCTAGGAATAATTTTAAATAGTTGGAAAAAAGAAAAAGAAGGAGAAGAATATTCTGTGACATGTGAAAATTATATGAAATTCAAATTTCAGTGTCTACAAATAAAACTTTATTGTAACATGAACATATCCATTCAGTTCCATGTGGTCTAGGCTGTTTTCCAACAATAGTACAGAGCTGAGTACGGTGGTAGAGATCTTCTGGCCCATGAAGCCCCAGTGTTTACTATCTGGCTCTTTACAGAAAAGATTTGCAGAGCACTGCTCTAGGTTATATACCTAAGATGAAAGTGCTGAAGCATGGAGTATATACATTTTCAATTTTGCTTGTTTTCCAAGGTGGCTCTACCAATATACACTCCCACCACTAGTGTACAAGCATTAACTTCTCATGGGGGGAACAGGAAAAGTAGACAGGCTATAGAAATACAGAAGCTACGTTTTTGTGTACATATGAATTGTGGCAGTAATTTGTAACACTTCTGCTATAATTGCAATAAGCTATTAATAATAACTTTGGCTGTATCTTGGCTAACCTTGGCTAACCTTCCTTAGGTCAAATCTGACAGTATCCTGGAATGTTGCTTGATAGTCTCTAGACCACATCTTCCCATTGTGTCTTGACCAAGACCATGCCCTGAAGTTCCCAGCTCCTCCATCTAGAGGTATTTCATCTGGCAAAGACAAGATGAAATACTGAGCCTCTTTCAAAACCAGGATGGTACAGTGTGAATTGAATATAATTAACACAATTGTCACATGCTCGTGCATTTATCCCCGAAACCTTTTGTTGCGAGATCTACAAGCTCTGAAGTGCTCAGGTACACAGTCCTCATTACAACTGGGGTGTCTTCATGCGC
The DNA here is from genome assembly GCF_001890085.2 of Hipposideros armiger. Classification (NCBI taxonomy): domain Eukaryota; kingdom Metazoa; phylum Chordata; class Mammalia; order Chiroptera; family Hipposideridae; genus Hipposideros; species Hipposideros armiger. The sequence goes on along the minus strand of NW_017731376.1, from coordinate 6,190,924 downwards.
ATGTGTGTGAATGAGAGAGCTTTTGGGGTTTTTTTAAGATCCCCCAGGTAATTTTGGTTTGAGAAACACTAAATTAGGAGGCAACTGGCTTCTTCTGTAGGCTGGAAATCTCAAGCAAACACCTGGAACTTGTGTATTCATTCCAGTGGTAATTTCTGAACTTCTTTCTTCTCAGCAGCAATTTGAGAAAGCTGACCATCCCTCCTTGAAACACTTGCCTTACTTGACTCCCAGGATACCACACTCTCTGTTTTTCTCCTATGGTTCTGGCTGTGCCTTCTCAGGCTTTCCTGAAGATTCGGGTTGCCTCAGAGTTCAGTCCTTGAAAGGAAACCAAGTGGGCCAAATTCACACACAGCCCTTTTGGCTTCACCTCAAAGTCTCTTCTTTAATATAGATTTTTTTGTTTATCTTATATTTTTATCAAAGCTATACATGTCTATAATTTAAAGAGTTATACATAATTGTAAAAGGCTTTTATGAAAAATGGCAACCTCTACCATCACCACTTCATTTAACTCTTTTTAACTAGTTCTTTTTTTTGTATTTCCCTCAATACTTATGTACACAATGCTAATGTAGATATACCTGGATTTTCTTTATTTTTCAAACATTATTTATTGATATACCACCAAAGACGATGATCACGTTACAGTTTTTTAAACACACACACACACACACACACACACACACGCCTCTCAGTATCCCACCTTCCCAATGTATTATGAGTTTGGTTAGATTAATATTCAGTTTCCAGTTTATAGCCATATAAAATGTAAACACTTGCGACAGCTAATTCATGTATTACTATTTTTTCTTTCCTGCACAACTTATATCCCTAGAGTTTATAATTGTTTTCACAATTTTTGCTTAAATTTCTAAGTGCTTATCACGAATTTATTCCCAATCTTTCCTCCAGTTAAGTAAATCTTCTCTCAGCATTTTCAAATATATGAGGTATTTTATCACTTTTGACTTTTTTTTAAGACAATTTTTTTAGAGCAGTTTTAGGTTTACAACAAAATTGAGAGGGAGGTACAGAGAGTTCCCATATACTCCCCCACCCCTTTCATCATTTTGAAGCCATTTCTCCTGATGCATTCTGATCTGCACTGGTCTGGACAGATTGATATCTAGGCCAGCTAAACAAAGGTTATGCTGATATCTTCTTTCAATGTCATCTTAGGGACACCATTTTATTTTTATGGATATGTTCCTCCTGTGTTTTAATGTGGGTCTTTTTGGATGTATTCAGTGGGCCCTTTCAAGCTGGAACTGCATTTCTGGGACATTTTCTTTAGTTATTTCTTTAATGACTTTCTTCCCTCCATTTTCTCTGCTCTCCTTTCCTGGAATTCCTAAAATACTTTTCTAACTTGTCACTTTTAAATTTTTTCCCTTCTCTTTGTATTTTGTTTTACGTGTGTGTGTGTGTGTGTGTGTGTGTGTGTGTGTGTGTGTGTGTGTTTTAGGATTTTATTGGGGAATTGGGGAGGGGGAACAGCCAAGTTGTTGTCCTTCAATCTTAGTTGTGGAGGGTGCAGCAAGCTCAGCTCCAAGTCCAGTCACGCCACTCAGCTCAAGGTGCTGTATTCAATTATTTGCAGGTGGGCATAGCCACCACCCCATGCTGGAGTCGAACCAGCAGCCTGGTTGTTAAGAGCACACGCTCTATCCCCTGAGCCACCCGGGCGGCAGCTCAGCTCCAGGTGCTGAGTTCAGTATTTAGTTGTGGGTGGGCATAGCCCACCATCTCGAACAGGCAACCTTGTTGTTGGGAGCACGTGCTCCCACCAGTTGAGCCATCCTGCCACCTGTTGGCAGCTCAGCAGTAGCTCAGCTCGGGTGTAGCTCACTGGCCCATGTGGGAATCGAACCAGTGACCCTATTGCTCAGAGATCGCACTCTTGAGCAAGCTCTTAACGAATTAAGCCACTCGGCCGGCCCTGTTCTACTTTTTAAGAGATTTCCTTAACTTGTTCTTCCAACCTTTCTTTGGGATTTGTATTTCTACTGTTGTGTTCTTAATTTCTATGAGCTATTTTCTAGTCCCTAAATCTCTAATTTTTAATCATTCTGTTATCTCTTCATTAATACACTTTTTCATTATTTTTATCAAGATATTAATTTGGGGGTTTTTTCACATTTTTTTTTCCACACATAATCTTTTTTCTGTTTCGGTCTCTGTCTTTCATATTAGGGGATTAGCTCAAAATCTGGTGATTCTTGGCTATAGTTTCATATTTACGAAGAGGGCACGAAAAACTGATTGGAAGTTCTACATGCTACATGGCTTCACTGTAAGGCGACTTAGCTGTCCATTCCATTGGGTTTCCTTCTTCTTGGGCTGCTTATATTCTCCAGGTGAGGTGCCACCCCATTCTGGGAAAATAGATTGGCAAGAAGCCTCGGTGGTATCAGCACTCAGTATACAAATTTTTACTTAATTCCCCTATCTTCACTTTGGTATCTTGGTCTTAACCTGTATCTGGGATTCCTCAGTCAAGAGATCCTCAATTTAAACACCAGAGAATAAACCTCCAGCCCTCTGCTGGTATGTGTGGCGTAGAAGCAATCTTCATTGGCCTGGGGACCAAGAAGTCTAGAGATCTTTCAAGGGGGGAGGTGCGGAGGAGGGAAAGAGAGAGGGAGAGGGAGAGGGAGAGAGAAGAGAGAGAGAGAAGGGGAGGGGAGGGGAAGGGAGGGAGGGTAGGGTGTATTTTGGTGTATTTTGGGTCTATGGCCAGTAATGAGCACACTGATAAAGTCTATTGACACTATTTACTCATTCTCTCATTAGCCTTGAAGTAGTGATAAGCAGTTTGCTTTTCTTGGTTAGATTCAGAAATGCTAGTTTGTATTAGAGAAAACATTTGCACAGGTGTCACACCTGTATCTTATAGAGGCATACATCGTTTTATTGCACGTTGCTTTCTTGCACTTCAGAGATAGTGTGTGTTTTACAAAAAACGAAGGCAAGACCTTCTACCAGCAAAAAGATTATGACTTGCTTTATTGCAGTGGTCTGTAATCAAGCCTGCAATATCTCCGAAATATGCCTGTATTATTTTTCTTCATGAGTGTAAGAGGACCCAATGATTCATTCTTCAGCAAATACTTGTTAACACCTATTATAAACCAAGCACTGCTCTTGGTGTTGGGGACTCGGTCAGAAAAAAAGAGTTTACATTAAAGCAGGGTAATATTTTAAAAATCAAATTCATAATGTCATGGCAGTTACTGGTAAACACTTTGAAGAAAAATAAAGTAAGATAAGAGGGTAGTGCAGGTCTCGTTTCGGGAGAGGCAGTGATGTGCTGGTGACAGCTCCTACCAGTGTCATCAGAGTTGACAATTACATGTTTAGGAATTTTGCTAGCTAGATGTTAAACACAGACATTCTCACAAATTAAATTATATAGCCTTACAAATAAATACATTATAATAAAAGCAAAGGTAATAAATACTCAAAACTCACTATTTTCTATTTGTTTTACTACTTGTTACTGTTACCTATGCTAGCTAAGTTATTTATACCTGTTATATTTGTGTGGTGTAAATACTACATAATGACGTACTCCTGCAAACCTGATTCCAACTCCGTGTTCAGTGATGTCACCTTGGTAGCTTGAAGCCAGCTATGGTGAATGTATTTAAACCATGGGAATTGGCAAATACTACATATCAGAACTTTTTATCCCACAGAATAGTTGTTAAACATTTACTAGCACTTTATAGAGGAGAGTGTTTCTGATGAGGTGATATTTAAGCAGATGCCTGAATTAAACATGGACATCTGTCATTGGCCTGTCTGGGGGATGGCAGTGGGCAAAGCCCTCAGACCAGCACTTGCTTGACACGTTCAAGGATCAGCACAGCACACCATGACTGATGGCAGTGAGTGAGAAATCAAGAAATCAGGCAAAGATGAATAAAACACCATTCCTGTCCTCAAAGGACTCAGTCTACTGAGGGAGAGACCATGAAGCAAAAAGTGTAATGAAATGAATGTATAGGCAACACAAGAGACAAGGAAACATGTTAGCAGGCACCGTGGAGAGGCAGTCGGCAAAATCTAGACTGTGGGAAAACTACAGGACAAATGACCCAGTGTCTTCAACAAATAAATTGTGAGGAAATTGAGGCAGAATCTATAGATTAAAAGAGATCTAAAAGATTTATCAACCCATGACAAGAGTATTTGGCACCTGATTCAAGCAAATTGTAGGGGGAGAAAAGACACTTCCTAGATATTTGAAAATTTGAACACTAAGTGAACATTGAATTATTTAAGAAATTATGAACTTCAACTTTAAAAAAGTTTAGGTGGTATAACATTGGGTTGTCGGAAAAGTCATGACGCATTTTTGCGACGAAAAACATAGAAAAAATACGTCATGACTTTTCCGACAACCCCATAGTTATTTTTAAAGTGTCTTTGCCTTTTAGAGATACAGGCTAAAATATTTATAGACAAAATGATATAGAGTCTTCTTCAAAGTATGCAGGAGGCGTATGTAGACAAGATTGGTTATAGATGATCACAGCTGACCTGGGTGATAGTTACACGGGGATCAATTTTAGTAAATATTTTAAACTTTCCAAAATAAATGTCTTAGAAAAACTGTTCCTGGGCTGGATACAAAGAAACTGGTAGAATCGCTGACAAGATGATGGGAGAAGTTGGAAAGGCTTCCAAGAAAAATGGGACACCCGTGTGTAAGATAGTTCTTGGGCAGCAGGGAAGCACACACAAACAAATCAAATTATTTTGAGCATCACCTAACATTATTGATGCCAGAAGTGGGTAGTATTTGTTTTGAATAAAAAGCGCTGCTATCACATGAAAACAGGTTACCAAAGTTCATGGAACTTCCTCTATGCACATGTGTAGAAATGGTTTGAGTGGAACAGCAGATTAAACATTGGATTTGAAAACCAGGAGACTGAGCGTGTAAATGTTGGCTCCATCACTGATCAGCTGTGTGTCTCAGAGAAGGGCTCTGAAATTCTGTGTCTTGGTTTCCTAATCTACAAAACAAGGAGGATTGATTGTTCCCAACAACCCTTCCTACTCCAACATTCTATTCTTCTACATGGGCTTCCACAGACATGAAATGTTAATTTGGGGTCATGTGTGGGAATCAGCTGCTTTACATCACTGTAGTATCATGGTCAGAAACAAAAAGATGTCCAATGGTGGAAGCTTATTTACAGGAGACCCTGGGGAAAGTCTGCACATAGAGACCCCCTGACGCAACCTTAGAGAGGCTGGTTTCTACTTCACATGGGAAGCAGAAGGGAGTGATAGAGTGAGACTTTTGTGAATTGTTTTCAGCATGGTACCTGAGGTCTTGATGCTCTTCTCAGGTTAAGGGAGGAGAACGTATTCACAACTTAGCAATTCCTTGTGAAAAGTTCCTCCTGGTTTGAAAATCCTACTTACTTTCTTTCCTTGAATATTAAATATTGAGAAATCTGCCCCTTGGTGTCTCAAGTGGAGATTAAATGGTTCTGATTGGATGTCACCATTAGCCCATCATTCTGTGCTGAGGAAAGTAATGAAAAGTATCAAAATAGCCGCTTGCCACCCTACTCCCCACACCTTTTGAACTGTAGCATAGACTCAGCTGCAGCCACCCCCATGATGGAGGAAGAAATAGAAACTCTGAGGCCCATAACCCCCTCCCCCCACACCTCCTTACACCTTCCATCCTCCACCCTGGCAGAAGGCTAGAAGCTGCACAAACCCATCTGGGAGAGCTCTGTCATTTGAGAGGGAAACAGGGGCTAAGCGAGACCTACCTGGTCTCTGACCCTCTGTGTCCCATAATTTCTGTCCTGGTGAGATTGAAAAGAAGGTTAGTCAAGTGCAGAGAAAGGAGACAACACTGAGTGTGGCAGAGCTGCAGACAACCTGACAGATGGGGAGACCAGGGCTGCCCACCCTTTATCTCTTCTTCTTCCCTGTGCTCCAGTCTCTCAGGCCTTTCAGTTAGGGGAAGGACCACATTTAGGGTTCTCTCCATCCGGAAAGCGTTTTCCAGGCTGCCTCCCCCAATGCAGACTGCATCTCCCTCACATCTCCACATATGCTTCAAGTGCTCAACGGAGCTCCCCAGGCTAGTACAGTTCCCTAGTTTGCACCCTCATGGAATCTCCTTGGTTTCCTTCCAACATTTTTATCTGTTTGAAATTATGTGGTCACTGATGTGATTATATAATCAATATACCTCTCTTATTACACTTAAAGAGATATCATAGATCCCGGATATATGGTGCCTTCTTTTGAAAATTGAAATAGAATACACAGAAAATGCACAGTTCATAAGTGCAGTCCAGTGAATTACTACAAAGTAAACAAATCTGAGCAACCACTCAGCACTCAGATCAAGAAACAGAGTGGTCCCAGTCTCCCAGAAGGCACTGTCCTCCTTCCTAAACACACCATTCTCCTGATGTCTATAGATTATTTTTGCCTCCTTTTTAAAGTTTTCAATCTTAAGACTTAAAAAAATTGAGATATAATTTACATATACAGTGAAACTTACCCTTTAGAGTGTACAGTTCTATGAGTTTTGATAAACACATAGAGTTGTTTTTATCATAGCCACAATCAAGGTACAGAACAGTTCCATCACCCCCCAAATTCCCTTGTGCCCTTTGTTGTCAACCTCTTTCCCCACCCCCAGTTCTAGAAACCACTACTGTTTTCTTTCCCTATATTTTTACCTATTCCAGAATTTTGTATATACAGAATGATCTAGTATTTGGGGGGTGGGGGTGGGGGTGGGGGTGGGGGTGGATGGCAGGGCGGGTCTGCCCTCTTTCACTCAACATAACGTTTGGGAGTTTCATCCATTGTATTGTGTATGATAGTTCACTTTTATTGCTCTATGAATATACCATAACTTGTTTATATCATTGTATGAACATACCACAATGTATTTATCCCTTGTATTGTTGATAGACCTTTGAGTTGTTTCCGGTTTGGGGCTATTACAAACAGTGCTGATAGAAACATTCTTTCACGTGTCTTTTCATGCTCACTGCATGCATCTCCTTCATGGCTTAGCAGTCCCAAGGTCATGAAGCTGTACTCCTAGCTTAGCTTCTAGAAGTTTCATTTTACTTTTCCCACTTAGATCTACAATTGACCTGAAATGCATAGTTGCATGTGATACGACCTTGGGGGCTCAAGTTTCTTTTTTCTTTTTCCTACATGGATATATAGTTAGTTGATACACTGTGTACCATTAATTGGAGGGGGGAAAAAAAGTCCTGTCCCCTTGCTCTGCAGAGCTACCTCTGAAATAAACAAACTGTCCATACACGTGTAGTTTCATTTCTGGAATCTCCATTCTGTTCCACCGTTTATTTCTCATAATCCTCCCACTTGGTTCTTTTTCAAGATTTTTCTCGTTATTCTTGGCCCTCAGAATTTCTATTTAATTTTTAGGTTAAAAATTATTTGCGTTTACTCAACCTTGGATCCCAGCCCCTGACATGGTGCCTGGCACACAGTAGAAACGCAGTGAATAGCAGTTGTATAAATGGGGGTGACCTGGGGACCTTTCAGACACGATAGGAAAGACTCAACTCTGCTCCCCACTCCCTTCTTCCCCGCTACCCCCAGAGGCGCGCAGGTGAACTGCAAGGAGGCGTGCCCACGGGCCGAGCGCGTCATTTTCCTCGGGGACCCGGCTGGTTCCCGATCGGTTCTCCCCGCCCCCGCCTCCGCCTCTCCGCTCCCAGCCGGAAGGGTGAGATCGCCTCCTCCAGAACTTGGTGGTGGCAGCGCTGGGATGGCGACGGCGGCTCGGGAAGGCGGTGGCCCCGGTATGGACGCCCGGCTGGACCAAGAAACAGCCCGGTGGCTACAGTGGGACAAGGTGAGGGGCGACAGGGGCTGGGCCCGTAGGAGGTGCGGGGTCCGCTGCCCGCTCCCCAGGCGCCGCGCTGCCTTTCGCGCTGCGGTTTCCGTGCCTGCGATTCCTTCCTCCCCTCCCCTCCCCTCCCTCGGTAAGACGGAGCAGGAGGACGCAGCGGCGGCCGGTGCCTCGGGGCCCGCCGGCGTACGGCAGATTCAGAGTTTGCCCGGGAAAGGTGTCCCGGGACAAAACCAGCCATCGCGCTGGCCCAGAAGTCGGGGCGCAAGCGGGCTTGGCCTGAACGCGGCCAGGCTCAGGGGTGTTGTCTCAAGTTGTTGAGTGATCGCACATCCTGTCCGCAGTGCTGGGTCCCCCTCTTTGCCCTCTGGCCCCTAGACAAGAAATGCGCATCCTATTTCTGGATGCCACTGGCAACGCTGGGTGGCTTTTCATTTCCTGGAATGACCTTACGGTTCTTTAAGGAAGGAAAATGTTTTCATTTCTTATAACTTAATAACGTGCAGCGTGTAGAAATCTTTTAAAGTTATAGCTGGTAATGACTTGTTCCGTTTGAAGAAATGAAAACCTAATTAACACAAAAAGTTGTATCTGTATAGAAATAGTACCTCCCTGGGTACTGAGCGGATGTTGTTTTTATTTTTTAATTTCTGCCGTTTCTCCAGTTCTTTCCTCCTCAGTTTCTTCCTTGGTTTGAGACAGGCCGCCTGCAAGAGGGAACTTCCGGCCAGCCAGAAGCATGCGGCCCTCTGGTCCCAGTGCCCCCAAGGATGGCAAGGCACCCAGTAGGTGCCCACCGCATCCCCACTGTGCCTCTATCCCAGTTCCTTTACCTGCTGTCAGCTTTGGTCACTCCCCGGGCTGATCACACCTGCTGCGCTCTTGACTTTTCCTTCTTATCTCTCTGCCTCCTCTGGTTTCTCTCCGGGTGTTGGTCTTTTATAGGCATCAAAGGCCAGTAAGGATTTTCCAGATCTCCCCTGAGAATCCCCGGATATTGGCTGTGACCTTGAAGTCTCTGTTTTCTCAACCTCTTTTATGGTCCAGACCTGAGCCTTTCCTTGAGGGCACCTGACGATCCGATTGGTCAGATTGTGCTCTGTGATCAGTGGCTATTGCTTTTAACCAAAAAAGTGGGCTTTTACTTGATTTGTCTTCAATCTGGAACAATCTGGAAATGTGGGCATCGTTCCAGAAATCCAGGGTTTTATTGCAATAACATTTCAAAGTGTAATGATATGGCCACATCTTGCCAGCATGTTCACCTAGTGGGATGATGACTGTAAGATGAGTGAAATAAAGTACTTACTCTAGTGTTCCTCTTAATTTACAATGCCTGATAATGGAATTAATGTGATTGTCATCTTTCTCCATTCTTAACACTTTCTGCAACTGTTGTACAAAGAAAATGGGCAATGTAAGATGAATTTAAATGATTCATGTGAATGTGTATTTGAAGCAGTTAAGGTAATAGGAAAGGACTGAGTTGACGCTTATCATGCAGTTTAAGCAAGTCTAACCTCTGAGTCTTCCCTGTCTGTAAAATGGGGTTTTTGTTATTTGTGTGCATCTTGCAGTCATTACAAGATTCATATTTGACCAGGTATGTGAAAGCTTTGTGTAAATTATGAAATATTATAAAAGTAAGGTTTTGATTTAAATTGTATAATCTTATCACTCTGGGAAAATTTGAAGACATTAGGGAAGAAAATGGACACTCAATTGCGACTAAGTGCCAGACAGAGAAAGATGTTTTATATTCATTTAATGTAAACGACTTCAAAACCACCTTGTAAGGAAGATTCTATATTTTTTGCCTAAGTGAATAGAGTTGGTGAGTGGTGGTGTGGCTGAGATTTCATTCTGGGTGTTAGACCCCAAAACCTATCTGTTCATTCCTTTTTTCCAAAAGTGCTTGCCTTCGTAGGAATGAAAATAATACTTACATTATAAAGGAAAAGACTGTTTCCTTCTACCCACAACACTTCTGACATCAAATGTGTGTATTCCACACCAAGTTAGTTTCCAGTTCTCTGTGGACACCAGCTGGGTTGTCCTACAACATAACTCAATTCTGACACTAGCTACCTGGAATTATCACAGACCCCCCCCAGTTTAGGGCTCAATTCCACAATACTGTCCCTACTTCAGATGCCAGTAGAAAGTCCCAGGTTGCCCCCTGTACTTCTGACCAGCCAGTGATAAATCAGGGGTTCCCACAACCCCCTTCTTGAGTTCGGTAATTTCCTGGAACAGCTCACAGAACTCAGGAGATCACTTTACTTACTATTACCAGTTTTATTATAAAGAACACAGCTCAGGAACAGCCAGTGGAAGAAATGCACAGGGCAAGGTCTGTGGGTTTCCAAGCCCTCTCCCGGTGCATCACCCTCCCAGCACCTCAATGTGTTCACCAGCCCAGAAGCTTTCTCAACCCTGTTTAAGGTTTTCATGGAGGTTCTATTACATAGGCATGATTGATTAAATCATTGGTCATTGGCGATTGAACCTAATTTCCTGCCCATCTCCCCTCCCTGTAGGTCAGGGGATGGGGCTGAAAGTACCAACCCTCTAATCACATTGTTGGCTCCCCTGGAAACCAGCCCCCATCCTTCAAGAGTCACCTCATTAGCATTAACTCAGGTATGGCTGAAAGGGGGTTATTAAAAGTTTCAAAAGATGCTCCTCACCCTAATCAGGAAATTCTAAGGGTTGTAGAAGTTCTGTGCCAGGAACCAGGGACTAAATATATATATTTCTATTCTAACCTAGTCTAATCTGTTCTAAAACTAAATATTTCACTTTATATTGCAATATCACTCGTTATAATTCAGAAAAAATGACTATATTTTAGATTTCGAAAGCATCAAAATATTGAAAAGCCTACACACACACACACACACACACACACACACACACACACACAGAGGCTTTTCAAATATATATATACACACACACACACACATATTTATTTATTTTTATTTTTTCCTTCCCCTAGGGTAGAATTATTGTGGGGGTTTTTTTGTTTGTTTGTTTGTTTTTTCAGATTTTTTGTTCTGCTATTCACCTGGCTGTATCTGGTGTATATGTTTCTGTTTTGCAGAATCCTTTAACTCTGGAGTCAGTGAAACAACTAATTGCAGAACATAATAAAGAAGAACTACAAAAATGTTTTGGAGCTCGAATGGAGTTTGGAACAGCTGGCCTCCGAGCCGCTATGGGAGTGGGAATTTCTCATATGAATGACTTGACCATCATCCAGACTACACAGGTACCAGATGTTTTATATTTCTTAGTTATTCTTAACATATCCCCAGTGCTAAAAGATAAACTTAGACATAATAAAAATTATAAGTGTTTATTAAAGCGAAAATCTACTCAAATCAGGCAGTACCAAACAGGAAATGGTTAGGAACGCTTCACAGACAGGACCTAAGAGACAGACTTTTAAAGAGAAGCAGCAGAAACAAAGGAAGGAAATTAGTAGATTGGCCACAGCTCAAGTGGTTGCCTCGTTTGGGAAAGTCTAGTTGTCTGTTTGTGGTTGGTTGTCTGTAGATTTTGATTTCTTAACTGGGAGGCGTTTACAGGTTTAGGCTTTTGTTTGCTTAACAGGTTTTAGTTTGCTTACTTAGGCTGCTAAGGCGTTAAAGCCACCTCAGTCTAATGGCCTCCGTGTTTAATTAATTTAACCCCAAGCTCCTTTTGTATTTGACAGGCCTAACTGGTTTTAAATATGGCCAGGTTTTGTGAGTTTGCCTAGGTACAGGGAGTCCCATATTTACTCCATAACGTAAGGCCCCTGTAGTTGATTAAAGCAGTTTTTGTTTCAAAACTCATACAGCCATTTATTCATTCATTCATTTAACAGAGATTTATTGAGCGCCTATGTGCTTGGCATCGGGGACATAATCATGACTAAACCAGAGTCCCTCACGGAGCTTTCATTCCAGTGCAAATCTGCCAACTAAGCTGACTGACTTTTATGGTCTTGTAACTTTCGTGATGGTTGTACAGGTGCAAGAATTAAAAAGCTTTTCTAACTGCCAGAATAACCAAGAGCCAATTCTGTTAAGTTTTAATGTGTGGTATAGGTGGAAATTATTGCTGAGTTCCCTTGCCTTCATTTGTGAATCTTACTGTCAAGAGTCTAGACCCAACTTTAGAATAGAGGTGAAGCCTTTGACAAAACAGAATAGCTGCCATTGAGTATGGAGAGTTCTGTTTATGAGGGAAGTGAAGGAGAATAGATTATTCTGTTTCTTCAACTACTTAGACTTGTTGAAAATGAAGATCACTTTGATTCTGGGAAAGAAAAGGCTAGAAAATTGAATAATGGTGAGGACCTGTACCTTACCTGTACCTCCCATAAACCTTTGGACGTGTTCTAGGAAAACCCTAATAAGGCAAGGAAACCTTGCCTGCAGGTACACAGTAGCCATGGGAACCTCTGGCCACAAATTCCTGTTAAGCACTTGGGCTCCCATCTTTTTGGAGGGAAGCCTTGGAATGGAGTGAGCTTGGGAATCCTCTAGTTTATGGGTAACACAGAATTGTGTTGCTGCTTAAGGTCACCCTCTGCTCCAGTCACTAGGGTTGTGGAACAAATCACCCAAAACGGTGATTTTAAACAGTTTATTTTTCTCACAAACCTGTAATATGAATGGAGCTCAGTGGGCACAGCTGATCTCTGCTACACATGGTATCATCCAGGAGCCTGGAATCTTCTGAAAGCTCCCTCATTCATGCCTGCAGTTATTGAAGGCTCTTGGCTGAGATCTTAGCTGGAAATAGACCGCTACACGTGGCCTGGGCTTCCTTACAACATGGGGCCTGGGATAGCATCCAGAGAGTGTGTGTATGTGCCAGCTGGAAGCTGTATTGACTTTTGTAACCTCACCTTGAAAGTCACCCCAAATCACTTACCTCCACCATATCCTGTTCATAAAAAGCAAGTCAATAAGGCCGCTTATGTTCAAGGAGAGGCACATAGACACCCCACTCTCGATGGAGGAATGTGAGTGTCACATGAGAGGAGCATGTGGGATGGGATATATTGGTGTGGCCATCTTTGGAAAATATAATTGGGCACACCTCCAGTTAGTCCTAATTGTTAGGGAGCTCGAAGGGATTGATCCTTATTCATCTGCATCTCGTTTCTAGGAATGATGAAACCTATTTCCCAAAATGGCTTAGGACCTATCTCATACCTCCTCTCCCCTAGGGTAATGGTTTCTTCAGGGAGTAAACCCTGTGATAGCTAAGAAGCCTACAAAACTAAGATGAGTCAATTCCTTGAAGGTCATCTGGTTCAAACCCTTGGGACAATTTCCTCACATTTTCCACTACTCCAAAATGGCCATCTGGCCTACACTGGAACACTTAAGAGAAAACAAAGACCTTAAGAGTTAAGACAATGTTATGAGAGCAGCAGGTGCATTTTTAAAATCTTAGGAGTGGTTTCCAAGTTTGAGGAAAAGGAATCCCAGGACAAACCCCCCAGGGCTTCCACTCCCAGCCGTGGCTGGTGTGACCTGGTAGAATGTGCTGGCTTTCCCTGTGGCCTCGCACCCTGCCTGCTGGTCTTCAGTGTGGATTCTCACCCTAATGGGGCCCCAAAATTCATCTGGTTGAATTGAAGAAGCAGATATATATGAGTCAAGAATGCCCCAATGGGGAACAGAATAGAAATTGGAAGGAAACTTTTATATTGTGTGCCTCAACAGAGGTTATCATTTCCTCTTAGGCTACGTAACCAAGCCATGAGACATCAGTGATGGAGAACTCACTCTCTTCTGAAATAGCCTTTCTATCTTTGGCTTGTTCTCATTAAAAAAAATAGTTTCATTATTTTGAGTCAAAATCTGCCTTTCTGTAGCATTTAGTTTGATCTTTGAAGCCATGCAAAGTTTATTTCTAGTGTCCTGGGATAACGTTTCAATTCTGAAAACCTCTCTTCCCCCGCATGGAGTCTTTTCTCTAGAATAAGCATCGTTTCTTCCCTTAGGCATTCTGTCAAGTTCTCAGCCTCAGCGGGCTCCAGACTCTTCTAGAGCAATTTAGAGATGGAGGATTTTGGACTAAGGCTGAATGCTTTTTTGCCCTTTGAACTATGGGGCCACAACATAGGAGATGACCAAGGAGAGAGAGAGAGAGTGCTATTATGGTTGTAAGCCTCAGAGAGTAAGCATCCCAGTACCTTCTTGGGAACCCACAAAACCAATCCACACGTGTCTTTATTTCCTTGAATCACTCAACCTCAGAAGATATGCCCAACACAGTATTTTTGTTCAGTAAAAATTAAAGGCATTCTAAATTGGCACTGCTCTGGCAACAAAGCTGTGAAGTATACCCCCCTACCAAAAATGAGTTATAATTATTTTTTTACAAAACTTCCTTCAGCCAAAGTGAAATAAATAATATGAAACATCATTATTACCTAATCAACCTTTGT
>NW_017731376.1:6172987-6174896 GCF_001890085.2 Hipposideros armiger | reverse complement strand
CAGCTCGGGCCGGGAATCGAACTGCTGTTGCTCAGAGCTCAAACCCTTGAGCGAGCTCTTAACCAACTGAGCCACTCGGCCGGCCCTAACCTTTCCATTCTTGAATGCCCATTTCAAGCTACATTCTTATAACATTCTCAAACCAATGGGACTGTTATGTAGCTGTATAGGCAGATGATGATGATAATGGCGGTGGTGGTGGCAGTGATGGTGGTGGCGGCGGCGGTGGTGGTGATAATGGTGGTCATGATAAGATAGCAGCAATCATTTGAGTGCTGAATATGATCAAGGCTTATAGGTATTTACTCATTTAATCCTCACAACAGCCTGTAAGGTATGTACTTTTATCTCGTTGCCCTAAGATCATAAAGTGAGAGAAGGAGCCACAATTTAAGCAAAAATAGGGTGGCACTAGGGGTCGGCAAGCTTTATCTCTAAAGGGCAAGTAGTAAACATCTTACACATTATGGGTTGTACAGTCTGTCAAAACTGCTTATTCTGCCGTGTAGCACAAAAACAGCCATAGACAATACGTAACTGAATATGCATGGCAGTAGTCCAATAAAATTTTATTTTCACAATGGGTTGTAGTTTGCCAGCTCTTGCTCTTAACATGTAATGTGACCTTTTATTCTTTTTTTTAACGTGAACATTTCCCACATTATAATTTTTTTTTCACTCCAAAGTATAAATATTAGTAATTTCGTAGATTGGAAGAATATGCAAATATTTAATATTAATGAAATTCTCATTAATTTTACAGTGCTGGATGAGTTCATAGAGCCCTAATCTTTGCCTTTCAGGAGGTTGTAATCTAAGAGAGAAGCATTGATTGGAACAAATGTGTGACTGTGAGGAAGGGAATGTGGCCAGAGAAAAATACTCGATGGCGTCAGTCTCCAGATTGAACTCAGGATGACCTAAGATTTTTGGTCTTCAGCTACAGGCTTAAACACATGATTCTTTCCGACAAAGCAGGAGAGAAGCTGTAGCTCTCAGGAATAGATCCACGTGAACTACATTCACAAGAGAGTAATGCTGTACAAACCAGAGTATTTGTTTGTCCATTTTTAGTTAGTGAATTTACAGTTCAAATTAGATTATACACGTGCTTTACCCATCCTGGGGGCACGGCACATCCTCCAGCCAGAACATGTGCAGGGCATGTAGATGGCTAACTGCCTGTTAGCTACTCAAGTTACTTTATTTTAGGCTGCTTCTGGTTTACACAGCCTTCAGATATGTTATCATAAGCAATTGAGGTGCAGGTATTTCTTTCTCTGGACTCGGAGCCATATTATTTCCAAAAGTAACTGATGTTCCTAATTGTTCTTAAGTTTATGGTTCAAGTCTGAGTTGGATGGGATGGAGTGGAGCTCAGGGCTGCTATGACTCATAACGTGCAAGCGTTTAGAGATTGTAAACTAAATATTAAACCAATACGTGATAGAACATTCATGATAAATAGGTAGAATCGTCTTAGAGTGAAATACTATTGCAGTCTCAGAATGTTAACCTAAGGAAATGTTTCTTAGTTCTTTAATCTTCCAATTTTAAATATTTGGTGGGGAACATTAGCATATGCAGAGAACACACTGAATCTTTTTTGTGCACATTTGTAACTTAGTTCGTATAGATCATGTATATAATAATCATATATGTTGAGTGTCTGCTCTGCCAAATTTAAGAAGGCTCCTTTAAAGTCAGCCTGACACACGATAAATGTTTCATGAGGGTGAAGGTGACTTCCATGCCATTCATTCTAGTGAATACAGTTTAGATTTAATTCAGATTTTTATTAAACTTGTTTTTGCTGAATTTTGTAATTTTTATGACTTCCCCTTATGTAGAGGCATTTTTTTTTCCTGTCAAAATCATTCTTGTATTGCTACTGATCCCAGGGATTTTT
>NW_017731376.1:6169947-6170797 GCF_001890085.2 Hipposideros armiger | reverse complement strand
GACCACTCCCCATTTCGGGAAATAGTCTTGTAAAGATGGGAGCCAAGCAGAAATACAAGAGAGGGAGACTTTATTCTGGAGTGGGAGATAAATGAGCAAGCTATTAAGAACACTCTCCATTTCTTCAACCTTTTTCTTCAAAGCAAGTAGGGGGAGAGAAGAAGAGAAGAGAAAGCAGTTGGAGGGAATAAACTGAATCCATAAGCTTCTGTTCCAAGAAGAAGGCTTAATTAAAAAATGTGAAATGGAAGATTACACTGTCTTATTGTTTGGAGTGTTTTCTAGCTCTACCAAGTGGAAAATAACAGGAAGGCACTAGTAAAATATTCACCTTTCTTATTAGGATACATGTCTCAGAATTTTGAGCCACAAGTTAGAGTGTACTGCTTGGGTGTGGTATTGAATGACACATCATGTTTATTAAAAGGGAACAAGTTGGTGCAAACAAACAATATATGGTAGACATTTTAAGTGTCTAATTTTTTGTTTAAAACGGTTCTTGTTTCCTACTATTACAGCCTTACACAGTCCTGCATTTGAAACTTTGTGCTGGAATCATGATTACTGCCTCTCACAATCCAAAGCAGGATAATGGTTATAAGGTATTTTTATTTTCCTACCCACATGTACGTCCTAAACCTTTACAGTTTGGGAACACAGGGAATGGGTGCTTTTTCATTAACCCTAAACTACCTGGATATGTTTCTGCGTTCTCTAGGTCTATTGGGATAATGGAGCTCAGATCATCTCTCCTCATGATAAAGGGATTTCTCAGGCTATTGAGGAAAATCTAGAGCCATGGCCACAGGCTTGGGATGATTCTTTAATTAATGGCAGCCCACTTCTTCAC
>NW_017731376.1:6156630-6167637 GCF_001890085.2 Hipposideros armiger | reverse complement strand
TAAAGGGGACATTTTGAAAATCATTTTTGAGGCTAGAAAAGACTCTGAAGAGCCCTGGAGCTGGCACTGCCATGGCCGGGCACCCATGAGCAGCTGTGCATCTCTCCTGGAACCTGAGCCCGGTGCTCTTTCTTTTATACCATTCTAGGTGTGAATGGTGTCACGTAAAACAAACTCTGAAAGGAATCAGATTTGCTAAAAATAACTACAGAGTAAAATTGAAAACTTGGAATGTGTTGGGGGAGGGGTATACATTTGGGAGCGAGTGGATAAGTTTTGTTTCATTTTTTTTAAATGGAATTACAAAGCACCTCGGTTGTCTGATGCATTCTTATGACATGGATGTCTCACATTCTTTAGGGATCTAGTTCCTTGATATTTTGCAAACCTTCCAGTGTCAAGAGCCATGCTTGTATGTTTTACGAGTTTCCATGATGTGTCTGATTCTAGGAATGTGAACAGAGAGACCAAGTTGAAGTTCGTGCACACCTCTGTCCATGGTGTGGGCCACAACTTCGTGCAGTCGGCTTTCAGGGCTTTTGACTTTGTTCCTCCTGAGGCTGTTCCTGAACAGAAAGTTCCGGATCCTGAGTTCCCAACAGTGAAATACCCCAATCCCGAAGAGGGTAAAGGCGTCTTGGTAACCTAATGTTTTTAATTATAAAATTTACCTCTTCAAAACTATCACTATCAAGTAAAATAAGTCTTTATGTGCTTTTATTGTGCTGAACAACAAAAAATAATGTCACCATTGGAAATATATTTATTAATCATTTATTTCTTAAAGGAACTTTCAATTTGGGTATCTTAGCATCGGGATGTGAGAACTGAAATCTGCATGGTGTTTTAAATTTAATTTTATTAATTAAGTTTAAATTTAACTTACTGTGCTTCCTTGATGCCAAAAAGAAACAGTAGTAGAATGGAAGTTTATCAGTTTTTATGCCTTATTGTCATTTTTCTGATAGGAAGACATGCTATTTAAATTATGGTTTCTTTAACCTTCTTAAAGGTTACGATAACAATGATATTTAGAGAGTCAGTTTGTTTTGTGAGGTTGACCACACACAAAGCCTGGAAATACCAGTCCAATGACACACACAGTATAGATGTGGGGCAGATTTCATGGGCAGGCTTGGGTCATGCGTTGATGCTCCCATTTTCTGACATGACCAGCCAAGACCATCAGAAATAAAATTCAGCCTTAGTTTAGGGAACGTCCTCTTTTAGTTCTTAAAGACCTGAGCATTTTCTAAGACTGCAATATACGTGATTCCTGATTGAAGTACTCTTTTCTCACTCCACTCTTTTTCAGACTCTATCTTTTGCTTTGGCTGACAAAATCAAGGCCAAAATCATTTTAGCAAATGACCCAGATGCTGATAGACTTGCTGTGGCGGAAAAGCAAGACAGGTACGAATTAATTGTGGTTGCCTAGAAAATATAAAGGGTGACTTCGGCAATAAAATGTTTCTGGAGAGACTGGACCTATTTGGAAATATTCCCCATTTACTTTGCCAAGGATCGTGTCACTGAACCTCTGTGAAGCAAAGTGCTGATCTGGGGACCGTGTGATGGGCAAGCATAATGCAGAGTAAGCCAGTCCAGCGTGTATATACAATCAAAATTACTATTTGTTATCTTCCCTCATTTCATCATTGATTTTATTATGATTAATGACTCAGTGCCTAATGAGAGCAAAGTACTTTGCTTGGTGCTGACTTTACAGTTCCGTATTTGCCAAAGGGTTTGGTAAGGAGCTAGACTTTCAAAGAAATGTTGAATTTAGGTTGAGCAAACCAGAGAGAGATACCTGTGTGGTACTGACAGTGTCTGAGGCAAATGTGACTGGAGAGTTTGTACAGAGGAGTGGTAGGTAAGTGGGGGTAGACGTTGAAAGATAGGCAGGGTTCAAACATTTTGGGTATCAAACGGTGTATGTGATGTTTTGGGGATAGTGTGGTGCGGCCAAAGGGTTAGGGTTTTAGATGATGATAAAACAGGTTTTTATATCAGTTTTTATAAAATTAAGCTAAGGTGATACATGCTGACATGTGAGATGTCCTTCTAGCCACTCGGACTCCAGAGAGGAAGACAAATCACACATCTGTTCTGCAATGTCCTCACCTTTGTAGCTCCGAGCTCAGTCTTTAGGAATGTTAAGCTATTACCGTCTCAGAGTTAGCAATACTGACTGGACCAAAAATTCAGATCTGCAAATTATTATAGTTGGGGGATCTTGCTAGCATATTTCTGTTATGTTTAAGACCAAAGCCTTTGCTGAAGACTAAGATAAAAGCTTTATGTGTTATCCCTGACAGACTGATTTTATGAACTCTTCAAACATAGGATGTTTGTCTTGGCAAACTGTCTGAGACGTGATAGCTGTTCAAATGTTTGTGCAGTGGCACTCACATTTCTGGCCACTTATTTCAGTAAGAATAATAAGAACAGCCTTCCAGAAACTACTTTGAGCCTTGTTTGGCTTAATTGTCCTGTCCCAGTGACTCCCAGCGTCTCTCTTAAGATCACTGCAATGCAGGGGTCGTTTTTTCTTTCAGTGGTGAATGGAGAGTGTTTTCTGGCAATGAGTTGGGGGCCCTCTTGGGCTGGTGGCTCTTTACTTCTTGGAAAGAAAAGAACCAAGATCCCAGTGCCCTCAAAGACACGTACATGTTGTCCAGCACTGTCTCCTCCAAAATCTTGCGGGCCATTGCCTTAAAGGAGGGTTTTCACTTTGAGGTAAGGTGTTTGGGGGACATATTCTTTTCCATTTCTTTGCTCTGTAGAAGGTGTAAGACATGCCTTTCTCTTTTGGCTCATCCCTTTAGGAAACATTAACTGGCTTTAAGTGGATGGGAAACCGAGCCAAACAGCTAATAGACCAGGGGAAGAATGTCTTATTTGCATTCGAAGAAGCTATCGGTAAGAAATGATAATGATGACCATAGCATTAATTTATAGAATGCAAAAATTGGGAAAAGATGTGGATTTGGATTGGAGTTCGAAAGATTAGCCGTGAAACAGGAGCACACAGTTTGCTTTGCTTGTGTGGCATTCAAAGAGCGTTGAACTGTCCTACCCCAAAATCATCAGGTCAGATTTTTTTCAGCTAAAAAGAATATCTCGTAAATAACCAAGCTGTTGATGTAAGAAAGTGAATTCTTTCCCCAGATGACTGAAAACAGTGATGGTCTGCACATGACTGCAGATAAGAATCCACCTATTTTGGGAGTTGTGACATTTCCTCAACTGTGGTGTTGATATCCAGGCCTCATACAGTTCTCTCCTCCTCAGCAAGTGCTATGTGGACGTCTGTCCAGAGGAAAGGAGAAGGCACGGTTGTGGTACCTTCATCAAAGTGATTGTCACCTGAAAGGATGACCCCAAGTCCAGCCAAAATGACTGAAAAAGCAGTTGTCTTAGATTGTCAATATAAATTAGCAGAAAGGAGAGCTAGCTATAGAAACTTGAAATTAAGATGTTTATGCTGGTGATATTTTAGCTATTTGTTTAGTAAAAGCTATGACACAGTATACTTATTTTATAATATATATTCTTCTGATTCATCTTTATATTTCCTATAGCACAAAATCATTTAACTGATTAATCAAATGATGTGTAATAGCTCAGCTTTGCTCTTTTGTCACAATCGGCAGTCTTATCTTCCTATAGCTTTTTATTAAAAAACATGTTTTTTACATTGGTTTATCAAATAGTTATTGAATATCAATTACATAGTGACTCTGAAAGAAATGGACACTGACCTTAGCCTACAGCAGCTTATAAGGATCTATCTATTGGGTTGTGGAAAAGTCATGACGCATTTTTGCAATGAAAAACAGAAAAAATACGTCATGACTTTTCCGACAACCCAATAGTTAAGTAGCCACACAAAAGAGGGTAGGCCACATGGCAAGATAAATAATATAACTCGCAAGAACTATGAGGACTCAGAGAAGACAAAATAAGCGTTAACTAGAACAATTGGAGATAATTTTGTGTGAGCTGGAGGGATTCGGGGTGGACCCTGGGAATGAGCAGTTTGTCTAGGAAAAGACGCTTCTTACAGGTTACTCACCAAATGCTTCTTGAAGGCCTGCTATGCACCAGGCACTGGACTAGTTTCTTAAATATAATGGTAAATGAGAAGTATCCACATACTCATACTATACCACCACTTATGCGATAGGCAGAGTGCATGCAGATATGTTCATGCACAGTGTTGTAAAGGAACCCATTCCTAACAGTGTATGTCTGACACATGTTTCTGCAGGATATATGTGCTGCCCTTTTGTTCTGGACAAAGACGGAGTCAGTGCCGCTGTCATAAGTGCAGAGATGGCTAGCTTTCTAGCAACCAAGAATTTGTCTTTGTCTCAGCAGCTAAAGGCCATCTATGTCGAGTAAGTGTCTATTGACTCTACTTAATTGAAGTAATATTTTTTATTAGTTTCAGGTGTACAACGTAATGATTTGATGTTTGTATGTTATGACATGATCATAATTTTGATATGACATGATCAACACAATAAGTCTAGTTAACTTAACATGCATCACCACGTATGTGATATTTTTAAATGTATTAAGTTCTTGTGCATGAGATACTCATGTTCTTTCTAATGCTCTTACTTTAGTTATGAATTCTGTTTCTTATGAAAACTAAATAAGAGGTTATCTTTTCCTTTTGATATGTAACCACTTAATAGTAATTACCGTTTGTGATGGCATTAATCTTTACCAGATGAGAACGTTAGTTGCAGAAATGACTAAAGAATGTGATTTTAAGTGTCCAATATCAAAAAAGATTAAATGTGTTTGTGAAACATCTATTTAGTCCTCCTGGCAATTATTCGTCTCTGCCTTTTCAGTGCAAAAGCAGCGAGACAGAATACATAATGTAATGGGTGTGATGTGGCTGTGTTCCATAAAATTTTTACTTACAAATACAGGCTGAAGGCAGGCAGCAGTTTGATGATTGTACCCCTTTTTCAATGCTACATTATTCCTTTGAAGCCAGTCATGGTCATTCGTTTCATTAAATATTTTAGAGTATACTGGTTGATACATGTTCTGTGTACATTGTGCAGAATGATTTGTTCCTCATTTTACATGTATTTATATTTGTTTCAATAGGTATGGCTACCATATTACCAAAGCTTCATATTTTATCTGCCATGATCAAGGCACCATTAAAAAATTATTTGAAAACCTTAGAAACTATGATGGGAAGAATAATTATCCAAAAACTTGTGGCAAATTTGAAATTTCTGGCATTAGGGACCTTACAACTGGCTATGACGACAGCCAACCTGATAAAAAAGCTGTAAGTGATGCCTACTTTTCTATTTACCTTCTGTTAGTTATACTTTGGAAAGCTTAATTTATATGTCATTGTGATATTGTGATTTATAGAAGAAATATATGTGTGTTTAGTCTTTGTCCCTTTTCTGGCACAGAGCTCCTAAAACTCTTTCCCAAATGACGAGAGCATAAAGATGTCTTCTGTTATGTTGATAAGGTGACTTTTGGAGAGCACCTATGGATGGGGGCTGGTTGCCAGGAGAACCAGCCAGGTGAATAAAGGGTTAGAACTTTCAGATCCACCCTGACATCCGGGGAGGGGAAAGGGGCTGAAGACTCAATTCAATCACCAATAGCCAGTGATTTAATCAATCATGCCTATGTAATGAAGCCTCCATAAAAATCCAAAAGGATGGGATTTGGAGAGCTGCTAGGTTGGTGAACACATGGAGATTTGGGGAGAGTGGCCTGCTGGAGAGGGCCTGGAAGCTCCTTGCTCATTTCCTGTACCTTACCAATGCATCTCTTCTATCTTGCTGTTCCTGAGTTATAGCCTTTCGTAATAAACCCGTGATCTAGTAAGTAATATGTCCTGTGAGTTCTGTGAGCTGCTCAAGCAAATTAATCAAACCCAAGGAATGAGGTCTTTGGAAACTCTGATCCAAAGCCAAGTCAGTCAGAAGCCCAGGTGACAGACTGGACTTGTGACTGACGTCTGAAGAGAGAGAGAGAGAGAGAAAGAGAGAGAGAAGGCAGTCTTGTAGAACTGAGCCCTTAGAGAGCGAGAGAGAGAGAGAAAGAGAGAAGGCAGTCTTGTAGAACTGAGCCCAGAGAGAGAGAGAGAGAGAGAGAGAGAGAGAGAGAGAGAGAGAGAGAGAGAGAGAGAGGAGGCAGTCTTGTAGAACTGAGCCCTTAACCTGTGGAATCTGATGCTATCTCAGGTAGCTTGTGTCAGAATTGAATTCAACTGTAGGACACTAGGTGGTTATCAGAGAATTGCTTGGTGGTTTGGGGAACACCCCTCTTCAATCTACAGTCAGAATTGATGCAGAACAAGTTTAATCATATAACTTTGAAGCTGATTTTAGGCATTTGGGCATTATTATAAAGTGGGCCAGAATTAAAAGGGTCCTCACTAGTCATCTCAGCACTGTCATTTAACACATAATACTCAGAGGTGCGGGATCTGCCTCAGGTCCCACAGCTAGTTGGTGATGGTCGGGGTCTTCTGATTCCAGATCCCGCTTTTCCTCTCTCTCAGCAGTTCTCAATATTGAACAAGCATCAGAGTACCTGGCCACCTGGTTAAAATGTGAAGTGCCACAGCCCACCCCTGGTGTTTCTGATTGAGTAGGTCTGGGTTGGGGACTAAGAATTTGTCTTTCTTACAAGTTCCCAGCTGATAACTGGTGCTCGTCCAACTTCGAGAACCACTATTTGCTTCCTACTTAGTTTTACTCTGTTCTCTGAACGTCCGCTAGCCGCTTGCTGTAATGCATGATAATACATTCTTCACACAATGTAGATCCCCACTGGAATCAAAAGGCTCAGATATGGCAGACCAGTATTGCTAACTATGGTGGGGGTAAGGGAAGGAGAGTAAGAATATCCTTATGAGATGTTGACCTTATCTTTGATATTTACCTTTTTAGATATTTTTTATTTTCATCAACACACAATATATTTTTAAAAGATAAATAGTATTAAGAGTTATGATGAAACATGGCAGTTCCAACCACTGCCATCTCATTGTCATGCTGTCGAGATAACCACTTTCTCTCTTTGTTTTTTTCTCCTGATCTTTACCACCAGCTTTCTAAATAATGCGCTTATATGGTAATGTTTTGACTTATCAATGTTAGACTTTATGAATTTTCTATGATGGAGATAAGGATTTAGTTCTTCCACTTCCAGCATTCACTACTCCTTTTTTGCCCCTGTCCCTACAATACACTTATGCCACAACAAGTTGGGTGACATCAGATTCTGTGCTTGTATTATTATGACTAGTAACTGTTGTTTCCTCCTTAGTTAAGTAGTATGCTTTGATTTGGTTCTCCTAATTTGTATAAAGAATTGTTTTTCCTATAATTAATCATTGCTTTGTTCTTTCATTTGCTTGAATTTCTATGTAACTGTCACTAGTTCTTCCCACATCTTTCCAATACCCCTTAGTAGGTTTTCCACATGGTCCAATTAATTATTCGGCTAGGTTGTCGGTTCTGTTTTGTTCCCATTGGCCTCCCCTCCTGGTTCCTCCATCCGGGCAGGGCCAGCTGCTCTCTGGTTTAGGTGCACAGCTGTCATCCTGGGAATGCCCTTCGCCATTCACCAGGGTTGGGCCCCTTACTCCTGGACCCCATGACTTCCTCCTCTATATTTATTTTCCTAAATCACCTCCTCCAGTAACTTCCTAAGAAAAAGGGAATGGGAGGTAAGCTGTTGGAGACATGTAGATCTGAAAATGTCTTTTTCTACCCTCAGACTTGACTGACTCACAGTTGTGAAAATATTGCTCTATTATTATTTGGCTTCTGGTGTTGCTATTGAGCATTCATTCATTCAGGAACTAGTTGAGGCCTACTCTGTGCTACATACAGGGAGGGATGTTGATATATTTCTTCAGTCCTTTCCATGCAACTTGTTTTTTTCTCTATAGGAAGGTTTTAGAAACTTTCCACTGAACTTTCTGCTTCGAAAATTTCAGTGAGTACTTTAGTTCTCTGAGCCTCAGCTCTTTTTTTAAATTAATTAATTAATTTTTTTATTTATTTTTAAGCTGAGCCATCCTGCCACCTGTTGGCAGCTCAGTGGCAGCTCAGCTTGGGCCACGAATTGAACCAGCGACCCTGTTGCTCAGAGCTCGCAGTCTTGAGCGAGCTCTTAACCAACTGAGCCACTCGGCCGGCCCTAGTGATGTGCTTTAGGATGAGTCCCTTTTCCTTCCTTTTTCTAGGCACTTGGTGGGTCTTTGTTGATCAGCAGAGTCATTTCTTTTAGTTCTGAGACATTTTCTTGATTTTGTGTCAGAGGAAGGGGCTAAATGGTTGTTTTTCTTTTTCTTTTTTTTTTCTGAAGCTTTTTATTGGGGAATTAGGGAGGGGAACAGTGTTGGGGAATTGGAGAAGAGGAGCACTGTGTTTTTCCAGGACCCATCAGCTCCAAGACAAGTTGTTGTCCTTCAATCTTAGTTGTGGTGGTCGCAAGCTCAGCTCCAAGTCCATTTGCCACTTTCAATCGAGTGTGGGGGGGCGTAGTCCACCATCCCATGCGGGAGCTGAACCAGCAATCTTGCTGCTAAGAGCTACACACTCTCACCAGCTCAGCGGCAGCTCAGCTTGGGCGCAGCTCACTGGCTCATGTGGGAATCGAACCAGCGACCCTGCTGCTCAGCTTGTGCTTTTAACCAACTGAGCGACTCGTCCAGCCCCTAAATGTTTGTTTTGCAAATAACCTCTTCCCCTGTGTTATCTGTTCTCACTTCCTCAACAAAGTTTTAGTTAGATGCTGGCTATCCAGGACCTATGTTCAATTTTATTTGTGTCTTTTTCCCTATCATCCATCTGTATCTTCTTGTTTTACTTTTGGGGAGATTCTTCAACATTACCTTTGTGTGCTCCTGTTGACTTTGTATTTCAGCTCCTAATTTATTTTTTTTAAATCCTATTTTTGTTGCATATATATAATATCCTAGCTCTCTTAAGAATGTTATCTGTTTTTTAAAATATAGAACTTTTTTTGTTCTGTATTGTCTTTACTTCCTCCAAGTTCTTTTTTTTTCTTTTTTTTAATTTATTTGTTTTTGACTTTGTCTTTTATTTGATATCTTTTCCCCAAAGTCTGGTGATCCTCAATTGGCCTTTGGGTACTCAGAAGCTCTGTGTATATGCACAAGCCTTGTCAGCTGACATATTTCACTCTAGGGAGATTGGGTAGCAAATTAACTTCTTATAGGTGCCCCATCTGGGGGAGCCTAGCTCTCATCCTGCTCTTTTGCCTAAGGGCTGTCAGTTGGATGCTGAGGCCCTTTAAGTGGTGGGGAGATCCTGGGAGCATGGGAGGAGGGGTGCTAGCATTTAGTGTGTGAACTCTAACTTAATCTATTTTCCCCATACCTTGCCTTTCATGGTGCCTGGCGTCCCCACCTCCTGAGCCTTTCTGGTTCAATTACGCCACAGCGTTAAACCATGTCCTGTGAGCCGGTTGCCTGACTGTGTGGGCAGAGGGTGAGGATCCGAGAGGGTTTAATAGCTCCTTTCCAATACTACCTTTGTGTCTCCCCTGTAGTACCTGGTGCCTCCCCGTAGTGAGTTTGCCCGGGCTCTGCAGACAGAGCACCTTGACTTGGTTCTTGTCTGTCTCCTGCAGGGACTCTGCTGTCGTAATCCTGTGTTCTGTCAGCTCAGTCTCGCTTCTCCATCTGTTTTCTGCCTTCCTGGATTGGTAGGCAACCCATACACTGCTGTTTCCTCTTTTCCTCTGTGCCCTTGTGTTTGTTTTGTTTTTCGTACTTCTGTCATTTTAGTGGGGCTTTGAGAGCAATCAGCTATGGATACAGCTGCCAGAAGCTTTATATATTTTTTCATCTCTTTATAGACTGTTTTTGCAAAGTTAAATAAGGTTGTGTTGTCTTTTTCTGTTTTGTGATGCATTTTCATCTATTTAAATCAATTTCTTCTGAAATTATGTATTTCAAGTTTAGTAAAATTTGAGTAGCTTTAATGAACACAATGAAGGTAAAAAGCTAGTATACAAAGTTACTTAATGTTCACAAATTATTTAGTATGTCACATGGAGTACATTTTCTGATTTTCTCAATATGTTCTTTTCTAAACCACTGTATTTGTTTGGCATTTGTTTTCTTGTTTATCCAGAGAAACTATAATGTAGACCAGAATAGTTTCTATTACTATTTAAATTTATGACATGTGTAATTCATTCCTAGGTTCTCCCTACTAGTAAAAGCAGCCAAATGATCACCTTTACCTTTGCTAATGGCTGCGTGGCCACCATGCGGACCAGTGGGACAGAGCCCAAAATTAAGTACTATTCGGAACTGTGTGCCCCACCTGGAAATAGGTAAGATATGGACGTAACTGCTGCGATTTATTCGCTACACTTCCTAATTGGTTCTGTTCAAGTGCTAAGTAGAACATCTTTCCAATATGTGTTTAATTAGGAAGGCTGCTTAAGAACCTACAACAATATTGTGGTGTTAACTGCTTGAAGTGTCCAAGGACTAGTGTGCTTACTTTCTACTTAATTCCTTAATTTTCTTTGTCTGCCAACTTTCTTTATATGAGAAAATTTCATTCCTAATTTCAGTAATAGTAATAATACTTCCTTTTTCTAGTACTTTATATTTAAGACAAGCACCAATGAGTTTTTCTCTTTTTCTCCATGTCTCTGATACATTATAATCCATTGCACATGCATTCAACAGATATCTTTGAGCACCTACTGGGTATATGTCTTTGCTGAGTCTCAGGTGGGATAAACAGCCATATCAGAAAGAGTCCTTATCACCAAAGAACTGATGGTCTGGTAGCTTCAGGGTCATATTTTTGTGACCTTGGTAAAGGGTTTGAGTTGGTCACTTTCCAACAACTGTAACATTTTAAACTTTAACAGCTATGGTACCGTATTTGCCGGCGTATAAGACGATTTTTTGGCCCTGAAAAATATGCCTCCAAGTGGGGGGTC
>NW_017731376.1:6153542-6155495 GCF_001890085.2 Hipposideros armiger | reverse complement strand
TACAATTTAAATTTTCTACCAGACACATTTTTGAATAGTGAAAAGAAACAGGTAAAATTAATTTTAATAATATATTTTATTTGACATAGTATATTAAAATATCATTATAACTGTAATCCATAATAAAAATTATTAATGAGATATTTCACTTTTTTCCCCCCACACTGTCTTGAAAATCCATTTAGTATTTTACACTTATTATATATCAATTCAAATGCTAAATTTTTTTGGAAACACTTGACTATATTTAGCTCTCATAAAATTTACAGCTGAAAATGTAGATTTTGATACCCCAGTTGTTCCAAACATACTTAAGTTTTCCAAAAACTGAAACAAGTGTTGGTTTTTAAAGTTGACTTTCAATTAAACTTAAATTAAAAAATCAGTTCCTCGGTTGCACTAGTGACAATTCAAGTGCGTGATAGCCACATATGCCTAATGGCTACTGTAGTAGACAGCATAAGTCAAGGTAGTTGTTACAACACATGCATACCAAAGCTTTGCTCATAGAAGGGCTTTTCTGGCTTTGCGAATCAAATTTGCACTGTGTGGGAATAGAAGCAGAGGAAAATTTCTGAACATCTTAAATTGGCAGGCCAATAGCATATTAAAATGTAGCAAATTAGAGGGATGAGGAAAGAATTGTTATGGTTAGGAAAGTCTTTTCCTTAAGCAGGGAGAAGAAGTAAGTGCTGATAGCAAAGCAAGAAATATTAACACAAAACAAAACTATAAAACATGGATACAGAACCCAGACTGTTCAACACCCTGGGAGTTTATCATAAGGGAAGTAGCATTCCATACCAGGGAGCCCTGAATCATCTTCTGAGTAAAAGCTCTAGTCCAGCAGTCAAAGTCATGATACTAATGATACTCACATATATTTAAGAAGTCATGGGACTGTGTGATATGTTTTGCTACAGATTCCCATTCAAAACCTTTTTGTGTTGAAAGGGCAAAAACTCAACTTTTAAGCAACTGAAACACATAAAGCAGCTCATTTTCAAAGTGCTCTGCTTTACCAGTGTTTTATCGAATATTGTACAATTACCAATGTTTCTATGTGTGTTAAATAACAAGCTATTTGCTACTATATTATGATTTTCCATTGACATGTCTTTGTAATTCTCATTCTCTGTGTTTTTATTTATTTATTTTTTTTTTTTTTTAGCTGAGCCATCCTGCCACCTGTTGGCAGCTCATTGGCAGCTCAGCTCGGGCCGGGCATTGAACCGCTGTTGCTCAGAGCTCAAACTCTTGAGCGAGTGTGTTTTTATATTTTTATGTCTCATTCTTTTGAAAACAAAGACATTAGTTCAATTTAAAGATGCTTTCTCTATATATTTATCTTTTCATTATCCTGTAAAAATGTATCTAACATTTCAGAAAAACTTTTCTTTATAATAACAATACTATTTAATGTTTAAAGATCTATGGCATTTACATTTTGCACATGGCTTATTGAATGGGCTTAAATTCAAATATTAGTTTATAAATTGCTGAAAATACTTAGAAAAATTAGGCAGTAAGTCATCCATGTATCAATACGCTGTCAGGGCTCAAGCCAGGCAGGCACCAGCAAACCTAATATACAACAGCAATACAGTCATGACTAAGGTTTCCTTATTATCTGATAATCTTAAATATTATTAACATATTTGTATCATGAATTTCATTTATTCATAGAATTCCATGACCTACTAATCTTTAAGAATGTAAAATCCTTTTCAAGTATAAGCCCTGCTTAAAAATATATATATATATTTTTTTGTTAGGGTAGATGTCTCTAGTTTTGTCCAGGTTTTTATTTTGGAACATTTCGGACCTACAGAAATGTTGAAATAATAATGCAGTGAGTCCTCACATACCCTTCAGTTAGAGCAGGGGGTGGCAAGCTTTTCCTGTAAAGAGCTAGATAGAAATATTTTAGGGTTTATAGGCTATATGGTCTCT
>NW_017731376.1:6151891-6152962 GCF_001890085.2 Hipposideros armiger | reverse complement strand
TCTGAGCCATTTGAAAGTAAGTCACAGACTTCAATATACATTCCTAAGAACAAGGATATTCTCTTACTATCTCAAGGTTTAGGTAATAATTAGTCAGGGTTCTAATAGAAACAAAAACAGTAGGAGGTATACATAGATTCACAGATGTATGTCTATATATCTATATATAGTAAATTCAATGAGTTTTAGTTTTAGGTGTATTGTTTAAAACAAACAAACAAAAAAACAGTAATTATTAGTTTATATGCCTTCCCGAAACTGTTTTTTGTTCTTCAAAGCACACTTATGGAGAAGAGAAAAAAAAAAAACCTCTGTGATTCATATGTACTTATGAAGCATAATTACTTTGTATATTACCAATGGGGGTAAAAGTAATTATAATGAGAGCTACATTTATTGAGGTTTTGGGGCCAGGTTTTATGCTAATTGCTTTATATAATGCATCTCAATCTATACAACAACTCTCTTGAGAAGGTAAAGTCTTTATCCCAATTTTACAAATGAGGAACCTGGGCCTTCGAGAGGCTAAGCCATTTATTTGCCTAAGGTCACACACAAGTAACTAGTAGAGCTGGAATTAATGTCTGTAATGAAATGGATTGTTTAGTTGTACTGGTTAGCTATCACAATGTAAAAATGATGTTAACTAATTACATGGATTGCCATTTCCATTAAAATAAGGTTTGCATATATTAAAGATAGTCAAATATGAAGTAATGACAGTTTGAATTAAAGGATTTAATTTTTTTTTAATCAGCTTTTTGGTTTATTTATTTTTTTTTTTAAGATTTTATTGGGAAATTGAGGAAGGGAACATTGTGTTTTTCTAGGACCCATCAGCTCCAAGTCAAGTTGTTGTCCTTTAATCTTAGTTGTGGAGGGCGCAGCTCAGCTCCAAGTCCAGTTGCTGTTTTCAATCTAGTTGCAGGGGACACAGCCCACCGTCCCATGCAGGAATCGAACCTGCAACCTTGTTGTTAAGAGCATGTGCTCTAACCAGCTGAGCCATCTGGCCGCCTGTTGGCAGATCAGCTCAGGCGCAGCTCACTGGCCCATGTGGGAATCGAACCA
>NW_017731376.1:6146686-6147666 GCF_001890085.2 Hipposideros armiger | reverse complement strand
GCCATCCGGCCAGCCTAAATTTCTTACAATAACTCACACAGTGCTAGTGGCCTGACATTTACATGAACTACTGGAAGCTTGTCTAATTATAGGTTCATTTTATTTATTGTCTATCTTCCAATTATTTGCCTATGAATGAGTGTTTTCCACATGTTTCAAAACTTGATTTTCATAGAGGGATCTAGCTCCCTAGATTCTTGTTTATTTATACTTTAGTTGTGGCCCTTTCGTTCTGGAGGTAGAATAATAAAGATAAACCCAGGGGTCTGCGTTTCTGGTGTGTGACTAGAAGGCCCACTAGGAGGCTCCCCATCTCTGTTCATTCTAGGAAGCCCTTACGGATGAGTCTGCTGCTTAGCTTCCAGTAATTTGAGGGAAAACAGTTTCTGGAACATTCGTGTCCTGGGAGACCAGGACATAACAGAGATGTCACTTGTAAAGGTTCAGCAGGACTTAATGACAACTGGAGTTGTGAACATTTTCTCTGCACTGTTAGGTATAAACATTGCAGATCTTTGAGAAATGCTAGGCCCAAAATTGTGTTTCTTAAAAGTTCATAGGAGAACTGTAAAGGGATGATTTTGTTTATGGTAGAGACTTTGGGAAAACCTTTAGGGAAAATGATGGATATTGTCTCATGGGGTGTTTTTTTTGTCCAAGTCGACAGATGCATTCCCAAGCTGAAGTCACTGACGTTCTGTTTTGTCTGATTTAGCCCTACTCTTAAGGTTATATTTCAGTATTACTGGGTCAGTGTGGAGAGAATCTAAAATATGCTTTGGAATAATCCACTGATCTGGAATTTTTCTCCTTTATATTTGCAGTGATCCTGAGCAGTTGAAGAAACAACTACAGGAAGTAGTCAGTGCTATTGAAGAACATTTTTTCCAGCCACAGAAGTATAACCTGCAGCCAAAGGCAGAATGAAATATTCCAGCTTTGGGCTTAATTACGTTTACCTACAATTAAGCTGAACTTGG
>NW_017731376.1:6141156-6142116 GCF_001890085.2 Hipposideros armiger | reverse complement strand
CTAAATGCTTATGAACAGTTTCTGAACAACAAAAAATTACAATACTTTTGACCATCATTTTTCTAAAATAAAGGAAAAAATGATTTTGTACCTTAGTGATATGTAGTTTGTGTCCTACCAGAACTCTTAAGTCTGTAGTATTCAGTATATTCTATCAGCTGCTTCATTGTCGAACCTGTATTTGTTTTTGTTTCATAATGTATTCTAGTCT
Source organism: Hipposideros armiger (assembly GCF_001890085.2). Classification (NCBI taxonomy): domain Eukaryota; kingdom Metazoa; phylum Chordata; class Mammalia; order Chiroptera; family Hipposideridae; genus Hipposideros; species Hipposideros armiger. The sequence goes on along the minus strand of NW_017731376.1, from coordinate 6,141,905 downwards.
CAAACTGTACTCTGGAAAAAAAGAAATGATTTGTATCCCCTCTACAGTTTTTTGAGCCATATACATTCTACCCCATCCCAGAGTTTGTTTCTGGAAATATGAAGGTGATTAAGATTCAGTCCTATGGTGGAGCTCACAGTCTAATTGGAGGGCTAATAGGTAACTACAATACTTACAAATTCTATAATAGTGTTATTTGCAAAGTACTCAGGGGTGAGAAGTGTGAGAGTCATTTTGCCCAGAGAAGCCTCACAGACAAGGTGACGAGTTGCTTCACCTTCACAGGTGAATAGCAGTTTAAGATGGAGGAGAAAATCTTCCCAGCACAGAGCACAGCATTAACCAAACAGTAGAGGGACTGGGATGTGGGGGCCAGGTAAGACTGAGCCCAGACGTAAACCTCAGGACATACCCTACTTCTCTGCCACTCATTTGAGCAGGTGATCAGTTGAACCTTGAGGAGATCCCTCAACTCTATTTCCTACGTGTATTTTTAAGAAATAGTACACTGTGGATGCTCACTAAGTATTTCTTGACTTTTTCTTATTATGGGATGCATAGTAGCAGAATCTGTGGTGCAGAAAGCTTGCAACATTAGACCCCTGCATTCTATCCTTGGCCTACTGTGACTCAGCTCTGTGACCTTGGTCAAGTCAGTTAATTTGTCTCAATTTATTTTTTATTTTTTTATTTTTTTAATGGCAGTTCTTGGTTCACAGCAAAATTGAGAGGGAGGTACAGAAATACCC
>NW_017731376.1:6138208-6139359 GCF_001890085.2 Hipposideros armiger | reverse complement strand
GCAGGGGAAATACACCTGTGCACATGGCTTTGCAATAGAGTGTGCTGCACCGCAAGGGGAAAATACCCCAATGGTGGGCAAGCAGTTCCACGATGCCCTCTGTGGGCTTGTCTTTTTTCAGACTATCAAGTTTAAATTCTTACCATTTTTGTTTAAAACAACTTGACTCTGGGAGGCTATCTGCATATCATTTCCCTGCAACATCCCTTGGTTCCATTTTCGTGTAGAGGTTCAAAACAGGCCTTCCAAAATGTGCCAGTTTGGCATATAAATTCTTTTGAGCTGAAGGCAATCGACTCTGCAGGCTCACGATAAACTTCTGCCCCCTTTGCCCTTAACTATCTAGAAAAATATGCATTAGGGGCCTTGCCCATGATAATTTTATTATCACTTTGTTGACCTGTCCATATAGCAGGGCAAACTACTAATTACTGAACACTTGCTCTTACCATCCTGCCAAATGACTCTGAAGTTCCAAGGTGCCTTCCCTCATCCTTAGCTCAGAACGTCTCATATATCTCATTTTCCTTTCCTGTTTTTGAACCTCTCATGTGTGCAGGATCTCTGACTTGTGGGGTTCCCATACATATGTATGTAGTTAAATTTGGCTGTTTTGTTAATCTCTCTTACGTAGATTTAATGATTAGACCAGCCGAAAGAACCTTGAAGGGTAGAGGAACGTTTCTTCCTCCCCTACACTTGCCACAAGCATATTTATGTAGAACAAGTCAGCCATTGATAGCAAGTTATCATACTCCTAGGCAGAGGAGAATCAAAGTTTAAAATACCATCCCTTCTTCTGTGGACTCCTATACGTAAGCGCGTAAGTGCAGTGAGCACTCAGAGTAACTGAAGAGGAACCACTGTCTGGAGAAGTGAGGCCCTCGGACACGAGCACGTGATCACAAGGATGGAGAACGGTGTTGGGCAACCTGGTTTCCTTTGACCAGGCTCTCGTGTAGAGCATCGAAAAGAAAATGTGAGAAACAGCTGTTGGTCACCTCCCACTTGGGGTCCAGTTCAAGCCACTTTGGTGTTTGGCCCAGACCTGGTCCAGAATGGCGTTGGCCACACAGACCAAAGAGCCAGTTCCAGGTCTAAAGAGCTTTTGCAACCATTTCACAATAGCCTTGTGCAACTTCCAAAGAGAA
>NW_017731376.1:6136143-6137343 GCF_001890085.2 Hipposideros armiger | reverse complement strand
TTATTGTGGAGACTTTCAGATATACACAGAAAATAGTACAGTGGACCTCCAGGTACTCATCACCCAGCTAGAGCAAATCCTCAATTCATGGCCAGTCTCGCTGCATCTAAATCCCCTCAGTCGCCATCTTGCTATGAAAGAATTGTGAAGCAAACCCCAGACTCGTCATGGCGTCTGTAAATATTTCAGCGTGTATCTGTAAAAGATAGAACTTATTTACATTCACACAACCATACTACCATTGTCACACCTAAAAGTGTTTACAATTTCTTAATATCATATTAACCAGTGTGCAAATTTCCCCATTTGTCTCATACGTATATAGTTTGCGCTTTGCTTGAATCAGGGTTCAAATAGTGCTCACTCATTGCATTTGGTTGATAGTTCTCATAAATCCTTTTTTTTTTTTTTTTAGATTTTTATTGGGGAATTGGGGGAGGGGAACAGTGTTGGGAATTGGGGAAGGGGGACAGCCAAGTTGTTGTCCTTTAGTCTTAGCTGTGAAGGGCGCAGCTAGCTAGCTCAGCATCAAGTCCAGTTGCCATCTGGCCTTAAATCCCTTTTAATCTATAAATTTTTTATCTTTTTTTTTTTTTTCGTTTTTGTAATTTATTCCAAACTACCAAATCATTTGTCCCGTAGGGTTTCCTACAGCTTGGATTTTGCTAATTGCCTCCCTGTGGTATATTTAACATGTTTCTCTGTGCCTTACATTTCCTGCAAAGTGGTATAGAAAATGGAGAAGCATGATCTGATTCAAGTTTGATTTTGTTTGGCAAGAACGCTTGATAGGAGTGGGGAAGGGGTGGCACTCACACCACGTTTAGTTGTTTTCTTAGTTATCACCAGCCAGTTTGCCCACTCTTGCTCTGTGCTACATAATAAAAAGGTAATCAGGTAAATAGCATTGGGGTTCAGTTAAAAATAGGTATGATTCACTGTGTCCAGCATCACTCACACACAATACTGTAAGACTGCCGGATGCAGGCCTCCCACAGAAGGGGGCAGGAGGAGCTGATGAACAATTTCAGACAGGATTTGTAGCTTATGTCAACTTTGATGAAAGAGTACCTGATGTGCTCAGGGAACTCTCTTGGTCTCCAATGGTTTAAAGAAAGTGATTTGTCACACCTTTAGGTTCTTCATGATTGCTTTGAAGTGATTACTTGCCTGTTCTAGAACAAAATTACATTTTTTTGT
>NW_017731376.1:6108190-6128035 GCF_001890085.2 Hipposideros armiger | reverse complement strand
GGGAGAGGATATGAAGAGACATTTCTGTAAAGAAGACATACAGATGGCCAGCAGACATGAAAAAACACTCAATGTCACTAAGCTTAGAGAAATGCAAATAAAAACCACAATGAGAGACCACCTCACTCCGGTCAGAATGGCTATCATCAATAAGTCAACAAACAACAAGTGCTGGCGAGGATGTGAAGAAACAAGAACCCTCATGCACTGCTGATGGGGTTGCAGATTGGTGTACCCACTATGGAAAACAATATGGAGGTACCTCAAAAAATTGAAAATAGAACTACCTTATGACCCAGCCATTCCACTCCTGGGTATCTATCCAAGGAAATCCAAAACACTAATTTGAAAAAATATATGCACCCCTATGTTTATTGCAATGCTATTCACAATAGCAAAGATATAAAAACAGCTGAAATGCCCATTGACAGACGATTGGATAAAGAAACTGTGGTACCCTTACCCAATGGAGTATTACTTGGCCATAAAGAAGAATGAAATTGTACCATTTGCAATGACATGGATGGACCTTGAGAATATTATGCTAAGTGAAACAAATCAGACAGAAAAAGACAAATACCATATGTTCTCACTTATATGTGGAATCTATAGAACAGAATAAATGAACAAACAAAACAGAAATAGACTCAGACATATGGGGGGAAAAACTGATGGTTGCTAGATGGAAGGGGGTGGGGATGGGGGAGAAGGGGAAGGAATCAGAAAGTACAAATGAGTAGTCACAACATAGCCACGGGGATATGAAATACAGTTTGGGGAATGTAATCAATAACGTCAAGATTATGTAAGGTGTCAGATGGACTTAGGGAGAACACTTCATAGACTGTAGATGCCTGACCACTGTGCTATACACCTGAAGCTGAAGTTGAATAATATTAAATGTCAACTGTAATTAAATGTATATAGTCACAGGAGGTGGAGTACAACATAGGGAATATAGTCAATGGAATTGTAATAGCTATATTCAATGTTCAGAGGGGTAGTAGATTGGGGGGAGGGGTTATCACTTTGTGAGGGATGTACATGTCTAACTATTACATTGTTTTGTACACCTGAAACTAAAATAATAATAATAATAATAATAGAGGCTAACACTTAAGTGTTAAAAAAACTGAAAGGAACAAACAAACAAGACAAGCAAAAACTCATAGATACAGACAACAGTATGGTGGTTACCAGAGGGAAACGGGGGAGGGGGGAGGTAGGAGAAGATACAGGGGGTCAAATATAAGGTGATGAAAGGATATTTCACTTGGGTAATGAACACATCATGCAATATACAAATGATGTATTATAGAATTGTACACTTAAAACCTACATTAATTGTATTAATATCACCCCAATAAATGTAATAAAGAGTAAAAATAAAAATGAAGAGTAAAAAAACATTACAAGGACTTTGATTTTTACTCTGGGAAACCATGGGAGGGTTGTAAGTAGAGTACTATAATATCCCAACTAATATGTTCACAGATTCACTGGCTGCTGTATTAAAAATAGACTGCAGGGTTGCAAGAGCAAAAGCAGGGAGACCAGTTAGCCAACTACTGCATTTTTCTAGGTGAGATTACACATTATGTACCAGCAATATCACAATGGCGTTTGGGATAAAATGAAGTGGTGGTCTTGGAGCGTTGGAAACTTAGTCATCTTATCAGTCTGAGTCAAATCCTTGAGATCCATGACTCTGACAATTTACAAAGAAATTCTCACACAACATAGACAACTTTCGATATCATAACAAAGGTTGTTGTGCTATCTCGCACCTGCTCAGCTTTGCTCTTGATGCCTAAACCCACAAAACCAGCTCCTGTGGTTAGCGGGAACCTCAAGTAGAGGCTGGATTTTGTCAGAGATCTGTATGGAACAGTTGCTTGTGTATAGCAATGATTTAATAAATAGGAGAGGGAGCTGAAGAGGGAAGCGGAACCAGTGCCCAGAGTTTTATCTGCTTTGTCCATAAAAGGAGATCGGGCACTTCGCAGAAGCGTACTCTGGGGCTTGAGGATACAGTCCACTTCTCACACTACATGGATTTATGTCATTGCATCCATTGTAAGTACAAGTTCTCCCATGCAGTAAAATTTTTGTTTACTTAAACTGCTGAAATTCTAAAATCTATATTGGTTATCTGCTCATTTTATTTCTTTTTACTCCACTCTATTTTATAATTCTTATGTCTTTCAGAAAGCAATTTTAGGGCCCCACCATTGTAAGCAATTCAATGTAATGTACTCTCTGATCTTTCAATCCATTTACTTGTCATGAAGAATATTTCTTATAGATAATTAAGACACTTGGGCCTTATTTCATGTACTGTTAAGATGCTAATAGTTATGCCCTGGGTTGGCAGGCTTGGCAAATTACCCAGTGTTGGGGCTAGGATGCTGCCTCCTCCCATGCTTGAGGCAGACACTGCTTCTTTTTTTTTTTTAAAGATTTTTATTGGGGTATTGGGGGGAAGGGAACAGTGCTGGGGAATTGGGGGAAGGGGAATAGACAAGTTGCTGTCGTTTTGTTCTTCAGTCTAGTTGTGGAGGACGTTGCTTTACTGGCCCAAGTTGGCACCATCATTGCGCTCTTCCCAGGCGAGGCAGATCAGTCGCTGGCTTCTGGACGGCCGCTCACTGCGGCTGCTGGCCGCTCACAGCGGCTGCTGGCTACACACGGTAGCGCATGGCAACCCACTGCAGCAGTGGCTGCAGCCTATGCAGTCGCAGGCAACTCACAGCAGCCCAGCTCCAGGTTGAACTGTTGTTCAGCATCTTAGCTGTGGAGGGCAGTGTCACTGGCCCTCATATGTGGGATCTGAACCGGGGCCCTCTGGTATCCCAAGCCAGCTCTTAACCAACACGCCACTCGGCCGGCCCCCAGACACTGCTTCTTAATCTTGCGCCCTTTCCCACTGAGCTTGAACTTGCCTCAGAAACCTTCTCCTGCCATCCCAGATAGCACCGTCAGTCCAGGGTTCCAGAAAGTCACCGCCAAGTAATGGAAGCAAGCATACCCAGTGAACCATCGTAGGGGTCTATCCAGTATAATCTTAATTTCTTGCTTTTATTTATGCCAATTTAGGAAATAGGCCCACTAGTTAAGAACTCTTACCTTATTATGTATGTTTGGAAATCAGATTAAACATATAGCAAGAGAGTTTGGATTTGTAACTAATATAAACATTTAATAACAGATACATTTAATAATAATGAATAATTTTATTAAAGGCTTCTTTTCTACATTAACCAAAAACTTTTCATTGTAGATTTGTACACGTGTCCCTTAACTTTTTAAAAGTTAAGTGGTCTCTGGGCTTCTCGTTTAATTTAATGGAATCAATGGTTCACAGTTTTCTAGAGCTCTGCAGCCATCTAAAAGTTGATATTAATGTTCCTGGCCTTTGGCAATGCACAATTAATTATGCTGCAAATGACTAAATTGGAAAAGAATCTATAGGGGAAGCCCCAAAAGAACGACCTGTGGCAGGATTTCAGAAGGAGCTGGAGGTTGTCCACACAGGGAACCAGCACCAGCCAGGATTGCTGCAGCCTTGCAGTCCTGGGTTTTTCACTCACTGAGCCAAGAAAGAGGTCAGGAACTGGTGTCAGCAGCTAAATGCCTTGTGTGCTCCTGGGTTACACGAGTCAGGAGAATCAGGGGCCTGAAAGAGTCACAGCAGAGTTTGGCCCCATTCCTTACTTGGCTTTGTTATTGATGACTTAAAGAACTACCAACAGAACACCTTCCTGGGTCCCCAGGGAGCTCTGTGTTGCCATCAGCAAGGTCACACTGCCCCAGCCTCCGCCATGGCAGTGTGTCAGCTCTGCTGGAAGTCACACATCTGCACGACAAGGGGAAGAAGCTACTTTCCTCAGGAACAATGGCACCTATAGGTGAAAGCTGGGTGGTTACCTCTTACCATTCTACTCTGTATTGGGACAATATGGATACCTACTCCCAGTTTCACAGTCTGTATCCTGCTCTCCCAGGTTATCACCATCAGGCCCAAAGTTCCCTTTATTCTTTCTTCCAGAGCTGCTAGGAATGAGTGCAAACGAGGCTGATGGCAGGCTATCACCTACTCTCAGAGACAATGCCTTACAGCAAGAAACAAAATCCTTATCATGTATTATAAAAGGAGTTCTGTTTCCAGGAAGCTAAAAGTGTTATAAAATCCCTCATTATCATTCTTAGGGCAGTAACTAACCCTGGGAGCTGGAAAAATGATGCAGAAATCACTGCTGCTTAAAAGGCCATGGCCCTTCCCTAACCCAGGTCAGGGGTCAAAGCAAGTGGTCCTTTGCCACTAAATTGTAAATGTCTTAGCTGGACCGTGCTAGATTTCAGCAGTGGGGTGGGGGACAGGAATGTTTTCCCCCTCCACTACAATAGCATGAGAGACACAGGACCTAAGCCTGCCTCCACCCTCCCCCACTTTTTACCTTTGTGACATGATTAAGCATCTGCACCTAAGCTTTCCTGTATTCTGGGACTGGGGGTGTGGGTAGAGTGAGGGTGGAGGGATAAGTGAGGATAAGAAAAGGGAGTGGAATGGCAGAATGGGAGGGTGTTCCGGCCAAAATGTTCTGTAAGCAAAGCCCAGCCTTGGCCTGACCCATTCTACCAGAGGCAAGGCCTAGCAGGCAGAGTTGTTAAATATTAGTTTCAACCATCATCATGTACGAGGTCATGTACCAGGTCATACAATTAAGTTCACGAACTAATCCTAGAAAGAGTGCTACATACCTCATTGCTGAGTATAACTATGGTCACCTTTGAAGTACTTCCCTTGGGAAGCTATGCACTGATGCCAGCGCCTAGTCCACCCTACAGAGCAATTTTGGAACTCTTTTTCTGGAATGGCCATCAGAGCTGTCACTATATTACTCTTGATGTCTTGAATGTCATAAAAAAGTCTTCCTTTCAATATTTCCTTTGTCTTCGGGTAAAGAAAGAAGTCATTGGGGACCAGATCAGGTGAGTAGGGAGGGTGTTCCAATACAGTTATTTGTTTACTGGCTAAAAACTTCCTCACAGACAGTGCTATGTGAGCCGGTGAATTGTTGTGATGCAAGAGACATGAATTGTTGGCGAAAAGTTCAGGTCGTCTAACTTTTTCCACGCAGCCTTTTCAGCACTTCCAAGTAGTAAACTTGGTTAACTGTTTGTCCAGTTGGTACAAATTCATAATGAATAATCCCTCTGATATTAAAAAAAAAAGTTCACGAACTTAGTTGTATGACCTCATATGAAAGGCGGTTTAGGGGTGTCAATGAAATGGATGGCTCTGCACATCCCAGCAGGTATGTTCAGCAGGCTGCTGCAGACAGGAATGAAAACTGCACAACTGAGTTGGAGATAAAGATGTGAAATAATTATGATGTGATCCAAGCACCAACAATATGGCTTCACTTGTTTACCTGGTTTTGTAACCTAATGAAAATGTCATAACCCAATGAATGCTCTAATCATTAGAGTATTCATATCTGTATATACTCATTTGTTTTTAATTTAAAGCTAAGTACACAAATAATTGTGCTATAACAAAGAATGAGCTAAGTGCTACAAGAGGGCTACACAATGGCCAGAAAGCAAGTATGTTATAAGGGGCCTTGGATGTTCTGGGTCCCAGCACCTACGAGTTCTGTGGGCTCCAAGAGGCATTAACCTCTTAGTTTCCCTAGTCAAGTGGATTTAATCCTCTCTGCTCTGCAGAGTTTTTGTAAGGATTAGAGACAATACATGTAAAGTACCTACCACAATACCCTAAACAGACTAGCCCCTCAATGAATAATACCTACCACTACTACGAGAGCTTTAAATCAAGCCATGGATAAAACTTTTGTGTCCTACTTAAATATATCTGCCCTGTACTTAAAAGCATCCAGAGGAATGGGATCCCGGAATTCCATAAGAGAATCCTAATCAAAAAGGCTCCGAGAACCTGGGTCAGCTTCTAGGCATACATTATTGGTGAGGCAGGGGGGAGGGGCCCCCTTGGACAGGTGTTTGCCTCCTGAGCCACAGTAACAATAGCAGCTGCCATTAGTTGAGGCCCATGTATGTGCTCCTTTACATACACTTCCCCATTTTATCCTCACGATGGTCCTATAAAATGTGTATTGGTCCTCATTTTACAGGTAAGAGAAGCTAAGCCACACCAGGCCAGTGGTGGAGTTGGGATTAGGGTTCAAGTCCAACTCCACCAGTCTAAACTCTGCCACTGCCCTAAAGCTGGCCTCCAGCAGCACTTAGCAAGAAATCCCCGAAGATGTCAGATGGGTTTCTCCACTGCTGCCCACTTCCCCACTTCTATCTTCCTGTTCTTGCTCTCCCAGCCCTGCTCACTCATCTCTGGAGATGGTGCTAGGCACCCTACTTTCTTCAGATCCCACAATCCCATATGCCCCCCCCCAGCCCTTGCCGAGTGAAACTGCCCCTATTTACTCAGCGGGGCAGGGATTTGGGAGGGTTGCCTGTTTCCTGCTCACCGCTATCTCAGTTGGCTCACATCTCCCAAACGTGTCTCGGTACACTGTACAAGGCCGCTGGGAACTTCCCCAAACCTGACCCAAGGGTAGGCACGCGAAAAGGTGTGGGGGGGGGGGGGGGGGGGGGAGAGAGGGAAATAGCACCCCGTCTAGCCCCTGCGTCATCCTCTCGATTGTTCAGAAACGGGGCTCGCTGGTGTTCCACAGGGGAGGGCACTTCAGCCTTTGCAGTTTCCCCAAATCCCTGCGTCTCCTGCTCTGCCTGCCAGCGCCTGGTAGGATATCCGCGCCTCCCTTCACTCCCTGCCATCATCCAGCTCTAGGATAGGGAGAAGGGGGGATGTGGGGGAAGCCAGGTGGCTCGGTCGCCTTCCTGTGTTGGGTCCCGTGTTCACCACGTCCGTTTCGAAGGGAGAAGAGAAGGCGACAGTGCAGACGAGGCGAAGCTACCGCAGGGCAGTGAAGAGCGGGCTGGCAGTGCCACCTGCTGAAAGCCCCGCGGGCCCGGCTCTCTGCTATAAATAGGCCNAACTGGCAGTGGCTTAGAAAGAGCATTTGTGAATGACTTACTACACAAAATGACCTCAGGACTTGCCAAGCAACGGATCCCAAATCTGACCTTTGATCTATTAGTTCAAGGATGGAGATACCATCAGTTCCTCATGGAGAGAAAAGTTATTCCTGGTAGAGTCCTAAGAGAACTTTTTCCCAATTCTCCTTAAAAAGACATTGTGTTAGATGTTAAACAATATCCCGAAAATGAATAAGATATTTTTATAAAATGTGTTTCCCCACTATGAGCGAATGGGATAATGTCAAAGTGCAATTCAATAAAAGAAATTTTTCTGGGTGCAGTTCAGGCAAACAGCTCTTCACTTGGGTTGATCCGACACAGGAACTGAATTTAGGGGATTCAGAGTCTAGAAGGACCAATTCAACTGTATCTTTTAGACAGTTCTTTGAAATGATATTTTTCTCAACCAAGCTTTTGACAAATATTGAGTATGGATGAGCTCTCAGTAGTTCCACGATTTTACAATTCATTTATAGTATATCTGGAAATTAGATTCTGTATTGACAGTTAAACAAGGAGCCTCATGCTTTAACATTCAGCTCACCCAGGGTGAAGTGAAGGACTCACATATCTCTTAGGGCAGTTGAGAAACCCCATGAGGGCACAAGGGGTAAACACAGGGAAACCTAGGAAGTTTCTAATCTAAGGGAGGTACCATATAGACATTCCATGAACTCACAAATGTTATGTATTACAAATTATTTTCATTCCTTATTTATTAAATGCCCACTGTGTGCTAGGCTCAATTCTATGCATTGGAGACACAGCCATGAACAAAACGGATTCTCTCTCCTCATAGATGAGGGGGACAGAAACAGATGACAAATGATATGCAAGTAACTAACATAGTGTATTAGAGGGCGATAAACATTATGGAGAAAATACGAGTATAAATCAAAAAAAGGGAATAAGAAGTGTGTGTAGCAGTGGTTTCCATTTTCAAAAGGTTGGTCAGAGAAAGCCTCAGGGAGAAGGTAATATTTAAACAGAGACCTAAAGAAACTGAAATAGGGGGCAATGTGAACATCTGAGGGAAGAGTGTGCTTGGCAGAGGGAGTGCTGAAAGCAATGGTCCTGGGGCAGGAATGTGCCTGGCAGCTTTGAGTAACAGCAAGGCCCATGTGGTTTAAGCAGCCTGAGGCCCAAGGCTAGTAGCATTAAGTACATAGTAGTGATGTGGGGGTGGGGAAGGGGTCCCATAGGATTCTATAAACCATTTTATGCGCACTTGAGAAGAATGTATATTTTGCTGTTTTGGGGTGAAATGCTCTAAAAATATCGATTAAATCCAGCTGGTCTAATGTGTCATTTAAGGCCACTGTTTCCATATTGATTTTCTGCCTAGAGGATCTGTCCATTGGTGACAACGGGGTGTTGAAGTCCCCTACTGGTAGTGTTACTGTTGATCTCTGTTTTTATGTCTGTCAATATCTGTTTTATACGTTTAGGGACTCCTATGTTGGATGCATAGATGTTTACTAGGGTTATGTCCTCTTGTTGGATNGCTTTGGGTTTGCCTGGTTCCATGACGCAGCATCTGCTGTAGCATAAGAACTCTAATACAGGGCCCAGGTGGCACCAGTCTAGCCTTCTCTTAAAGGAGTCGTGAAATAGGCCATGTGGATGGGGACAAAGTTGCATAGCAACACTTAGAGCCTCCTCTCTCCTTGCTGAGCCAATGTGGCAATTGAGCCTCTGTCTTCTCATCTCTATTAAAATTGTGCTCTCAGAGCCTGGGGCCTTATAATTGCTCAATTTCCCCAGACCACATGCTCTTTGACTTTTCAGAGGTTGCTAACTTGAGATCAAAGCTTCTCCAGTGAGTCTGGGCATAGAATCCAGAGATTCGATGAGCTTGGATAGAAAATTAAAAAATATTTTTAAGTTACTTATAGCAGTTCTAACCAAAATTTAGATCTTCCTTTAGTTATGAGTGCAGGCAACAAACCACAAAAGTATTATCAGTCCCCATGACTTTGTCACCAATGGAAATCACAGATTTTCATGTCACATTTCAGTTGTCACAGGCACCTCAGAATATCATATATATTCATCACTACTCAAAATCATGGCTGTTGTTAGACCCATCTTGTTATTTAATGTGTTGATAACGAAGCACATCTTAACCTCATCGCTGTGCAGATTTTTTAGTTGAATGTAGTTGTTTTAATATATATATATTAAAATATATATATTTTAGATTTTATTGGGGAATTGGGGGAGGGAACAGCATTGGGGAATCAGGGAAGGAGAACAGACAAATTGCTGTCCTTTTGTTCTTCAGTCTAGTTGTGGAGGACGTCACTTCACTGGCCCATGTTGGTATTGTGATCATTGCACTCTTCCCGGCTGAGGCAGATCAGTCACCCGCTGGCCATTGGACGGCCGCTCCCGATGGCTCACAGCAGCTCACAAAGGCTGCTGGCCACTCACAGTAGCTTATGGCATCCCACTATAGCCCCACTGCAGCCTACGCCGNCGCCACGGTGCCTGTTGCTGCCGACGCCGCCGTAGGACCCGCCGTTTCCCCAAGCGGGGTGGAGAAGAGGCGGGAGCCTAGGGGACGGCCCTCCTCCCGACCCCCTGCTGTGGGAAGCGCGCAGCCTGCAGGCTCGATGGACTTCCCGCTCGCCCAGGCCGTCCCCAGGCTGCCCCGGAGCACCTGCGCGCCCCCGCCGGGCCCCGCGCTCTGAGCGCGCCGCCGCACAGGTAGGCTGCTGCTTGGGCTTCCCCCACGCCACCCCGCTGCCCCTCCCGGGGGCATCGTGAACGCCCCGCACCCCCCACCCGCACGCCCCTGCGCTCCCGGGCCCGCGGAGAAGCCGGGTTCGGGGAGCCCAGGGGCGTTTCTGCTGTCCTAGCGGCCCGAGGGGCTCTCGGGGGAGGAAGTTTATCGCCACCTCTTCGCCCCCTACTTGGACGAAAGCGAAACCTTCTAGTCCTTAACGACCCAGGACTGGGACCGCTCCCTCCGTCTGCCCTTCTCCTCCCCTGCTCTCTGGTCCTCTCATCACCTCCCTCCCCCTCCCGCCAAATATCTCTGGGGCTAGCGTGTTTGTAAGGCGACCAGAGTGGGGGGGAGGGCGGTCAGAGTAATCCCATGCCACCCTTTAAAAGTTCAGGGTACTTTGCTGCAGTAACTTTGGCAGCTGCACCAGGGCGCACAGCATTTCTTTCTATGGGCACATCCTGTACCAGTCATTTCGAAACCCTGCCTAATTGTTTCTCGCAGCTTCCTGATCGGCCTGTGATTATGGGACCCCTTAAATTTTGCCACATGTTGTTTTATTTTTTAAAAGAGGTATCATTTTCTTTGAAATCCACCTAGAGGCGGCTTTACTTGTTGTGATTTTATTTAAAATAACTTATTCTCTGAAAGTTGATTAAAAAGGAAAAGAAATTGAAAGTGATGAGTGTTCCTTCTACCAGCTTAATTTTTAGAGTGCCCTACATTAAAGGATAGGTATTCATATAGGTCCCTCATTACTCCTTTTAGATGATTGGACGATTTCATTTATTAATATAGTCAGACTTTGAAAGAGCATTTAAAAATGGGTCACACCCAAGAAACTCAGCTACTGAATCTCTACAAGTCCAAACTTCTGAACTTTTTGCACTGTACTTAAGCTAAACTGCAGAGGCCTTAAGAAAGAGGCCCTTCTTTAGCAAAGCAGAAATTCATTCTCTTCCCCAGATTCCAGATGGGATTGGTTGGAGTTGGAGAGAATGGCCACCTGTAGGTTTTGTTGTGTTTGGGGAGCCTGCTCTGTGTGGCAGGGGCTGGGTGGGAGAATGAATGGGGGAGCTGTTCCCCGACGCTGGGAGTCACCTTGTACAACCATGTTTCTGAGCACTTCATGTTCTGTCACTCACTTGGATTAGGGACCCATCCCTGAAGCAGGTGAGTCCTGCAACTTTTCCCAGAGTTCAGATGGATTCTCTTGGTTGGAGAGGAGGAGGTGTGCCTCATGATCAGCTCCTTCCTGGGGACCTTGAAGACATTTCAGAAATAAGTATATTGCATGGAAAAGTTTGTATGAAAAAGGATTGACTGCTTTTGTAAACAGGTGTTTTACATCTGTTGGAAATGAAATGCTACCCCAGTCTCAGATCTACGTGTTTTGTTTTATTTTTCCCAACCAAGTGACGGGAATACGACTATAAAAAGGGCTTTCTCCCCAGATTTATCTATAAATAACCATTCACAAAACGTGAGCTGCTGGATCATGACCACAGATGTGAGTTAGAGGGCGCTGTGTGAAATGTTGAGGTGGCATTTACTGAAGTGAACGCAAGTGGAGTACCCTGAGACTATTAGTTGAGCGCAAGGAGCTCTGAAAGGAACTGAAAGCAGTAATAAAATCATCAGGCTATAATTAAAATAAATGCCTTCATGTGGATTTGTCCAGCGGGTTGCGAACCCGTAGAATAGGGGGAAAATTCATTGGTGTAGTTAGAAATGATTAGCATCAAAGTAAAGTTTTGCAAATGGGACTACATGCCATTGTCTATCATTATCTTTCCCACTGAGTGCTCTGGGAATTTCCCTGTTCACCATGATAACATTTCTGGTGGGTGCAGACATGTCAGTGTTGACTATTTATCCCATGTGACATTGTCATAGTACCAGAGGGTCCGAGGAAGAATCGGGCACCTCGGAAGAAACACAGCTTGCCCCGTGTCCATTGTTACCCAGCTGTTGACAATCTCTGTCTCCCACTTCTCTAGAAGGCAGCCTTTACTAGATTGGCTTTATAGCAGTCAGGTGTACCACCCCCTCCCTCTCTGTGCAGAGCCAGGGGCAGGTGGGCGGCTCCTTTCATGCCCAGATCTTCTGGGATCTTCTATGTACCGCTGGTAAGCGGCAGGAGTGCAGCACCAAGCAGCATGATGCTTACCTGTTCCCAGTTCACACCAGCATCTCTAATCATTATGATGCTGGGAGTCGGGCTGCCTGCTTCAGAGGATTCTGTCTTAGAATATGCTTCTAATTTTAGGTCACAAAATGACAACTCCCTCAGGCCCCTTTTACTACCTTTGCAGCATTTCTCTGAAGGTCGGTAGTCTCCACTCTTCAGATTCCCAAATGTCCTAAAATGTATATCAGCCCATTAGGGGACTTAAGTCTGCTTGTGTGGGGGGGGCCTTGGTATAATATGCTTTGCCCTTTTCCCTGTCTACTGAGCCATTCCTCCTGTTTAATGCCTACATTAGTTCCAATATGTGATGTGTTTCGCGGCACTTTTCCTTTCTTGGTCATTAAAACCAGGAGAAGCAGAATCGGTTCATTAAAATGACTGTGCATCCACTGAGCAGACAAGGAGTATATCCTCCTGGTGATGGCGAAGGATTTATTTAGCTTTTCAGTACAGAACTGTTACCTTACAATATAGCAGCCGTGGCTGAGTTTTATCTTCATTTCTTCCTTTCCCACCCCACACTCTGATAAAAATATTTTTAAACCAGATTCCTCACAAAAGACATGAAGGTTTCCATTTTCAAGCCGAGATTTCCATTTGACGTATTCTTAGATTTAAGGGCAGTGTGTCCCTTTTCAGGTTTCAAACGGTTAGAAAAAGACGTGTCATATTTGGGCCATGTGAAATAATCTTGACACTTAGGTTTCAGTGAAGCTGTGCAGAATGTAGGGACTACATCTTAGCACCAAATTTAGTTTTGAGTGTGCCCATGTCCTTTGTGACAAGCAGCAGCTATTTTTCTCTTTAAAAGAGAATGTCCTCGTTTAACAATACATTATTTATGATTGGTGAATCTACAGTTCCAAAATAGCTAAACACTTACAGGTTTGTTGCCAAACTTAATGAAGTTATCTATGTAAATCCTTAGAACAGTGTGGATATGTAGTGAGCACTCAAGAAACATGACTTATTGATATTGTTCCATTTATTCAACTTATACTTTTAGAGTATAACTTTGACATTTAGATTTGGATTACTGACATCAAGCAAGATGTAGATAGAAAAATAGCCCAGTTAATCCACTAGAAAGATATTTTAGAGTAATTCCCCTCTAGAGATATTATTATATCACAAAGAATAAAAACTTGGGCATAAGACAGGTCTGGACTCAAATCCTGCCTTCACCATTCACTAGCCAGGGGATCCTAATGTAAAATGGGGTTGAGAAAACGTACTTGTCAGAGTTGTAAGAATATAGATCATATGTAATGTCCAAGAAGAAGCAGTAGGTACTCCTCTAACAAAGTGGTTAAGAGCAACACAAACTCTGTGGAAGGACCTGGATTCAAAATGTGGTTCTGCCACTTGTTACCTGTATGACCTTGAGCAAGTGACCTCACTTCTCTGTGCCAGCAACTTCCATCTCATCTCTCATCTTTCAGTTGGATAATGATAATAGTTCATTATAGTCCTTATTTCAATAGGATAATAATAGTCCTTATTGTCCAAGGTTGTTGCAAGAGTTAAGTTAGTTAATAGACATATAGTAAGTGCTATTATGTATTAACAGTTACTTTTAGGAGAATAACTGAAAGCAGTGGTACAGAATGGAGGGTTATACATAACCTCTGAAAGCCAGCTAGGACCCCCCCAGCCTCACCCCTTTATCCTGTGCAATACAGTAGAAGCGAATACGAGTAGTAACGGTGGCATTCTAAAGGACTAGCCTTCAATTGGCTCTGATTTATATAGGAAGGAAATCATTCACAACATTGTTACCTTATGCATTAAATTGGACAGGCGCACGCCAGTGAGGGAGCATTCTTGATGATGAAAAGGTTAGAACCACTGGCTCCAGGAGCTGTGTGTGATGGTGAAACAGATGACTGTTCCAGAGGGACCTGTGGGCAGGACCTGGGTGAGCAGCACACTGCTCTGATTGGGCAGGGTTCTGTGCAGAAAATGGACAAATAGCTTATCCAAGCCAGTGGCTTGACTGCATGGTGAGAGTATTCAGGTGGCAGAATAATTCTGTTCAGCTGCATGTCCACTCTAGCTGGGTTAAACAACAGAAAAATGAAACCATTGATTTGCAAGAGGAGGTGAGTGGCCACCTGGGGATTCCCTACCCACCCTGGGGGTCCCCAACAGCTAATCAGCATCAGCTGTTTCCTAAACTGACCTGGAGCTAGAAGCTTCCAGACACCCATCCCTTTATCCTTGTTCTTTCCCTCCTCCTTCCCACCAGTTCTAAGGATTGAGGGGGGAACTTGCAGAGGCTGCAGCAGTGTTAGCTATTGGAAAATCCCCATCCTACCTGCTGAGGTTTGCTAGGAGGGAGTGGCTGGGGGTTGGGAAGAGAGGGGGTTCCCAATAGAGGCCTACTCCTCCCACCATTGTTTCTCTTGCTTCCTCATCAGTAGACCCAACCCTTTCTTCATGTACCTCCTCCACATTTATATTTTTGACAGGAAGATGAGAGCAGCTTTCTATCCCCACACAATGTTGGGGACATTTGGTATTATACATTATGAAAATTAGATTCACCAGATTTCAGAGATTGAAGAAAACTTGGGGATGATCTTGTTCTATTCTCTTATAAGCGTAAACTTAAGATTTGGAGAAGTTAAGCAACTTTTCTTGAAAGTGTGTTTTCATGAGGAAACTGAGGTTCTTTGCTGCACTTGGATGGGAGTCAAAGACTTGGATTGTCCTAATTCTGTCACCAAATTTGGACAAGCCACTTAACTTCTCCAGAACCCAGTTTCCTCATTTCAAATATGAGGGGAATTTCTAAATGATTTAAAAGGACCTTTCTAGCTTTAAATTTTTATGATTCTAAGTGCATGCTTTCAGGAATA
Source organism: Hipposideros armiger (assembly GCF_001890085.2). Classification (NCBI taxonomy): domain Eukaryota; kingdom Metazoa; phylum Chordata; class Mammalia; order Chiroptera; family Hipposideridae; genus Hipposideros; species Hipposideros armiger. The sequence continues at coordinate 6,113,175 of NW_017731376.1, read as the reverse complement.
TTTTGCATAGCTGGACTCACTAACAAGATTATTGAATCTGTTCTAATAAAAGCATCTTTGTATTTTGGATGCCTACCATATTTAGGGACTGTGGTAGGTAGGAGTTGTGTAGAATACAGATGGTCTGAGCAAGTGATAGGGCTTGTACACACAAGAACATAACTAAGAACATTCCTAGTGAGGGTATGAGGCACGAGAGGCCTCTTGGAAGAGTTGGTTCTACCTGGGTCTTAAAGGATGGTCAGAGGTTGCAGGCAAATGATGTGGATTGACATGGCTTAAAAAATAATCTAATACTTTCTTAGTGTTCTTTGAGTAGTTTATCTGTTTCATGCAACTTTTCATTGAGAAGTAATACAAGCAGTTGCCTAGTCTAAGTTACCTTGAATCTTACATCAACACAATCAGAAATGCTTATAAATAATTATGTCTATGTCTGAATTATTATTTGGTAGTTTATAAACAGTGTTAAGGTCCAGTCTACCTTTTACAGAGATACTAAGAATGTGCCCCAGCCAGTTGAAAAGTGAACACTTTAGGCATTCAAATAGTTTTGTCAATCAAATGGCAGAATTGATTTGATGACTGATTACTTACCAAATGATTAAAATGGCTGAATTGTGGATTTTTTTTTGCACTAGGTATATATATTCCCTTATAAGCAAACCAAAAGTAATTCTGTGATGCTTGTTGCCACCATATTAATAACTGCCTCATCTACATTGATTGAGAGGTCTCGGCTCTATGCTTTATAATAATTCTAGTGCTTCTTTAAACATGTCTTGGGATTAGCAGCTGTCAACAGTTAGAACTTGAAAAAGATTCAGTTACAGGAGTAGAAGTTGAGCCAGACATTTAATGCCACTTTCACCTGTAGGTGAGAGAGAAAGAGACGAGAGAGAGAGAGAGAGAGACAGACAGACACCATTATTTATGGGTTATACAAAGTTGGACAATTAAGTTCACAAACTCATCCTAGAAAAAGTGCTACATACCTCATTGCTGAGTATCACTACAGTCACCTTTGAAGTACTCCCCTCGAGAGGTTATGCACCGACACCAGCACCTAGTCCACCCACAAAGCAATTTTGGAGCTCTTTTTCTGGAATGGCCATCAGAGCTGTCATTGTATTACCCTTGATGTACTGAATGTCATCAAGTTGTCATTCTCTCAATATTTCCTTTGTCTTTGGGTAAAGAAAGAAATCACTGGGGTCTAGATCAGGTGTGTAGGAAGGGTGTCCCAATACATTTATTTGTTTACTGTCTAAAAACTCCCTCACAGACAGTGCCATGTGAGCTGGTGCATTGTCGTGATACAAGAGCCATAATTGTTGGTGAAAAGTTCAGGTCATTTTCGTCTAACTTTTCCACACAGCCTTTTCAGCCCTTCCAAATAGTAAACTTGGTTAACTGTTTGTCCAGTTGGTGCAAATTCATAATGAATAATCCCTCTGATATTAAAGAAAGGTTTAGCAACATCATTGCACAAGTTCACGAACTTAATTGTCAGACCTCATATGAACTTCAAGTCTGTTTTCATCATCAAGAGAAACTAAACTGTACTTTGAAGGAAAAGAGATAGGGAATACGCTTTCATGAAATACGTTGGTGCTCTAAATAAAGTGGATGTTTATTTTTTAACTTCTGAACATTTAAAAGAAAAAATTAGCTCTGAACTGTGTTCCAATTATATTGAAAAGCTCTTAGCATGTATATATCATATAGAAAAATAGAGTAAAAAGAAGAGACTTCTGTTCTAGTTCAGAAAAGGTTTAGAATTTCACTACTTGTTTTAAAAATCCCAAAGCTTAAGAGCTGAAAAAGCTTACAGCCCTGTTGAGGGACTACAATGAATATGATAATTAGATGTGAAGTGCAGAAGACATGTCATAATGGATGCCCTAAATCACCTTACAAGAAGGAGGTGGTAGCTACTTGAGCCATGACTTAAATATGAGTTGGAGCTAGTTTAGAGGACAAGAGTGGGGATCAACAGGAGATGATTCTGCATGGGTCTCTAGTGTTTCTACATATCTCATGAGCAAAGGCACTGCTTCTGTTATGAACTACCTTTTCAATCATTTTAAAAAATAGCAAACAGCCATGGAAGATAGAAATAGTGTCTCCCTCTGGAGCAAACATACTCCCCATTATAAAATATTCAGTCTCCCCAAGCTCAGGTCCTTTCTTATAATCTGGTGTGGGTACAGGTGTCTCCTTGCCTGTGGGAATTGGGAGTCAGGAAACTGACACAAGTGCTGACTCCGTGGCTGCTGCATTGCTCTGAGTAATAATACATTGTCCTTTGTCTCAGACCCACGAGTCCCATGTCATCTACCAGCAGGCTAACTTGTGTCAGGCTAACTTGTTAACTTGCACGTAGAGTAAACTTCATACCCCTTACAGTTTGTGACAGGTACTATGCTCCTGGGAGATAGGAACAGTATGCACTATGGTGCAGAGACATGAGAAACCACGCCATCTGGTGAACCAAAACTAGTTCTCTATCTTCGCCAAACAGTGCACAAAGGAGGGAATTTTAGGGGAGAGTATGAAGTTTGAGGTACAGACAGGACCAGATTCCGAAGAGACCTTATGTGCCATGTAGAAGACTTTAGATTTTGTGGGGAAGTTATTAAGGAATTTTTGGCAGAGGAATGACATGATCAATTTTGTGTGTCAGTTCAATTACTCTAGGAAATATGTGAAGGATGGATTGAAGGTTGGGGCACTTTTTCTCCAGTTGAGAAAAGATAAGATATATGTAGATGTAGAGCCAGTTTAGGAGTAGTGATAGGATGAAGAAGGAATCTGAATGACTTATCTTAGTCTGTTCCGGCTGCTATAACAGCATACCATAGACAGGTGGTTTATAAACAATTAACATTTATTTCTCACAGGTCTGGAGGCTGGGAAGTCCATGATCAAGGTGATGGCCCACTTCCTGGTTTATAGACTGCTATTGTTTTTCTGTGGAAGGGGCAAGGGAACTCTCTGGGTCTCTTTTATAAGGACACTAATTCCATTCATGAGGGTTCCACCCTCATGAACTAATCACTTTCTAAAGGCCCGACCTCCTAATAGAATCACATTGAAAATTAGGATTTCAGCATATGAATTTGGGGAGGGGGAACACAAACCTTTAGTCTATAGCAATGACTTCTTGACTTGTGCCTTGGCCAATAAAATACATATTGATGCTGGTCATGGAGATATAGCTTATAGGAAGGAAGAGAAGTTTTGGGAACAAAGGAGGTGAGACTAAGTTAGTTTTAAAATAATTAAATTGAGACTGAGGTGCCTATAGACTGTCCAGATAGAAATATTTAATGGCTTGTACTGATTTGGAACTCTTTGAGGTTCGAGGAGAGACAAACACTTGGGAATCATCAGGGTCTATGTGGTAGATGCTTTTTTTTTCCTTTTAGTTTCAGGCATACAAAACAATATAATAGGTAGATGCATTCTTGTGCAGCACTCCAGAGGATAGGCTGAGAATAAGGTGCAGACCCCCCCCCCCTTGTCACCCGTGACAAGTGACTCAAGCTCTCTAGGCCTCAGTTTCCTGGGTCACAAAAATGACAATAATAGTCTCTAACTGAGACTAGGGTTAGAGATGAAGGTTATTATGAAGATGAAATGAGATAACACATGTGAAGTGCCTGGTACTTAATAAAAGTAATCTGTCAGCAGCAGCAGCAGCAGCAGTATTATTAATAGAATGTGGTTGTTGACACCAAGAGATGAGGTGAGATTGTCCAAAGAAAGCAGGTGGGACGAGGGGAGAGGACGGAGTGGAACAGGGAAAGAAAACCCTCAAAGAACCTGAAAAGAAGCAACCCAAGAACTAAGATGAGAACCAGAAATTTCAAGCAGGAAGGTGTGGACAACGTTGAGAAATTCATCAGAGAGGACAAAGCAGTTAAGGACTAAAAAGCTCCCTTTGCATTTCACAACCAGAGGATGTGAGCAATCTTAACAGGAACAATTTCAGTGGCCCCTTGGTGCTTCTAGTCACAAACCAGATTGTAGATGAATAGTAGGATGTGGAGACTTGAAGAAATTTGTGTAGGAAAGGAGGAGTTGTGGCTGGGGGAGGTTTGAAGTTATGGGGAAATGTATTTTTAGTAGTATGGGAGAGACTGCGTTCACTCCTTAAAATATTTGTTGAGCTTATTCTGAGTCAGGTGCTGTGCTAGGCCCCGGAGATGCCATGGTGAACCAGACAGATGTGACCCCCTGCCTTCAACGAGTTTCTCCCCAGCATGTGTACATGCTCAGGGAATGCAACGAGAGTGAAAATCCAGGGAGCAAATGAGTAGAGAAAAGAGCTTGAGAGGATGTAGGCAGCTCAGCTGTGGACAGAAGGTTTATGCCATCCAATAGAACAGGGAGGTGTTAGGATACATCAAATATGGTTGTTGAAAATCGCCCATAGAGAGGGAACAGCAGTTCAGAGAGTTTCGGTCTAGTAGAAGCAACACCCTTTATTTTGATGAGGAGGGACAAGGTATTGGGGTGATGGCTTATAGTACATGAATTAAGCAAAACAATACTTATGATGGTGTTTGGAACATAGTAGGCACTGAGTACCTGTTAATGGAATTTGAATTTGTGATTCAGAACCTCTGAACTACATCAGGGAGAACCTTCTAAAACTTAAGTGGCATCATAAGGGATAAGGTATTAAAACTGGTCTTGTTCAGTAGGCTGATGATGGATAACTGATATTTTGTTTTTGCAAGATTACTTTGTGGGGGGTGGCAGTAGTTACCAGTACTGAATTTGATTATCTTAAAAACAAACAAACAAACAAAAAAACAATTCCTTGAAATATATGTTAATTGGGGCTGGCAAATTTTTGAGATGGAAGAGCCTCCAGGGGTCAGCAAATGGTGGCTTGTGAGCCACAGGCTCTGAAGTAAAATTGAAAATGAAAATAAAACTATCATAGTTTCATTTATAAAATTTTTAAAGGATAT
>NW_017731376.1:6026026-6108064 GCF_001890085.2 Hipposideros armiger | reverse complement strand
CGAGCCGCAGTTTGCCCACCCCTGTGTTAACTAGTACAACCGGGCATCCAGCTGTCCAAGTAGCCTTATATTGTTTCTATCGTGCTTGCCAGTGTGGGCTCTATGAAGCTTAAGTTTAACAGGGATGTCCCGGTGAGATCTTTGTAGTCCATCGTAAGTGTGACATTTATGGCATTTTCAGGCTTTATATGAAATTCAATTTCAAGAAATCTCTTTCTCAGCAGAGCAGCTTATTTAAGCTAATACCCATGTCTTCCTATGTTTGAATTTCAGACTTTTAATTTTGTCTGAAATAATAACTCTTTGAGAGTAGCTGTTGCTGTGACTTCATTAAATTCTAATGCCTCTGTTTCTCCCCCAGGATTCTGCGCCAGACACACGTAAAATACATTGCTTGGTCTAAAATACAAAAGAGTGGCAACATTTTGCTGAGTTTCCAGACCTTTCCCAAGATGGATCCAATAACGTTCACAGCGAAGAAACATCTGTTTCCTAATGAGGTCTGGGTGGACTTCGGTCTCCAGCTGGTGGGCTCCTTGCCCGTGCATTCCCTGACCACCATGCCTATGCTGCCATGGGTCGTGGCAGAGGTGCGACGGCTTAGCGGGCAGTCCTCCACAAAGGAGCCTGGTAGCAAGCAAGTCCGGCTCTGCGTTTCGCCCTCTGGACTGAGATGTGAACCTGAGCCAGGAAAAAGTCAACAATGGGACCCCCTGATCTGTTCCAGCATCTTCGAGTGTAAGCCTCAACATGTACATAAACTGATTCACAACAGTCACGACCCAAGTTACTTTGCTTGCCTGATTAAGGACGATGCAGCCAATAAGCGGAGTATCTGCTATGTGTTCAAAGCCGATGATCAAACAAAAGTAAGTGGGGGTGATCAAACGATTAAGACGTGACTGGATGGTCTTTCTTGTACGAGGGTCCAGACATTCATTTTACATACACTGGAATAAATAAGAGATAATGGTGAGTTATACCTAGATGATTTCACTGGACCTCTTTGGTTTATGGCGATAGTTTCTTTACAGTTTTGAAGAACACTTGATAACAGATATTAGAAATTATGTTTCTGAGTTCAAAACTTCAAAAGAGAAATCTGTCTAAACTTATAATTAAGAGCTGAACTGTGAGGATTCGGATCATTTAAGAAGTATGTCCTAAAGCAATGCTTCTCAAACAGAAGCGTGCACAGGAATCACGTGGGGATCTTGTTAAAATGTAAATTCTGATCCAGTAGGTAAGGGATGGACCCTAAGACTCTGAATTTCTTTTCTTTTTTTTTTAAGATTTTATTGGGGAACTGGGGAAGGGAACAGTGCTGGGGAATTGGGGAAGGGGTATATTGTGTTTTTCCAGAACCCATCAGCTCCAAGTCAAGTTGTTGTCCTTCAGTCTTAGTTGTGGAGGGCACAGCTCAGCTCCAAGTCCAGTTGCCCCTTTCAATCTTGTTGCTGGGGGAGGGGAGGAGGCACAGCCCACCATCCCATGCGGAAGTCGAACCAGCAACCTTGTTAAGAGCACGTGCTCTCGCCAGCTGAGCCCTCCAGCTGCCCTGAGACTCTGCATTTCTAACGAGCTGCCAGGTGATGCTAATGCTGGTACCTCTGCAGATTGCACTTTGAGTAGCAAAGCTCTAGATCAGTAAGCTCTCCATTTTTTGATACTGTTAATAAAAAATATTTCTTTGTAAACTGTATAAGAATACAATTAGCCACTTTCCCAAGGCACAGTGTTTATTTAGGCAAGGACCATTCATAAGAATAGTGGATATGAATCTAAGTTTTGATACTTTCAGGGTTTTTTTGTGGTTGTTTTTTTTTTGCGAATTTCATGTCAGATCTGATTACTTTGTTATTGTTATAGCTCATGATGTGGCTGAGAAAAATATCATAGGAGAAATAGTAAAAATGGCCTCAGCTCTACTCTTTTCCTGTTCATTGGTGCTTGCATTGTTGTTGGCATTTTTTGCAGTTCTGTGCAGGACTCGTTTACAAGTTCATTCTGTGAGGGTTAGTTTAGATAAAATTGAAAATAGAGTCCTTACAGCTGCTTTCTCAATTGGGGCCATGTAAACTGCAATCTGGTAGTCTACAGAAAGCAAACAAACAGGTGAGGGCCCCACTGCGAACCCGTGAACTGAGGACTGCTCACACCAGGCCCTCTGTGGCTGTCTGCCACTCGCAGCAGTGAGGATGCCAGTGAAAATCCATGCAGTAAAGGTCAGTAAATAGAAATAGAAATGCTAATGTTTCTCCCTGCATCCCACTGGAATTTTTGCATGCTGTCCAGGGTGCATAGAACTCAATTGGAAATTAATGTCCTTGGTGACTAAGTAGACTTGTGGAGATTCACTTTTGTTTGTTCATTCCTTGGTCATTCCTTGTTTCTTTTACTCATTCCTTCAGTGACTACTGCTCCAGACACCATGCAAGAGGATATTAGTTCAGGCTAGAAGGAAGGCAGAAACATCAATAGGCAAATACTACGTGGTCCGTGTACAGGGCATGATGGGGAAGACAGAGAATGGAGCCTAACACACCAGAGTGTAAGGAAGTCTTTTTGAAATAAAGGCGAATCTTAAGCTTAAAACCACTATCTTACCCACAGAAGTGGATAGCTGCTTATTGTAAATCGTGTCATGCTATTATTGTCCATGCATCTCAAATAGGCATCATAGCATCCTGGTTTGGAGGTTCAGAAGGACTAGCTCCCTGGATTCCAGTTGTCGACCGAGTGTAAAGGATTCAAGAGGCTCTGGCTAGAATTAAATGATAAAGATTGATTCAAGGATCTTAGGGTTTGCAAACCAGAGACACAACGAGGCAACGCCCAGAGTGTTCTGAAGAAGAAAGGAAAGCTGAGGGTTCTTAACAGTAAAATGTACATTTTTTTTTTACTTACAGTAAAAAGTCCTATATTATTAGCTTCTGGATTTGTCCAAGATGGTCATCCTCTAGATAACCTGCGGTCTGGATACTGGGTGTCAGGTGGTCTGAATAATGGATGTCAGATGGTCTGGATATGTGAACATTTTTTCTTTAGTCCTTCAGGGGGTACTTAGAGGGCTATCTGGAAGTTTGATGTATAGCCAAGTATTGACATAGGACTGAAAAGTTCAAAAGTTTACGTTCCCAGGCTAGTTAAAACAAGAATAGAACTGTTTCCTCATGCCTCACACTAGTTGCTTTTAGTAATTTAGCATCTTGACTATAGTGACTCCATTTTATTTCTTCACTTTATTCCTCACAGTCCTCTCTGCCACCTATGAACTGGGAGGCCTCAGGCAACACTGAGCCTGCTTCCTCATCTGTAAAATGGGGATAATTATAGTCTATCTTGTAGAGTTGCTGGGAAGACTAAATGAGGTAGAACAGGCCCTGGAACTTAATAAGCACTTATGGCCATAAAACAATGTTCATCAAAGAAAGTTTTAGTGGAAGCAGATTTTATGCTAATTTCATTCCTAGTCTAAAGCAAAAGGAAAAAGGAGATCAAAATAAGCGTCTTCAGTTCTCAGGATGAGATCCTGGTCATCTTTAAGGAACATTTTATAAACTAGACACTTATAAACTTCATAAATAAACTTAATGGTTTCTGTTATTTGGGCAAATTCCAGAATGAGAATCAGAGGACAGAACAGCTTGTACTTACTCCAGGCCAGCTCTATATAAGGACTGAGTTTCCTTGGGGAGAGTTGTTGCATGGAATAGTTGTTCAGCACTTTACACTTTTGACTTTTCCCAAAAAGTCAACCTGAGAATAGGCCCGTCATTCAGATACCTGACAGAAAGAAGAGACTTATAACTAAATTCGGTAATTGGCCCTTCGAGTCTGATGAAAAATAGAGAAAGGCCCTTACTCTGTGTTCTAAAAAGCATGGTAGAAATATGAATTAGTCCTTAAGTTACTTTCGGCTTGCATACAATTTTTACAGATACAAATTGTTAGTATTCAGGGTAATACATTGCTGTCATCCTGCTTATTTTATAAAATGATAATTTGTCACATAGGCACTTCGATCAGGGATTCTATTGTTTTTGGAAACTGAATGGTAAACCAAATTGGCCATGACGGATTGTAACTGGCGTGGTATCTCTTGTGTTCTTGGGACGTCCCTGGCACTGTATCTCGTAACACAGGGTTAGGTGCTATAAGAACATGTTACCCTATGCCATCATTTCTTTTAACTATTTGTAACATTTTCTCAGTGAAATAATTTCTAGATTAAGACCTCTTCTAAATAGATACGGTCAGCATCAACTGTGTTTGCCAGAAGAGAGTTGTGCGTTCACTGCCGGGGTCATAGGCACAAAACTATTTGAGAGGAAACCCACTGATCAACATATAAATTCATTCACTGAGGAATTTTTAGGGAGAAGAGGTGTGTAAAGGAGTAATTTCATACTCACAACGTGAGATTCTGTTTCTGATTGTATGATCTATAGAATATACTCAAGGTGTTCCACAGAGAAAGGCTTCCATAATCAAAACGCATTAGGGCGTCATCTTAAACTTTTTGATCTGAGGACCTTTTTCCACTCTTAGAAATTATTGAAGATCCCAAAGAGCAGTAGTTTATATGGATTATATATATTAATACTTAATGTATTAGAAATTTAAAACTGAGAAATTATACAGGCATTCATTTATTTAAAATTTAATCAATTGTTTCATTAAATTTTTATTTTAATTATTACATAATTAAATTTTTATTTAATTAATAAAATTTAAGCATAAGCTCCCTACATGTTAGCATAAATATTATTTTTGTGAAAAAATAACCACATTTTCCAAAAACATTTTAGTGATGAGTGACATAATTTCACTTTTTTTTTTTTTTTCAAATCTCTTTAATGTGTAGATTGATAGGCAACTACTGGATTCTCAGCTGCTGCTTCTTTCATTCTGTTGTGATTTGTTGTTTTGGTTGAGTATATGAAGAAAGGTTGGCCCACATGAATATGGAGTAGGAAAATGAAGAAATATATTGTAGCCTTTTTAGAAAATTGTGGATATTTTTTTAACACTATACCAAAACTCAACAAGCAGTAGTTTCTCAAAGGCTTGTTGTAATATGAACTCTGAAACCATATCAAAGCACTTTTTGCACTTTGTTATATTAAGACCCATTGTTCTATCTTGCACTTTAGTGAATCTTTTAAGCATGCATGATTCTGTAATATCATGCATTGATTATTGGAAAATATTGGTTTACTAAATTATGCAGACCACACTCTGAGAACACTATATTAGGGAAACACTATATTTTCTCTTCGATGCTTGAGTTGTACATTAGTCCATAAAATCCCTAGATTTATTGGACCATAGGTTACATTTTCTCATAAAATCCAAGAATATTCCTCAGAGCACGTGTGAACACAGGAGCGTAAGGTTCTGGGTTAAAGTCTAGTTTTGAGTTTTAGGTTGTGGGGGCTAAAGTATATTAATACTTTTCCTCCCAACTCCTAAATTCCTTTAGCTGGGCTAATAATCAATTTAACATGAGAAAAAGTAATAGGAGAAAGTCAAAATTTTAATACATGTGCATGGAGAATTCACAAAGGCATGAAAATTCCAAAGACAATGAGACAACCTTGGGTGTATATGACATTTTGGACAAAGGAGAAAAGGGTGGGGGTACTATATTTCAGAAGTGAGAATGGGCGATTTATCGGTAGCTGAGGAAGGGAGGAACACACGCGGCAGGAACATTCTTGCTGGGCTACTCAGGAGCAGTGGGACAGCAACTTGTCTGCTCCCCTTCCCCATTTCCCCAACGCTGTTCCCCTCCCCCAATTCCCCAATAAAATCTTTTTAAAAAAAAAAGAAAGAAAGAAAGAAACAGTGGGATGCAGGGCGTATCTAGCTAACAGACCCCTGCCTGAAGCCCTCTTATTATCATATTTAATTCAAATCAGACTAAGGTGAACATCCTAAGATCTCCTTTCTGAAGCAGGTTTTTTTTTCTATCTGAATCTCTTGGGCAGGAAGGCAGGGAGGGCCAAAGGTTCTTTCTGGATCTTGTTTCTTAATGAATAATTTAAAAGCAGTGTCCCAAAAGGCAGCTTCAGGGTGGCAAAACTTTGGTCCCCTTTAAGGTCCATGGCAGGAAATGACAGTATTCACTCTGGAAAACAGATGGTTGCGAGAGTGACCTTGACTAGATCTTTACCGCACCACATCACAAAGAAATCAAGAGTTCTGCCTGGCATGTCTTATTAGGGAGACCACTTCATGCACGGTGTAGATGCATGACCACTGCACTGTACACATGAAGCTGAAGCTGAATAATATTGTGTGTTAACTGTAATTTAATGTGTATATAGTCACGGGATATGGAGTACAGCATAGGGAACAGAGTCAATGGGATTGTAACAGCTGTATACGATGTCAGAGGGGTAGTGGATTGGGAGAGGGAGGTTATCACTTTGTGAGGGGTGAAAAGTCTAACTTACATTGTTTTGTACACCTGAAACTAAAAGAAAGAAAGAAAAAAAAGAACAAGAGTTCTGCCCAGACTCAGCCCTAGAAAAAACAGTTATCTTGAGATTCTTCTCCAGTCCTTCAGTTTTGTCTCGTCTATGAAAATGTACTCAGGAGAACTCAGATTTGCCACCCACTTTAGGGTTCCTTTAGATCACTCATAAGAGTCTTTACTTTTTTTTTAAGATTTTATTGGGGAATTGGGGAAGAGGAACAGACAAGTTGCTGTCGTTTTGTTCTTCAGTCTAGTTGTGGAGGACATCGCTTCACTGGCCCATGTTGGTATTGTGATCATTGTGCTCTTCCCTGGTGAGGCAGATCAGTCGCCGGGTCCTGGATGGCCACTCATGGCAGCTCTTGGCTGCTCACGCCGGCTGCTGGCCACTCACAGTAGCTTAAGGCAGCCCACTGCAACTCCACTGCAGCCTACGCCGTCGCCGGCGACTCATCAGCCCAGCTCCGGGTCAAGCTGTTATTCACCATCTTAGCTGTAGAGGGCACAGCGTCACTGGCCCCCATGTGGGATCTGAACTGGGGCCCTGGTGCTCAGACTGGCGTCCCAAGCCAACTCTTAACTAACATGCCACTCAGCCGGCCAGAGTATTTACGTTTTAATCCTTTTCTTTATCTAAAGAGTAAAAAGTTCTGCTTCCTTTAAAGAGACTTGCCAGCACTGAGTTGCAGGTAACAGAAGTGTTGGGTCGGGGCTTCTGACATTGTATGGGATGGATTCCCAATGGGGAATGGCAGGGATTACTGGGACGGTATATACACGGAGGGGAAGTGCACGTTGTGTGCAGGCCAAGAGGAGGGGAGAGTGTGTGGGGGACCCAGGGTAAGTCAGAGATTGGATACAGGAGAGTACTTTTGCTATAAAGTGCCCACTGTTTTGTTTTTTGTTTAACTGACTTTCCTTTTCATACCTGAACTTGTCCTGGCTTTTCAAACGCTGTTCCTGGCTCTATTCAGATTCTGATTTTCTGGACCTGGCATCCAGTGTGGGCACAGCATGGGTGTTTCATAATTGTGTCAGGACAGATGTATTGATGCAGGAGTGCTCAGTGGCTACCCTCCTCCATCCTGCCTAAGAGAATCTTGTCTTTGCCAGAATCTTGTGAGCCTATTGCTCCCTCTCCCAAAGAGGAAGTATTATATCTTGCTGGAAAAGCAGCTAAGTTGATCTCCGTAATAAAGTGCTAAAACATTAGGGATGGAGAGGAGGGGGAAAGTGTGAAAAAGGAGGTTGGGGTTGGGTAAGTGAGCCAGAGTAACTGAATGGGAAGTAGAAGGCTACTTACAGAAGAGGACTTTAGTCAATATTGCTGAAGAAGACGTATCTGAGAAGATGTCAGTGTTCTTCGAGTGAATGGGTTTCCTTTTCTGTGATTTTTGGCAACTAAACTGTATTCTTTTCTTCTTTAATAAATTTTTTATTTTTCAATTACAGTTGAGATACAGTATTATATTAGTTTTCGGTATAAAACATAGTGATGAGACATTTATATAATGAAGTGATCACCCTGATGAATCTGGTACCCATCTGACACCATACCTCATTATTACAATGTTATTGATGATATTGATGATGAAAATTCCCTATGCTGTGCTTTACATCCCCATGACCATTTTGTAACTACCAATCTGTACATCTTAATCTCTTTTTGCTTTTTAACCACCCCTTCAATCCCCCTCCCATCTGGCAATCATCAAAATATTCTCTGTATATATGAGTTTGTTTCTGTCTTGTTTGTTTATTTGTTTTTTTAGATTCCACATATAAGTGAAATCATATGGCATTTGTCTTTCTCTGTCTGACTTATTTCACTTAACTTAATGTCCTCTAGGTCCATCCATGTTGTTACAGATGGCAAGATTTGATTCTTTTCTGTGGCCGAGTAATATTCCAGTGTATATATGTACCATTTCTTCATTATCTATTTGTCTATTGATGGACACTTAGGTTACTTCCATATCTTGGCAATTGTGAATAATGCTGCAATGAACATATGGATGCATGTGTCTTTCAGTTCGTGTTTTGGGTTTCTTTGGATAAATATCCATACATGGAATTACTGAATCCTTCTTTGTCTTTTATTATAGTCTTTGTTTTTAAAGTTTACTTTGTCTGGTATAAGCACTGCTACTCCAGTTTTTTCTTTTTGCTTTTATTTTCATGAAATATCTTTTTCCATCCCCTTGCTTTCAGTCTGTGTGTATCTTTCAATCTGAAGTGAGTCTCTTGTAGGCATCATATGTAAGGGTCTTGTTTTCTTATCCATTCAGCCACTCTTTGTGTTTTGATTGGAGCATTTAATCCATTTACATTTAAAGTAATTGTTGATAGATGTGTAGATATTGCCATTTTATTATTCATATTTTTTATCTTTTTTGTTTTTTTTCATCTTGACAAAGTCCCTCTAAGAGTCTTTGTAATACTGGTTTGGTGGTAATGAACTCCTTTTGCTTTTTCTTGTCTGGGAAACCCAGAATCTGTCCTTCAATTCTAAATGATAGCTTTGCTGGGTAGAGTAATCTTGGTTGTAGGACTTGCTTTTCATCATGTTGAATATTTCATGCCAATCCTTTCTGTCCTGCAAAGTTTCTGTTGATAGACTGAACAACAAAAGGGACAGCAACTTGTCTGTTCCCCTTCCCCGATTCCCCAACGCTGTTCACCTCCCCCAATCCCCCAATAAAATCTTTAAACAAAACAAAACGAAAGAAAGCTTCTGTTGAAAAATCAGCTGACGGTCTTATGGAGGTTCCCTGTAAGTAACTGCTCTTCTCTTGCTGCTTTTAAGATTCTTTCTTTGTCTTTAACCTTTGGCGTTTTAATTATGATGTGTCTTGGTGTGGGCCTCTTTGAGTTCATCTTGTTTGGGATTCTGTGCACTTCCTAGGCTTGTATATCTGTTTCCTTCACCAGGTTAGGGAAGTTTTCAGTCATTATTTCTTCAAATAGGTTTTCAATTCTTTGCTCTCGCTCTTCTCCTTCTAGTACCCTTATGATGCAAATGGTGGTATGCTTGATGTTGTCTCAGAGGCCTCTTAAACTATTCTCATTTTTTTGGATTCTTTTTTCTTTGCTGTTTTGATTGGGTGTTTTCTGCTACTTTGTCTTCCAGATCACTGATTCTGTTCTCTTCTTCATCTAATTTACTGTTGATTCTCTCTAATGTAGTCTTCATTTCCGTTATTGTATTGTTGGTTTCTGACTGGTTCCTTCTTATGGTTTTTTTATCTCTATTTTTACCTATTTACTTATTTATTTATTTTTTAAAATTTTCCCTGAGATCATTGAGCATCCTTATAACCAGTGTTGGAAACTCTGTGTCTGGTAGATTGCTTGTGTCCATTTTGCTTAGGTGTTTTTCTGGAGCTTTTTTTCTGTCATTTGAGGCATGTTTCTTTGCCTCCCCATTTTGACTGCATCTCTGTGTTTGTTTCTATGTATTAAGTAGAGCTGCTATGTCTCCCAGTCTTGGTAGAGTGGCCTTATATAGTAGGTATCCTGTGGGACCCAGTGGCACAGTATCCCAGGTCACCTGAGCCAGGTGCTTCAGGTGTGTCCCTTGTATGGGCTGTGGGTGCCCTCCTGTTGTAATTCAGCCTTGATTGCTCTAGGTATATCAATACAGTGGAGGAGCTGTTGTGAAGAGGCTGAGCAGGATTCACTTTAGCAGAGCTCTGGTGCCTACTGAGTATGCCCTTTGGGCGTGTCGTTTGTGGAGGTGGTTGGGTGGTGCTCTGGTGTAGTCTGAAGCTGACCACCAGGTGGTTTGGTTCTGGGGCCTCTCGAGAGGGGCTCTGTTGCAGGCCAAGGTCAGTTGCTCCCTGTGCCCTGCCCAGGGCCGCTTGGTATGAACTACAAAGTGATCTGGAGATGGTTACAACTTGTGCTGGGCTTGGAGGTGCCTGAGAGGGGCCAAGCCTCAAACTGAGGCTGGCTGCTGCTATTGCTGGACATGAGGCTGCTTTGCAAAAGGTATGAGACATGCTGAAGCCAGATGCTGTTTGTTTGGGGTTTGCTAAATTTGCTAACCTTTGAGAGATTTTAGGAATGTCTGCAGCATGAGCCAAGACAGGTTGTTCCTATGAAAAAGCCACTGGAATTAGCTTGGGTGGGCCCACAAGTTGGATGGAGTGGGGTCCCTGGGATCACCAGCACCTGGCAAACAGTGTTGGCCAGGTTGATGGAGACTTAGATGTGGCGCCCTCCTGCATGTGTAGGCTGGGTGGGGGAGGACTCAATACAGGAACCTTGGCTTCTCCCAGCTCCTCTGTCCAGGAGAAAGCTGTCCCTCCTGCCCTCGCTCTGAAGCCAGACAATTCAGTTCTCCTTCCTGTATGTCCCTAGTGCCTTTTGAACGGCTGCCTGAGCACTGGAGCTCAGAGGGGGTGAATCCGTCAGTGGGTAAGCCCACACATGGGCCCTTTAAGAGGAGAGCCTGGGACGCCAGCTGCCCTCAGTCTCACTCAGCCACAATCTCCACTGATTTTCATAGCCAGAAGTTATGGGGACTTGTCTTCCTGGCACTGGAACCCTGGGCTGGGGAGCCTGGTGTGGTGCTGGGACCCTTTGCTCCTCAGGGGACCTCTGCAGCTGAGATATTTCTCCCAATTTTTAACTGTCATATGTGGGTGTGTGACCAGCCCGTTCCATGTCTCTACCCCTTCTACATCTTCAGGTGGCTTCTTCTGTATGTCCTTAGTTATAGGACTTCTGTTCAGGTAGACTTAAGGCAAGTGTCAATGATGGTTGTGGTGTAGTTTAGTTGTAATTTTTATGTCACGGGAGGAGGCGAGCACAGTTACCCTACTCTGCCGTCTTAGTTAACTGTATTTCTTGAAGGTGACACAAATCTGAGACTGAACCTGGTGGGTTCCCTTACCACTAATTTTAAGATTACTTATCTATTTGTAGACTCAAGAGCAAGCAATAAATGTTTCCTTTTAAAATTTCCAGTAAAGCATGCACATGGCCTTGTAAGTACATCATCTTTCTCAGTACCTGCATAGCCTCTCTGGATTTGGTTACATTGTGTATTAAACAAAAAGGTGGCCTAAAGTTATTTTCCTGTGATTAGCGGGATCAATACTTCAATCCCCTATATTGAAAGCCAGAGTTGCTTTGGCTGAGTTTTATGATTTAATTTTAAAATTTTTTGAAATTTAATTTTTGATTGTAGCTTTGTTTCAGTTGTATTTTATTTTATTTTATTTATTTATTAATTTTTTAAAAAGATTTTTATTGGGGAATTGGGGAATGGGAACAGCGCTAGGGAATTGGGGGAAGGGGAACAGACAAGTTGCTGTCCTTTTGTTCTTCAGTCTAGTTGTGGAGGACGTTGCTTCACTGGCCCAAGTTGGCACCATCATTGCGCTCTTCCCGGGCGAGGCAGATCAGTCGCCGGCTTCTGGACGGCCACTCACTGCGGCTGTTGGCCGCTCACACTGGCTGCTGGCTACACACGGTAGCCCATGGCAACCCACTGCAGCAGGGGCTGCAGCCTATGCCGTCGCCGGCGACTCATGGCAGCCCAGCTCCAAGTTGAGCTGTTGTTCAGCATCTTAGCTGTAGAGGGCAGTGTCACTGGCCCTCATATGTGGGATCTGAACCGGGGCCCTCTGGTGTCCCAAACCAGCTCTTAACCAACGCGCCACTCGGCCGGCCCTCAGTTGTATTTTACCCATTACTAATTTGTCTTAATAATTCCCCATATACTTGGAATTTTAAGTTAGTGACTTGAAATATGCTCCACTTATTTCAGCGTTTTCCATAGAGTTTGGCTTCAGTTGGGTCTCTTGCTCGGCTGTTATGTTAGCTGGCTCATTATGTACTTGCTTTCTTTGCTAGAGTGAAGTTTGAAATTATAACACTGAGCTGGAGTATTTTGTTCCTGAGGGTGATGATTCTGAAGAACATAGTATTATTTTTCAGATATTTTTATTTATTGCCCTTTCTACATTCGGTCTTCATAATTTCTAAATATCACACATTATTATTTTTTTGCTGCTCAGTCAATGGTTCTGAGAAGGTTTTGTTGTGTAGGTTTTGGAGGACGTTTTATATCTGTTAAATTCCCACTGGGTCTCTTTATCTCCATTCTGGTTTATTAGTCATACTCAGTGACTATGACTCAGGGCATGGTTGCATGGAACAGTGTATCCATGTCAGCTAATCAACACTTGACCATGTATCAACGCTAGACAGAAGTCAGTTGCTGGGTGCAAGGGTTGGCAGGGATTCTTTTTCATCTATAAAAAGAATGTCATGGACTGCATGAACTCTAAAGTATTTGCTGGAAAGTTTGGGTTCACGACACTGGATGGATTACATAATATATTTTTTATTTTGAAAAATGAGTCTGAGGGCTTCAGAAGCATCCACCTTACGACAGATGCTTAGATGATATTTAAAAAGTCTTTATGTCTTCAGTACCTATCACTTTAAATAGCTTTGCATCTTTCATCAAATGCTTTGAGGTTGATAATTATTTTTTAATATATATCAGTTCCTTAGAATAGACTTTACAAGTATCTAGAACTTAAAGTTAATTTGTATCTTAAAAGGATTGATTTGTAGCCTAGATCTTCTCTGTCTAGTCCAGTAATCAGTAGTCATCTATGGCTATTGAGCACTTGGCAATGTGGGTAGTCTGAATTGAGATGTGCTTTAAGTGTCAAAACAGTGGATTTAGAAGATTTAGTTTGGAAAAAAAAAAAGTAAAACATCCCAATAATTTTCTATATTGATTACATGTTGAAATGATAAGCTTTTGGATATATTGGGTTAAATAAAATATAACGCCAAAATTAATTTACCTTGTGTCATTTTACCTTCTTTAATGAGCCAATCAGAAAATTTTTAGTTGCATATGTAGTGTGTATCTTCTTTCTACTAGTCAGCCCTGGATGAGACCAGCTACCTAGGAAGTATTTCTGGAAGTAATCTGAACATTCATCTGAGTGATTCCAGGTTTCCCCCTTTTCTTTGCTACCTTCTGTTTGTTAATGATAGAATTTTGCTGTAAGTTCCTCTGAAAAGGTTGCATGCAAAATGACACCCTGTTTTTAATTCTAGATGCGTAATGCAATGGACAAGAGCCCTGTTGGCTACTCGTTTGGGATTTACTGAAGTAGCTAAATTTCTTCTTTCTGTTTTTTCTCTTTTTAAAAATACTTTTCCTCCCTTTGGTTGCATAGGCATTCAACCCCAATAATTATGGCTGTGAGCCTGAACCAACAGCTAGAGCAAGTCAGGTGGGGAGCTGGCCTGGCTCTGAGAAAGTCTCAGAAGAGGCCGGGTTGGGAGTGGGGCTTGCGGAGGAGCCTGATGCTGGACACGCAAGACAAGAGGTGGACGTGAGTGGAATCACTGATGTGTGCCTGTGTCTGACTTAGCACCTTCAATGTGACTTCCTGGTAGCACTTTCCTGTCTGGGTTAGCTCCAGTGGTACATGGGGAATCATCATTTCTGGTGTTTGAGTGATGTAGGTGTTCGTAATGTTGCAGATTTTACATTAATTCGTTCATTGGAATGCTACCAATGTGTCATGTACGTGACTGGGCACAAGGGTACAAAATCAAATAAGGCATAATTGCTCTCTCAAGAAGTGTTATGGTGTTTTATATACCAAATGCAAGCTCTCAATGCTGCACTGCAGGCATTAGCAAACATCTGGAAGTATGGAAAAGAAATGTGGAAGAATGGGAGGAGGCCGAGTATAATAGTGCTGCCGTTATTTGAAAAGCTACCATGTACAAAATGAAATAGGCAAATTATTAATTGCTCCAGAGAGCAGAACTAGAAATAATGGAAACTTGTGGAAAACCAGATTTTTGGCTTTTCTTAACAGTGTTAACCATTTGATAATTAAATGGGTTATATGGAGCAATGGGCGTGTGTGGATCTTATCTTAAGGAGGTTTCACCTGGAAAGTCATCTTCTTCCTATTTCCACACTTCCCACTATGCAGGATGTAGTACCTGACAATGTTCCCCTTTTGTTTCAGACAACTGAGTTGCTCTTAAATGTGTTTCATTTTTTATTTTTTATTTTATTTTTTTTTATTTTAGATTTTTATTGGGGAATTGGGGGGATGGGAACAGTGCTGGGGAATTGGGGGAAGGGGAACAGACAAGTTGCTGTCCTTTTGTTCTTCAAATCTAGTTGTGGAGGACGCTGCCCCACTGGCCCAAGTTGGCACCATCATTGCGCTCCTCTCTGGCGAGGCAGATCAGTCGCCGGCCTCTGGACGGCCGCTCATTGCGGCTGCTGGCCGCTCACGCTGGCTGCTGGCTACACACGGTAGCCCATGGCAACCCACTGCCACAGGGGCTGCAGCCTACGCCGTCGCCGGCGACTCACGGCAGCCCAGCTCCAGGTCGAGACGTTGTTCAGCATCTTAGCTGCAGAGGGCAGTGTCACCAGCCCTCATATGTGGGATCCGAACCGGGGCCCTCCGGCATCCCAAGCGAGTTCCCAACCATCGCGCCACTCGGCCGGCCCTCATTTTTTATTTTTTAGCTGAGCCATTCTGCCACCTGTTGACAGCTCAGTGGCAGCTCAGCTCTAGCCAGGAATCGAACCGGCGACCCTGTTGCTCAGAGCTCACATTCTTGAGTGAGCTCTTAACTAAGTGAGCCACTTGGCCAGCCTTTAAATCTGTTTTATATTGAAGTGAAGTTGTTCCCTGTAATGTCTAGCTGTGTGTCATAGATGTATCTTCTGGAGGGATTGACCCTGAGTAAATGCAATGCATTTTCCACGGGACATGTGAGTAGGTTTTAAAGATACGCTATGAGTTTACCAGGCCAATGAGTTGGATGCAGATTGAATGGACATCCTAAGTAGAAGACAGAGCACGTGCCAAGCCATAGCAGGACACAGGGATGCGGAGATGTCCCCCGTGGCTGGGACTACTGTGATTTGTGTCCCAGAAGAGAGAAAACGGAAAAAAAGGCCGAGGCTAGCGTTTACAGGGCTTTGTATGCCTTGCTAAGGGGGTTGGAGATTCTCCTTAAGAAGGTTGCTGTTAGAAGTATTGATCAGGAAAGTGAAATTATTGGGTTTGTTTTTAGATTTTGGAGTGGAGGATGGAATAGAAGAATGAGAGACAGATGAGTAGAAGTAGTCAAGGTGAAACCTCAAAAAGCATCTTGATTCTTAAGCATAATATGAAATGGCTTGTTCTTGCTGAATTCATGTTGATGTCCTCTGATCATTTCTCCCTCTGGAAACCCAGATGTGTTTTAATAATCTGTTGGTCTTTAATGGAGGGGAAAGTCAGATTCCAATTTCCTATCCTGTTGATTCATCTTTGCACTTGTTGTTGCCTCTGCCTGGAAGGCTCTGCTCCCATCTCTTCATGTGGCTGCTTCCTTACATCATTATGAACTTATTGCAAGCCGCATCCACCCTCTGGCCTCCCGGTCAAAAGTACCTCCACACCTATCACTGTCACTTCCCGGTTTTAATGTCTTCGTAGCACTTGCCAGTATCCGAAATTATCTTGTTTGTTCCTGTGCTTCCTTGTTTACTCTCCCCCCACCTGCCTGAGCAACAAGAGAGCAGGGCCCTTGCCTGGCTTGTTCACTGCCAGACCTCAGAGCCCAGAACAGTGCCTGACACATAGTAGTAACTTCATGAATGAATGAATGAATGAATGCTACCTTTTGTGTTTATTCTTAGGGATGTGCTGCTTCTTTCACCCCCCTCCCCAATCTCACCTGAACCCCCCTGTGCAGCCGTATTAGTTTATCTCCTTGTTTCTCTCTTCCTTCCTCATCAGGATCGATTTCTCTCTCAGTCAGGATGTTTTTCTGAGGTGCCACCCTTCTCCCTTCATCCCTCTTGAGCTTCTTTTCCCTTAGAGTCTTTGTTTGTAGGATAATGTTTATTGGCTTGTATCTTGTTGAAGTCTACACAGTTCTCTTCCTTGGTTTTTGTAAACACAAAATATTTTTGGCATTTATTGGTGATGGTTGTGGGAAAGAGTTCATGAATGCTGAGCAGCCTTTACTATTGAGAGACTCTTGTGTGTAAGTTAGATCCTTTCAGCTGCGATAAGAACCCATTTTTCTGCATCAATTTTTTCCAAAATAAATACTACTTTTTCTGATTATAGAGGCATTTATGCTGAATGTAAAAAAAAAAAAAGTACAATAGTGTTAAAATTCTCCCTTAATCCTACCTCCTAGAGAAAAATCAACATTAACAGAATGGTGTATATTCTTATAGATTGTATTGATTTTATTCTTTTATTATATAAACAAATGTTTCTATATGTAATCAATTTATATATTAATTTCTACCATTTTTTTAGCTCACTCTCGCTCTCAAAATTAAATACATATTAATATTAATTATAGTATATAGTCTTTAATTTTCTATAGTATGTATTGTAGCATATAGTATATAATTACAATTATAATTATAACTGTATAATATAAATATAATATAGTATATGTAATTAACATTGATGTTATACGGTATATTAATTATAGTACATAATAAATATGAATATTATATAATATATAACAGCATTAACATTAATATATATTAATATGTATTATAGTATATAATAATTAATATTAATATTATATTAAATATATATTTATATGAAATATATATCTCTAATTTATAAATATAAAATAGAAATATATACACCAATAGATATAGCTATAGGTATATTTTAACTTCTTTATCGTGATAGAAGTGCATCCTTTGAGTGACTGCACAAATTATATGCAGCAGGGAGAAAGGAAGGGCTAGTTTCATGGTTATGACAAAACCGCTCTTGGGTGACAGTATCATCTTTGTTTAGCTTTGTTGAGCCATTTTGGTTATGAAAAGAGAGCATATCCAGGATGGGCTTGTGACTCAGATGTCAGATCTGCTTAGCATAAGAAACCAACAAGATTTTGGAGCAAGAAAAGCACAAATAAGCAAGTAGGACTACATCAAACTAAAAGCTTCTACACAACAAAGAAAACCATCAGCAAAATGAAAAAGCAACTTATGGAATGGGAGAAAATATTTGTGAATCTTATATCAGATAAGGGGTTAATAGTTTAAAAATATAAAGAACTCATATAACTCAATAGCCAATAAAACCTTTCAGTGTAAAAAAATGGGCAGAGGAACTGAATAAATATGTTTCCAAAGAAGACATGCAGATGACCAACAGGTACATGAAAAGGTGCTCAGCATCACTAATCATCAGGGAAATGCAAATCAAAACCACATGAGATATCACTTCATACCTGTTAGAAGGGCTATTATAAAAAAGAAAAGAGATAACAAATATTGGTGACGATGTGGGGAAAGGGGAACCTTTGTGCACTATTGGTACGAATGTAAATTGGTGCAGCCACTATGGAAAACAGTATAGAGGTTCCTCAAAAAATTAAGCATAGAGCTACCTTATGACCCAGCAGTTTCACTTCTGGGTATTTATCCAAAGAAAGGAAAACAAGATCTCGAATTGATATCTTCACTCCCATGATCACTGCAGCATTATTCACAATAGCCAAGACATGGAAACAACCTGTGTCCATCACACCAGAATATCTAGATCTAGATCTAGATCTAGATCTAGCTATAATGGAATATTCAGCCATGAGAAAGAAGGAAATTCTGCTGTTTGTGACAGCATGGATGGACCTTGAGGGTATTATGCTAAGTGAGATAAGTCAGACAGAGAAAGACAAATACTGTTATCATATTACTTTTATATGAAATCTAAGAAAGCCAAAATCATAAAAATCATAAAAACAGAGTAGAATGGTTACCAGGAGCTGGGGGTGGGAGAAATGAGGAGATGAATTAAGTTCTGGGGTTCTAATGTACAGCATCATGATTATAGTTAATAATACTGTATTGTATACTTGAAAGTTGCTAAAGAGTAGCTCTTAAGTGCTTTCACCACAAAAAAGAAATGGTAATTATGTGACCCATGGAGGTGTTAGCTCCTGCTAAGATGGTAATCACTTTGCATTATATAAGTGTATTAAGTCAACTTTTTGTGCACCTTAAACTTACACAATGTTGTAGGTCAGTTATATCTCAGTAAAGTGGAAAAAAAGGTATACAAGAACAATAAAAAATAAACAAAATAACAACAAAACATATTTTGGAGAAAGCCAGGTCTCAACAGTATAGGAAGTGAAGGCCAAAGTTCTTTTTTTTTTTTTTTAAATTTTATTAGGGAACAGCCATGGTCATTGGTTACACATTGCTTTCATGCTACAATGGCATAGTTGACTCTTTTAGGGAGGGCGCAGCTCACAGTGGCCCATGTGGGGATCGAACCGGCAACCTTGGTGTTATCAGCACCACACTCTAACCAACTGAGCTAACCAGTCACCCCTGCAATTCCTGTTTTTGATGGTAAATGGGGGAACAACCACGGTCTTAGAATGGGGGGGGTGTGTAATATTTGTTTTTAGCTAAGTGCTATATTGTATATGTTGCAGAAAATATCTCGCTTCTTGTCCTACTATAGTTTCCCCTTGCTGACATTCCCAAAGAGCTATTGCATTCTAGTACCCCTAAGAGGTGGTGTGAATATTATTTGTGGACATCAAAGAAAAGGGTTTGGGTGGTATGTCTGCACACAGTGACCAGAGAAGGGGTGAGTGGTAAGAGAGCTAGGAGGCAGGATAGGAAAGAGAGCCGGGACTCACTGGCCGCTGGACACTGGAGGCAGAGGGAACAGGATGAGCCGTAACTCCCAGAACCCCTGGAGAGCTTGGGGTGGAGGCTCGTCTTCTCTTTTCCCATGAGAAGAGAGAAATTATTTTCTCATCATTTTGATCCAATGTTTTTTTTCATCCCTCAGATGACAGAAGGACCCCTGCTGCTGTGTGGCCTATATATGGATGTACTGTAATTTGGCCAGCCCCTGTTAATGGTCATTTAGATTTTCCTTTCTTTATTATACTTTTCTCTGCAAAGAGAATCTTGCATGGCTTTGTATCTGCTTCTAAGCAGATATAGTTGATTAACATAGATTAATAGGAACAATGTTGCCCTCCTCAAAAAAATAGATTAAGAATATTTTGAAGATGATCCCCTTAGCAGCAGGTGTGGTTTGGCGCCCATACTTGCCCTGTGCTACATCCATGATGTTAACTTTCAAACCAGAGATTACATTTAAATTATGATGGCATGCCTTAATGGGACTCACAGCTTAAATAAACAACACCTGGAGACAAGTTGCACATGCAAGTGAATAAATGTCATATTCATATGATTTTCGTCCTTAAAGGTTGATTTATAACATGTGGACTTCTAAAATCTGTTCATGGCCTTTCTCCTTCCATGGTATGGTGAATTTTCTTAGGACTGCTTAGGAAAGTCAGGACTGAGTTTTACAATGAAAAAAAGAAAAAGATGATTTTACATTGGAAAGCTGTATATAGCATTTGTACTTTATGAAGGGACAAAATTACGCTATATAAGATTTTAGTGTTTTCCTCTTGGCTTTCATGTTTCAAATAGTGGGCAAACCAATGTCATCATGGAGTGTGTCTGGCATTTTTTATCAGTATCCAAAACCGGATGTACAAATGTACATTTGTCTATCAACTAAATACAAGTTATACTATTTTTTGAAAGATATACAACATATTCTTTCATAATAATTTCTTATTACATTTTTGGTATGTATAACATTTTTAAGTATTAATTAGCATAACTCAACATAATTGTTGAATAACTTTTCCTTTAAGATTTCCAATGATATTTTACTTCTTATAAGAAAATTTCAACAACAGGGAGAAAAAACGTGCAAGAAGATGATTCCAATATGGAAGCTTGAAGAATTGGCCCTTTCCTTTTTTAAAAATTGGAAACATGGGTCTTGGAAAAGAAAGGTTCAAAACAAGAAATAACCCCAAGAATTTTAAGGTTATAGATTTTAATTTGACCATATAGTTTCAATGCAATTAACTTCTGGGAAAAGAACAACTACTCCTATTTAAGACTCGTAATGTGATCACTGATTTAAAAATGCAAGTGCATATTTCTCAAGATAAATATTCTTATGTAAATTAGGAATCTGCTGTATCATCTGTTTCATAGCTGTTTTTTAGGATTTTTAAAAAATTTATTTTTCATTTATAGTTGACATACAATATTTATTAGTTTTAGTTGTACACCATAGTGATTATACATTTATAATATCAAAGTGATCACCGCGATAAAGTTTCATAGTTTAGATATTTTAACTTCCCTTTCTTTTGACTCTGTCATTGCTAAGTGATTAAATTAAATTATGTATGTTGACTCTCAAAAGTTAAAAATTTATTTTTTTCATCACAAGCAGAATGCTGTTATCTAGCTTCATTACCCCTGGTGAGTTCAGTAAACATTAACCGAACACCTACTATGTGCCAGACATTGCGCTAGGCTTAAGGGGTTCAAAACCCAACAAAACCCATACCCTGAGGAACTTGGAGTCCAGGGGCCCTGAGGGTGGGGCAGGAGTTTGGAGGACAGTTATAGACAGATGCTTCAGTATAACCTGGGTGAGAGATAATGAGGTACAGTTATGCCCAGGGTACAAGGTGAGCTGTCCCCCACCTGAAGGTTCCGGGAAGCCATCTTGGAGAAGATGATGTGTGAGCTGAATCTCTAAGGAGGCATGAGAATCAGGGGAAGAGACAAGACACAGAGCTATAAAAAGTGTGGGGTGGGGAGGTAGAGAGTAGCAGAAAAGGAAGGAAAATGAATGAGTAGGTTTCTGGCCTTACTGGCTGCCTAAGATCAGGACTAGGAAGAATAAGGAGTGGACTTGAGGGAGAGGAGCTGATGACTTCCACTTGGGGCTTGTGGGTAATTGGGGTTGTTTGGGGGATGTCCTATTGGCTGAGCTCAGAGGAGTGGTCAAGGCTGGAGATACATGGATGGAGCATATACATGGTAGTCAGGACTGTGAGTGGTTGACGACATCTAAGGAGAAGGGAACACTTGGGAATGTGAGTATTTTAGGAGGTGGGAAGGAGAGTCCAAAAAGGAATATTAAGACAGGAGACCCACGAGAAAGCAGTGTCCAGGGATCCAAGTCACTACAAAGTTTCAAGAATGAGAACAAGGACAGCAGTGTCACGAGCGATAATGAAGTCTGTAAAAACGCAGCTGACAAATGTTCCCTAGATTTGGCCCTGTGGGTGGTTTCCACATGGGGACCTTTGTTTCAGTGGAGTAGCGGGGGTTGGATGCCAGATGTCGGTGAAGAGTGAATGGAGAGCAAAGACATAGAGAAGCCCTTGTGACTTCTACCCTCTCCTAATATATTTTAATATATTTTTATATATACATATATAGATAAAATTTTTATTTTGCTTGATCTAGTTTTTTCTTCCTTTTCCTATTTTTATCTCTACTCAAGCCCATCAACTTTGTTTTTTTTTTTTTTTACCTCCCCTACCTTTTGACCTTAAAAACAATAACCACAACTAATTTTCATGGCTCTTTGTAATTTACAAAATGCTTTCACATGTATCACTGTATTTACTATGCTCACCTATGCTTTGAATCAGTGTTATAACTAATTTACAGTTGCTTAGGATGGAGGCTCAGACACATAGGATCGTAGATGCCTTGTAATTTAACCCCCCTTTTTATATTGAGGAAACTGAGGCTCAGAGAGACTTAGTGGCTCATGTCAGATGTCACTGTTATTTGGTGGCCTGTGTGGTGCCTGGTCCACATCTTTCACACGTGGTGTCTTGTCTTCCCCATTTGCACTGCTGGGCTTTATTCTTGCCCAGTCAGTGACCAATCCTGCCAGCCTCTTTCAGAGCATGGATAGCTGCTTTCTTGCATGAACTCAATCCTGTCTGTAGGTGGAGGGAACAAAGAAATTAGGTAAAAAAAATGTTTAAATGTATTTCTTATGATTATAAAGATAACACATAGTCATTGCATACAATTTGGGGGGGGGAAAGAAACATATAGCAAAGAAAACAGAAACCACCCTATCATTATGCCATTCGGAGATAATTGTGTTTAATGAAAGTTTAAAATAAATTAATAAAATGCTATGTTATCCTCTATTAGAAAAGATCAAAGTCATTTGGAGTCAATTTACTCTGTAAAACAAAAGGGAGAGATTGGCCCTAAAGGTCTCCCCATCTACCTCTAATGTTTTTAAATTCCTGAATTTAGTTATGACAGATTTATGTCTTTCTGTTTGGAGGATGTTTATTCTGCAGAACCTGCCAGACAGTGCCCTGCGATGGCTCAATGATTATCTATCATCATTAAATGGAAATGCTCCGTAATCTGTCTGCATTAAGGTTAAATTACTTGGAAGGAATGTATGTGCTTTGGAAGAAAGGTACCATGTGAGGAAAACAAACAGGGAGACCTCTCTAGGGAAGACAGTGAGTTTTAGCTGTAAACGTTATTATGGAAACTCTAATGCCAGAGGCAGAGATGATGCAAATGACCCCAGGATCTACTCCAGGATATAGATTCTCTCTCTTTGTGCCTACAAAAGGTACTCTCTGCTTCCCATCTCTGTAAGTCAGGTTGGCTTCTTAATGTGTTAGCATTGCTTTCCAGGGCTGATAAAGCTATACAGAATTTTGTCCAAATTAGAAAAGGGCATTTGTTCCTTTCTCTGGGAGGAGGTGACCCTGCTCTGCAACTTGGCCCGCAGAGTGGTGGTGAGTTTGTTCTTCTCTTGCTTCCTTGGCCAGGCGCCTGTGTTTGGTGAACAGTACATAAAACCCTGTATGGTGGTCCTGGCTCTGCCTTTTTGAGGCTCACCCTCCCCTGGGGACGTGGAGGGTGTAGATATTGTAGATCTAGGTGATGCAGTCCTAATATTAGGTTGACATGAGCCCTGATTGACATGGGCCTCAACTCAACACGTATCTATTGAGCTCTTACTAGCCTAGTCCCCATGGACAGCTACCTGGATCTGGACAGCAGTCCTGCCTTCACCTTGGCCACAGCCACGATCAACTCAATGTTTTAGAGACTAGAACTTTCAACAAAGTCCCCTAAGTCTTGCCTGAATTTATTGAAAATAGTTTTGTCTACAGGTGCTTGAAATATCACTATGTAATTATTAGTGGCTATTCACATTAATACTCTCTCCTAATGTAGTCAGGGACTCACAGTCAGAGATACGTCAGCTGATCTCCCTAAGCAATGGCTTCATTTAAAACTCCCGTCATCTCTAATTTCTTGCTTTTTTCTTTTTTTTTTTCATTTGAAGCTAACGTCTATTCTCTGCTAAAACAAATTCTATTTCTTCTTTGGGTCAGTGTTTAAACTTAATAGGACTACTTGGTCTCAAGCGTTCCCCTCTCTTAAGCTACCCCTGAAGAGCCTCTCTCTTATAACTATTGTTACGTAACTCCTATTTTCTTTGGTCTGGGGAGCCCACATCCATGGTTCCAGCTGTACTAGGCATCCCTCATTTTTGCTTTATCATAATGATGTTTGTATGAAAGCAAAACCAGCGATTATATTCTCTTAGACAGGGTGGATGAAATATCCAGGTGAGACACAATCCTTGGGCCATTATGCAAATGAAATGTAATGTGAAATATGTGATACAATGTGAGGTTGAGCTGCTTAAATACAAGTCTTCATGTTTTTATCTGGTTAATGCACTCTCAAAAATATTGTTAAATTGAAATTCGGGTCATTACTGTCCCTTCAGAAAACCAATAATGATTGGTAAATAGAAAATGTGATTTAAAAGCTGCACCCTAGAGGCACTTACTAGTTTAAGGACCTTGGGAAAGGTACTGAAGTTCTCTGTGCTTTACTTTCCTCATCTGTAAAACAGGGATAATAGCAGTACCGCTATCCTAAGTTGTTGCTAGGATTAAATAAATTAACATGTGTATGTGCTTAGAATGGGGCCTGGTACATAGTAGAAGCTACTCGTATATAAATGTTAGCTATTACATGAAAAATACTACACAATTAGCTTTTGGAAGTCAGATAAATTTAGGTATGCGTTTTTATAATATAATGTTACTTTTTTAATGCTTTGGCCAAGCTAATTGTGATTAAATCCAACAGTGATAAATACCCAATGTTTAAATGTTTTAAAACAGAGTGGTGTTTTGTTTTGTAAACTTTTCATAACGAATTAACCCTAGGAGTTTTCCCTCTTAGCTGGGCTATATCTGTTATCAGTCCAGGTAAGTGTAATAAGTAGAACCTTAATTTTTCGTTCTTTTACATCTGTTGTAGTTGTTGAGTCTGTGTCTGGTACTTTTTCTTAAGCTCTGTGGCAAACTCCTCTGCTCTGGTGTGCTTCTTGCAGTTTCTTTGGATTCTATTCTCTCTCTTACTCACTGCAGGAAGGCAGCCGGCCCTCTCAGTGGGCATACTTTTGAAAACGTAGACCTTGATTTTGCAGCTTGTCTGTGCACAACAGCCAACCTGTGCCAGGCTCTTTTTTTGGCAGAGGATTGACGGCTGGCTAGTCTGGTCAGGAATGCTGTGCACACCTCCATGGGTGGCCCGAATCTGAGCTAAAATATAAGTAACCCAACCTTAAGCGATTCCAATCTTTTCTTTTGCAGAAATGAATGTCATTATGACTTTGAGAAATTTATGATGGGAAGCTAATTTCCCTTTTTACAATATAGTAGTTATTTTTACAAGTAACTTCTTGAAAATCAAGGTTATATGCACCGTAGGCAGAATTATCTGAAGCGCTACAAGCTCTCCCCGAAAGACATCTAGTCTTGGTTTAGGAACTGTGGGGAGAAAATGAAGAATTTCCTTCTGGACCACTAATCCGAGCCAGTGATTACCTCTCTTTGTCTATTGGTGCTTTAAATTTGTTATGATGAAACTAAAAGATGGCTCAAGGTAAAAAACCACATTCAGTAATTTATATCTTCTCACTTTCTTAATAAGTTTTTTTAAAGCATAATTGTCATACAATATTGTATGAATTTCAGATCTACAGCATAGTGATTTGATATTTATATACCTTCCGATGTGATCATCACACTGCCTAGTAACCATCTGTCACCGTGCAGTTATTACAGTAGTGTTGACTCTATTCCCTGTGCTGTATTCTACATCCCTGTGGCTTACCATATTTGCCGGCATATAAGACGATTTTTTGGCCCTGAAAAATATGCCTCCAAGTGGGGGGTCGTCTTATACGCCAGGTACACTTCAGATAGACTGCCCATAGTGCTTGCCCCGTGCCATAGTGGCCTCCCAATGCCCGCCCACTTCATTCCACATACCGTTCAGGCATCAGCAGCGCTACTGGGTGTATGGTCGGCTGTGTGCGATTTTGCGAGTGTGGTAAATTCGGGTTACCGTATATTTCTTTACATATGCATTGAAGATTCGCGATTTTGCGCTATCATGGTGCCTGTTAGAATGTTGAAGAGCTCGCACTTGCGCACTAGTGAGGTCCCAGGGAGATGCTGATGCAAGGGTGGACCCGACTGCTATAGTGACAGGGCGGGCAAACAGGGAGCAGGGACCAATCAAATCAGGCTTTGTATACAGCCAACAGCCAACCACAATACTGCACCATTGTACAGTACAGCATAGAAAATGTCGACCAGTCAAACCCCTATCATCCCTATCATGGCACCAGCCAAAAGAAAGAAGTATGATGCAAATTTTAAACTGAAAGTTATAAACTTTGCTAAGGAAAATAATAATTGTGCTGCTGCAAGACAATATGGAGTAACAGAAAAGATGGTTGGGACTGGAAATCAAATGAGAAAGCATTAAAGAGTATGCCAAGGGGTAAGTGTGCATTAAGAAGAGGCACCCCACACTGGCCAGAACTCAAAAAACATGTAGCAGACATGGTGGCTCAACATCGCCAAAACGGTTATGTGGTGACACGAAATACAATACGCTTGTTTGCACTTCAGTGGGTCAAATCAAATCTGATATTGTTTTACCTTTTATTTGGTGTGTGGAAGGTGTGCGGAAGAGGGGGTAGTCTTATACGGCGAGTATATAACAAACTCTGTATTTTGAGTGGAAATGTTAGGGGGTCGTCTTATACGCCCAGTCGTCTTATACGCCGGCAAATACGGTATATATTTTATAACTGGAAGTTTATACCTCTTATTCTTAACCTCTTTTTGATAATATCACAATTGAGGAGTAGTGTCTGTAGTGAAGGGCTGCCAGAGCAACCTTTTCTTTCTATAAACCTAGTTTAGCATTTATCTGTTTATTTGTCTACCTGTCTAGCTCTTGAATCAGAAACGATCATAGATGATTTACAAGTATACATAAAATACAACAATATTCTATGGATAAAAAAATTGGGTGACAGAGGAAAGAAATACAACGACAAAGACATAATGAGTCAGAAAGGAAAGTTAAAATGCAATACCATGTGGCATTATACCAGTGGTTTTGAAATTTAGCATGCGTTGGCCTCACCGGGGTATTTGTTAAAAATTCAGGTTCCTTGGCCTCACTGGGAACTTAAGCACCTACACTGCTAACACGTGCCCAGGCTTTTCTGACGCAGTGGTGGCCTATATACATGCTGCAGAAGGGTAAATTTGGCTCCAAGCTCTCTGGCAGTCCACAAGAAAAGGAAAGATTGTCTTTTTATAGTGTGCAGAAGATAAACATCTCTGGCAGAAGGCATAAATGAAGGTTTATGCTTTTATCAACTTTAATATCTGAATTAGATCTTGATTTGCATAGGAATTCAGAGAGGAAATGTCTTCTATAGTCCTTCCTAACATGAAATATGTCAATGAGTCTCTTGTATTCAATTAAATGGCATTTACTGAGCTTTTTAGGGTGTGTACCAGAGTCTCTTAGGGGGAAAAAAAGCAGGAGTGGGGAGGGGGTGATGGGAAAATACAAAAAAAGGAAGAGGAGTGGGATAATGAAAAATGAGGTTGGCTACCAGTTTGGATAACATTTTGCTATTATCTACAAAAGGTGACGATAGTTCATACCCTGTGACTCAGCAGTTCCATTCCTAAGAATATACCCTATGGAATTTGTTCCACAAATGCCAGGAAACATGAACAAAAAGTTGATAGCAGCATGCTTTGTAATAACAGAAAATTGGACACACCTCAAATACCCATCAACATCAGAAGGGATACATTATGGAATACGATGGAATACTAAAAAGCAATAAAAATGAACGATACTTACATGAAATAACATGAATGACTTTTTAAAACATACAGCTGAGCAGAGGAAGCCAGGTAGAAGAAAATACATACTGTATGATTTCATGCATAGAAACTTCAAAGTGGTCAAAAGAGAACTAATGTGTGTTGTTTAGGGATGCATGCTTAGAAGTTGGGGGTCACTACATTTCCAGGGAAGGTTGGGGCTGGGATCATGAAGGGCACGTGGGGATCTTTGGGCAAATGACAGCCATTCATTCATTCATTTACTTGGGTGGTACTTGTATGTGTCTGTGCTTAATATAATTTGGTAAGTGGTTTCGTGTACTTTATGTGCATTATTTTTCACAATAAACACATTTTTTAAATTTTGAGGGAACGCTACGAACAGGTTCATGGATAAACAAATGGTGGTATATCCATACAATGAAATATTATATAATTCCTGTGTGGTTAGAGGTTTCTGGAAAGATGAGTAACACTTTTAAGCCAATCTGCTTTAGTCATCTGAAGATTTCATGTTGAATGCAATAAGTACTACACATTTTTGCTTTTCTAAAGGAATATTTGCCAGATGTTAAAATAAAAGTAATTATTTACAATCATAAGTAATGGAAGGGTGAAGAATTAGACACATTCACAAGAAAAAAACTCATTCCAACAAAGAGAAAAACATACTGGATTATACTGTGTATACTTTCCCTTTCATATGAAGAAAGAATGGATTAGGAGACTTCATGATTTATTTATATAAGAATAATGATGGTCGTTACCATTTCTTACCTGCCTACATAGCATAAACTATTCACCATGATAGGTACTTATATATTTTAATTCCAATTGTCACAAAAACTTCTAAGAATGAAGTACTGTTGCCCCATTATTCCTTAACCTTTTCCCACTCCACTCATTCCTTTCTATTCAAACTCATTCACCCCAGACATTTTGCAAATTCGTCCAGCAAGTAAAATAACTTTTACTTTTCTCGTGCCTCCCTTCTAATTTACTTTGTCCAGATGATAGTAACTGAGTGTGATTGGGAAATAAATTTTGAAACACTGAATTTGATCTCAAAGCCCTGTATCTGTCTCATTTTTTTCTGCATTTGCTTCAGTCGGTAGGATTTTGACTAACAAATTTGAAATCACTTGAGAAAATCTTAAACTCATCTGTCATTGTTTTTTCCCCAGTGGTAGCTAAAGATCGCATTCGAGGACCTTTGCCAGAATAAACAGACTACATCATTAGTGAGACCTCTGAAACCTAACTCCCAGTCATTTTTAAAGGATGTGTCAAGGCTGGTCCTCTTTAGTTTGCCCTTTACAGAAATAGCTTCTCAGCTCTCAATAACCATTTCCTTTCGGGGTGCATTGTGTAGCCCACTAAACTTAGAATATACAAGCTTTTTCATTTCTGAGCTTTTCATTGATACAGGAAACTAAGAATGATCTACTGATGTTTTATAATTGTTCAGTTTTAATGCATTTATTAGACTGGAGGTCATAAGAAATCAGCTTTTCTTCTTCTCATTGATACTTGGGAAAATAATTTTACAAGGCTTTCAGGATGGAAACAGTCACTAGAAGATCAAAAGTGTAAATACTAGTAATCCTTTTGAGTAAGCAGCATCCTACTCAAAGCATAAGCTATTAAGAGGGATTTGATTTGACACTTTATGTCTTCTGAATTGTGGTGTTTTAGAGCAGGAATGGCCCTGATGAGACATCAAGTCAAGCTCCTTCATTTTATACATGGGAAACTGATTCAGAGAAAGTATATGCTGTTTGGGCAGCGGCAGAGCTGGAACCAAAACCCAGGATTCCTGGCTTCTGGACCTCATAGAGCAATTTCTAAATGACTTTCACACAGAATATAATTTTAAAAGAGTTTATTTAATAAACTTAAAAGTTAATAATTGAAAAGCATTTTAAAGCTTCTATTGGAATATTATGTTATACTAGGTGTGATACTAGGTGGTTAAAACATGGGATATTACCTACTTTCTAACCTAACATCAGAAAATTTTTATACCTACCGCTGTACACAAATATATATACATATATACACATATATGTGTGTGTGTATATATATATGTATATATGCATATGTACTCACAAGCCCCAAAACATGTACATATATACCTATACATACATACATCTGCACACATATTTACCTATATATACATACACATATGTATTCCAACACATCCACATACATATGTGTGTATATATCACATAAACACACATATATGTACACACACAAACACACATGCACACACACAGATAGCAGGATAGTAGAAAATAAGGGCTCTGGCATCAGGCAAACTTATAACGCTACTGATACTGGCTTTATTCAGGTAATTATGTAAACTTTTAAAATCTAAGGTTCACCATTTATAAAATGAGGAAAGTACTACTGTTCTTAGACTGACTATGAGAAACAAATAATATGTTAAGTGTTTAGCACACTCTCTGCCATCTAATAAGCTTTCAGTAAATGTTAGTGGCTAACATTTGAACACTATGTACAAAATGTGAATAATGAGTAACCTTAAGAAACAAGGTTTCATTATCTTCTCCATGCTGATCATCATTATCATGGTAGGCTGGGTACCTCTGTTTTGAGGACTGGGCTTAAACCAAGGGAAGTGCCATTGTCTTATTAATTTGGAAAAAAAGAGCTTCTAAACAGAGGGTAACATTCTCAGTCCTGATCCGTGGCGGAAGCAGAAAAGCATCCCAGGAACCTGGAAGGTGGGGGATCCCGACAGCCTGTGGAATAGCCTTGTCCCCCGTCAAAAGTGAGCAGAAGCCACTGTGGGTGTTCAATGTAAATGAAGACACTCACACATGTCAGTTTGTCGCTGGTGGACAGTGGCTCTCTGGATCCACTGGGAGAAAACTGGTGGATGAGAAGCTTAGGCAATAGGCATCCAGGGTGTCATGGTCTGAATTCTGATGCTGGGTGTGGGGGAGGGGGGAGTGAGTGTGAGGGGAAGAGGAACCAGACTGACTGGAATCTGGAAAGGTCAACGGGACGCACAGCTGTTTGTCTGGGGCATAGCCAGGAGCCAAGGCCAGAAGCTCGGGATGAGTCAGAATGGCATGGGCACCACAGGTGCAGGGTGTCCCAGAGGCCGTGCCAGAACCAAATGTACATCAGGCTGCCCAAACAACCCAGACATAGAGTGGTTCCAAGACCAAGGACAAGGTTACCAGAAATGAATCCAAAGAATTGGTCGAAAGCTGGAAGGAGTGAAGAGAGTAAGTCACAGGCCAGACCAGGGCAGATTGGAGGGAGGACATGACGATGTGTGGCTTCTACTGTCATCTATCCCAGTTGTTCCCTATGCAGAGTTGGTGCCCTTAGGCCTGAAAGTCGATGCAGTGGCTTCTGACAAAAGGAAAGGGAGCAGAGTGAGTATAAGAAGATAAAGGGTTTGCTTTTGTTAGGATGGAAACCTGAGTTAGCCTGCAGACAGGAGTCCACCAGAGGCTAACTTGTAGAGGCTTCTGTGAATCAGGGCCTGGGGTAGGAGTGGGCTTTCTTTATAGGCTTCACTATCTACTGACCCTTAAATGTATCTTTTCCCCCAGGTTCTGTCATAGACCTGCTTCTCATCCCCCTATATCAGTCAGATTAGGCTTGGATTTGCTGCAGTAACAAGTAACCCCCTGATCTCAGTTGCTTATAACAATAAACATTTATTCCTTGCTCTCGCTACATATTCATTGTGAATTGGCTACCACTTGATTTCTCATAGTCGTTATTATGAGACCCACGCTGACTAAGCAGTCCCTCTGAAATGCTGCTGCTTGTCATAGTAGATGGAACAGAGATCATGGATAACTTGAGCTGACTTAAAGCTTCTGCACAGAAAGGAGGCGACACATGTCATTTTCACTCACATCATTGGTCAAAACAAGTCATGTGGCCAAGCCTGACATCAATAAGATGGCAAAATGGAATCCTTCCCCAGGGAGGGGTAATGAATCTTTGTAACAATAACACAGTCCACCCCATGATTGTACCAACCCCAGGGTCATCTCACTACTCCCATACCTCAGTAACTGTCCCTATGATGCTAGATCAGATCTCTGTGCTGAAATCAAAGCCACCTATGCAGCTGCCAGTCAGGCAGTTCTCCTTGGTCATTTTAAACTGAACATGACCAAACTAAAGTTATTTCCTCTTCAGCATTTTGTCTCTTTTTTTATTAAACACCCACTGTCCACCTGATTACCCAAATCAGACACCTGGGTGTATCTTTGACTTCTCTATCTCCTTATTCACCCCGTATCCAACCATCAGTCAGAAAATTCTCTTGATTGTACCCAGTAAATGTCTCTTGAATATTTCTGCTGCTTTTCATATCTGCTACCCCTACTAGTTCAGGATATAGTCTTTCTGTTCTGGACTACTTTTGTGAGCTCCAAAATAACCTCGATGCCTCCATATTTCCCCTTGCCAGTCCATTCCACCCAGCACCCAGAGTGATCTTTCTGGTTTGCAGATCTTACAGTATACCCTTCTGTTGCCTCCTCTGCTTAAGCTCTTGCATCGCTCCTGATTGTTCTGAGAATAAAGCTGTGGAATACTAAACTAATAAGATTCATCTGCCTCTCCAATCTCACCTTAGCCATATCCCACCTCTCACAACTGCTTACGTTTCATGCCCCCGCCACACTGAACCCTTTCCATTTTCTCTACGGTGCCCTGCTCTCTCTTACTTCTAGAATATTGCGGGTGTTGTTCCTTCTGACTGTTATGATGTGTATCCTCTCCAGCTAGCTAACTTGAACTCATCCTTCAGATCCCAGCTTAAGCCTCACTTCCCCCAGGAAGCCTTCTCTGGCCCCTTCCTAAACTAGGTAAGTGGTCCCATTATGGACTTCCGGGCACTGCACTTCCTTTTCTATGGCAAAGGTCACCCTTTAGAACTCGCTTAAATGTCTGTTCTCTGTTTTGCTGCTACCCTGAAATCTCTTTGAGGGCAGTGACTAGTTCACTGTTATGTCTCCAACTCTGAGCAGAGTGCCTGGAATAGTCTAGGTGCCAGTAAGTGTTTATGGAATGATGATGAATGCCCATTTATGGTATCAAACAGTGGGGTTTGGCCTGCACTCAAGAGCAAGGCCAGAGGACCTGAAAAGGTCCTGGCTTCCTTAATGTCAAGGGAAGTGAAGAGCGACTAGCTCAGCTTAGGGCTAGAGGGATAGTATCAAAGTAAAGCAGATTCCAGACAAAGGAAAAGGAAGAACAGGCAGGGTTGGGAAGAAGTGAGATCCACCAGAATATGAGTTCCTGGAGAGAACAGATTTTTGTTTTGTTTACTGCAGAATCCCCATGCCTAGAAGAGTGTTCAACACGTATGAGGCAGTTGATAAATACTTCTTCACTGAGTGAATGAATGAACAAACTGTGGATCAGTGTTCTTGGCTCCAAGAACCCAACCTGGCTGATGGAAGCAGAAAAAGGATTTCCTGGAAGAAGATAGAGTAGTTCACAGAATCAACATAAAGACCAGAGAATCAAGTCCAGCAAATAAACAGCAACCCACGGCTGCCAGGCAAGTGGCGCCGTGGCCAATTGCATCACAGGCATACCCTGCTAAGGACACTGCCGCTGGCACCACTGCTGTCAGATGCTGCTGTCCCTGGCACTGCCACCACTGGTCATTAGCTGCGGTGCCTCATAGACTCTAACACCACTGCCCTCCTTGTGGGTCAGGCAGGTCTCCCTGACCCTGTAACCTGGCTTGACTTTTTCAAGATTCAAAGTCCCAGACGGAAATACCTTGACCGGCTGAACCAAGGTCTACTGCCTGCTCGCAGTGTCCAAAAGCAGAAGAGAGTGAATGTTTGTCCCCCGTCAGCAGAGGGGGCCATGCTTCCGCCTGTGTTAGGATTTTTCCCTTCATAAGACAGTCATTCAGTGCTGGGCAGCCTGAAAAGCTCTAAGTGTTCACGATGCGAGGCCTAGACCAAAAAAAAAAAAAAATCAGAATCAAGGAAGTTTTTCTCTCATGTAAAATATTTTCTCATAACTGCTCACTCTTAAAAATACAAACATGTCTTCTCAGAGACATGCACTAAGGCCCTGTATATGATGAAGACATATTATAGTATAATGTATGGTTTGCTGGAATATAGTGTAACAATGTATATTTAGCTATGTTTTTATTAAGTATTATAAATCTCTATTTCTTATAATTCAAAAAAAAAATCAGTTCAGAAACTTATAAGGTATAAAATGCAAGTCCAGACTTTACTTCCCAATCCCTATTCCACCCCAAGAAATAACCACTGTTTTCAGTTGGGGATATGCTCTCTCTCTCTTTTTTTTTTTAATTGGGGAACAGTGTTTTTCCAGGACCCATCAACTCCAAGTCAAGTAGTTGTTTCAATCTAATTGTGGAGGGCACATCTCGGTGGCCCATTTAGGGATCTAACCGGCAACTTCGGTGTTATGAGCACTGTGCTCTAACCACCTGAGCTAACCAGCCGCCCCTGGGGATACGCTGTTACACACTTCTTCAAAAAACTCCTTGGATAAGAATTGTATCTTACTCTACACAGGGCTGGATTTCATGGCTATTACTGGGTGCTTATAATTTACATATAAAGCTTGTTGTCTCATACTTTTTTCTTGGGAATAAAGTAACTGCTTGGAGTCTGGCGATGTCATTTTGATGGGCGGGCACAATCCGAGTTCTTTGGAGGGAAGGTGCCCACTCTGCCTTTGCCCTAATTGATTTGAGTTGCTGAGGGGACAACTTCCTGTTCAGGATGCCTCGTGTGGAGAGTTCTGTTCTTAAAAAACAAAACTTATCTGAAATGATATTTTGCTGGGATTTTAAAGAAATAAAGTGCTAGAAGGAAGCCATCCTCCTCTGACCCTCGGGGAAGTTATTCTGGGTGTGTAGCTGTGAATATTCCCTGTTGTGTTGGGGGTTCACTGGTCCGTAGCACCCAGGAAGCAGCGCTTAGGCACTCCACAGTGGTGGGGCAATGCAAACACAAGACGTTTTGATATCAGTTTTGCAGAAAGAAGAGAGTTGTTGCTCCAATAAACAATTTGAATTTTAATAAAGTAGAACTACTTGTTAAAAATCTTATTTGTAAGAAATATATTTAAAAAGCATGTTAAAGTTGTATACTCAAGGGAGGTTGGCTAAACACATCTCAGGTTATTACCTGGCTGACCCAAATCGGTCACTGAGATTGGCCCCAATAAGGCTTTGTTCTGGTATCCAGTGTGGCCACTCAAGAACCTAGAAGCAAAATCTAGCACTTCATTCGAGCCTGCTTTGCTCTGTGCTATCACATGCCCAGGTTTCTATCAATGAAAGATGTTGCATATGTAGTTTTTGAACAGTGCCATGTGCTTCTACTTTACCAAACAAGCCCTTCAAAGTATTTCTCCACAGAAGGGAACAGATCCGATAATATTAAGATATGACATCCAGGATTCCCATCCAAAACCTTTATGCCTGAAATCAATGCCATAATCATACCTAAACTGGAAGCAGTTTTGTTTTATACTCATTGAAATGGGACATGTTTTAGGTCTTTTTGACAGAATCTAATGAAGAGATATGGATTGAAATTTTAAAATGTGGATTAATTGAGACAATTCCATTTTGGAATCACAGCCAAAATAAGTCAGCTGTGAATCAACTGAAAACATGTGGACATTTTGAGTGATGATAACAGAGAAGAGCCTTCATTAAAAATATTATTTTACAGCATATAATTATAACAAAATTATAATGACTATGACAGAAAGCCATACATTTTGTTTATACAAAGAAGTATTGTTGGTTCTTTAAAAGAAGGTACCAGTTACAAGTGACAGCATTTAAAAAGAGATGAAAGCAATAAACTTTGATATTTGAATATGAATTTGAATTTAATTAGCTCTTGCCTTGGTGTCTTAGTTATACAAACAATTCAGTGGGCTAAGGATGTTGGAAAACCCAGGGTCGTCTGAATCTGTTAAAATAATACCCTTGTTATGTCTGAACAGGAAGTGAACAATTCTGTCATGTCTCCAAGGAGAGGCTGGACCACTGAAGGGTTAACAGTGGCCCAAGGAAAAGAGTAAGAGGCGTCAGCTGCAGAAAGAGGAAACTGAGTTGGGATGACTGCAGTGAAGAGAAGTGAGAGCTGTGGCGAAAGTAGCAGAGACCTGTGGTGTCTGGAGAGGGCGTCAGTTGAAAGCCATGGCCACGCTGAGGCTAGTTGTCTTGTGAGCCCATGAGCCATGAGCCAGATACTCTACTGGGCTTTGCAGAATTTCAATAGAGCCACAGGGTTCTACGTGGAAATGAAAATACATGTCCACATAGGTCTTGGCTACACCAATATTCCTAGTAGCTTTATACCTAATTGCCAAAAATGGAAAACAGCCCAGAAACTGAAAACCACCCAGATATCCATCAACAGGTAGCAAGTAGGATGCTGCCCACCAATAAAGAGGATGCACATAGCAGTGTGGAAAAATCTCAAAATCATTATGCTGA
Organism: Hipposideros armiger; assembly: GCF_001890085.2. Classification (NCBI taxonomy): domain Eukaryota; kingdom Metazoa; phylum Chordata; class Mammalia; order Chiroptera; family Hipposideridae; genus Hipposideros; species Hipposideros armiger. Next base: position 6,071,918 of record NW_017731376.1, on the reverse strand, counting down.
ATGAAACAGCCACCACTCCCTCCCAATAAAAATAGGGCATGTTATGTAATTACATTTATATAAAACTCTAGAAAATTCAAAATACTCTATAATGAAGAAAACAGACCAGTGGTAGCTTGGGGATGCGTAGAGAGAGGGAGGGATTGCAAAGTGGCACAAGAACTTTAGGGGTGATGGAAATTTTTGGTAAATTGCATTGGTTTCATAGATATGTTCATATGTCAAAACATATCAAATTATACACTTAAAATATGTAAAAAATGTCAAACAAAAAAACCTCCGAAAAAGAGAACAGGGACTGTTAGACAGTAAATGCTCAATAAATGTTAGTTAATAATAATGGCAACAATAATATGAAGTAGGCACTGTTATTATCTCCATTTCACAGATGAGGAAACTGAGGCCAGGAGAGGTTAAGTAACTTGCACGAGGTCACACAGCCAACTAGTGGTATGGCTAGAATGCAGTCTAACTCTGGGATCTGAACCTTACAGTAGGAAGAAGGGTGTGAAGACAGAGCCAGAATAACAAGCAGGCCCAGAAAGAAGGTTATAAGAGGAAACATTCCAAAGAAGCAGCAAGGGCAAACAGAGAACAATGGGCATGAGAAGGGGTTCCAATTAGAACATTTTGTGGCCATTCTTTATTAAGTACAGGAACTTCCCTTTTCTCTTTCAGTTTTTAACTCATGTATCATAAAATTTACTCATTTAAAGTGTATATATAATTCAGTGGTTTTTAGTATCTTCACAGGGTTGTGCAACCATCACCGCAATCTAATTTTACAACCTTTTTGGCAACTCAAAAAGTAATGCTGTACCTTTCAGCTGTCACTCTCCATCCTCCACTCCTTCCCAACCCTTTTTCCTGCTCCACCCTGGAGCCCTACCTAGAAAACCAGGACTCTGCTTTCTGTCTCTATAGATTTTCCTCTTTCGCATATTTCATGTAAATGGAGTCATGCGACTTGTAGCCATTTTGTGCCTGGCATCTTTCACTTGTATAATGTTTTCAAGGTTCATCTGTGTTATCACACATATCAGTACTTCATTCATTGTTGTGGATGAATAGTAAGTAGTTCATTCTATGGATGTATCACATTTTGTTTATCAAATCGTCAGTTGATGGACACTTGGGTTGTTTGTTTTCAGTTTTTGACTCTTATGAATAATGCTGCTATTCTCAATCAATTTTGTTTAAACAACTGATGGTTATTTTGACTGGTAAAGAGAGAGGCAAGTATTAATAACAGGCACAAATACCATCGAAGCGGAAGGCTATTTATTTCCAGGTCTTCTGGCTTATTTTGAATTTAACAAGACATGTGGGGACTCTTTTGAAACAGTTTCCTCTGTGGTAAAGAAGTTAGGCTACGGGGAACAAGAATAGTGTTTCCTAATACTAGTGTTTAGCGAAATTATTTGCAAAATAACAGATAACATTTATTGAACCCTTCTTCTCTGCTTGGCACTTTCTATGAGGCTGGCATGTATTTACCAATATAAGTTTTACACTAATCTCTGTGCTAAATAGGACTATTATCCTTACTATAGAAGAGGCTGGTGAGGTCCAGAGAGGTTGTACACAGCACGCTGGTGATGTCTGGTTGTACCTCTGACCCACCTCTGAGTTCACCAGTAGCTGCGGGCAGACAGCTTCTCATTGTAACTGCCTCCAGCCTCTTGCTTTCTGCTTCTCAGCCGGAGGCTTTCTCAGGAGCCACAGGGACTTTAGCTCAGATTGTCTGAAAGGCAGCTTGGCAGTGAGAGGGACCTAATGACTCCAGGGCAACCCTAAACTAAAGAGGTAAGTAAATAATCAGCTTCCGTCTTTCCTTCTGGATGTTCTACATCAGGAGTCAGCAGACTTTTTCTCTTAAGATCCAGGTAGTAAATATTTTCACCTTTGTAGACCATGCACGCTCTGTCCCAAAGATGCAGCTCTGCCCTTTCAGCATGAAAGCTGCCATAGACAACACTAAAAAAATGAGCCTGGCTGTGTGCCAATAAAACTTTATTTACAAAAAGAGGCAGTGGGTCAGATTTGACCTGAGGGCTGCAGTGTGCTGACCCTATTCTCCATGACTCCCCAGTTGAACCCCAGTGCCCCCACACGTAACCCATTCTTTGCCACACCCTTCGTGGCTTTTTTTCTTTCCTGTATCATTGGCACATCCTCATTTTTGCTTCCTGAGATCGCTAATAGAAAAAGTCCCTGCCCCAAATTCCTTTTCACAAGCCAGGACAATGCTATTAATACAATGGTATGACAGGCTGATGACGTGAAGGAGTCACAGGCTCTGCTGTGAGCCTGAGCCGCTGTCCTCAGTGGCCCTGGGCAAATGACTTCACCTTTTTGTGCCTCAGTTTCTTCATCTGTAAAATGGGTATTATCACAGAACCTGCCACAAAGTGTTGTTATAAGCATTTTATGTTAATCTTTATAAAAGAGTAGAGTGCCTAATACAGTGCACGTAGATGTTATAAAACATAGAGACTTTTGCATAGTTGATAAAGTTTTTCCTCCATTTATGGAAAAGTGTTTTAACACCCTTTTTCAGGAAAACTTCATAATGAATTGATGAACTTTTATTATTTATCATAGTGAGAAATATTAATAGCTGACCAGTATTATGCATTTTCACCCAGTTTGGGCCTTGATTTGCAAATCTGATGTCTTTCATTTTTAAATAGCACAAAGCACAAAGAGTTTTTATCTTTTAGAGCTATATACTGAAATATTTATTGATGAAATAATACATTGAGGATCATCTCTAAAGCAATCTGTGTGAGAGAAGTTGGTTTGGATATAAACGAAACAAGATTGGTCCTGAGTTGACAGTTGTTGAAGTTGAGTGCTGGGACCTGGGAGTTCATTATACTCATACTATTTTCTCTACTTTCCTATTTGTTTGAAAATTTCCATAATTTTAAGTTTGAGAAAAAAAACAGTTTTAAAATTTGTAAAAAAAACCTAGGTGTTAGAAGTACTGCATTATAGGACAGAAAGGAAAAACTACCTCCAGTCATGTCCAGGGCACCACTACATCTAAACCTTCTGCAAGATTTATCTTATGTGGTCAGCGTTGGGGGAAGTGGCCACCTGACATTCAGCTAGAGAAGGCAAGATGTGCTAACACCCAGCAAAATTGGAACGTGGACCTTATCGTCATAAATAGGCAAACTTCAAGAAGAGTATTTGAAAGGGGCGGTCAAAACAAACATTTGAAAGCGATCAGAGTATGTGTTCAGTAAAACACTTGGGATCTATAAAGTAGTTATAGCATTTGTCCAGGAGAATATAACATTGAAGATCTAGAAAGAGGTCATGGTGTTTGCTGAGTAGAGTGAGTCATTAAGGGTTTTAGCTTTTAGAGTATTTCTATGAAGTTCAGTTGATAATGGACAGGAACGCCACAATGCCCCCATGATGTGAGTTTCCAAATCTATACTTTAGTACCTAAGAGTCCTCAGGCGATGGGTAAATCGTTCCCTGGATTTGCTCATCATTTCCCTGGATTGCTCATCACTACTATAGAAGAACTTTGAAGGAAAGAAAGGAGAAGAAGAGGAAGGTCTGCCTGGAAAGCAACAGTGAGCTACCAGGGTTGGCAAGGCCAAGACTGTCACAAGCCTGTGGTCCAGTGACTTCCAGTTCATACCAGTGGCCCTGAGAATCTTGATGCTGCATCTTCAAGCTGTTCTTTGAGATTTCTGTTGTGATCTTCACTGAATCAGCTATGAATGTCATGGGGTAGTTGTAGATTTTTACTTTCACAGTATGTGACTCAAAGTTCTGTTGCGTTTGAGGAGGAGGCTGATATTCTTGTGCAATGTCATTGGTAGGATATGAACTAAAACCTCCATCTCTGGAGCCCTAGTTTTTTCAGTTATCCCTTATGTCCTTGTAATTCGCACAGATTGTGTGATGGTTTTGAGTTCATGGGGGCCACAGATAACTTGTGCTGATTTACAGGTGGAAATCAAAGAAAATCAACACCCGTGGTTGATGACTTGCAATCATCGTCATGTGCTGATTGATGCCCAAGCCCTGTGACAGCTCCAGGTCACCCACACAAATCTCCTCCATTGCTCTCCCACTTTGGCACTCAGACATATCTTGAATTCAAATGGAGTATCTGATGCCCTTTCTGGCAAGTTTGGACTGAAAAGTATGAATGCTATATATATTTTGGAATAATATTAAAAAGATGCATGTGAATACAGTGTGATATGAAAAGCATGTTGTTAATGAAATAGTCTCAGGTAGAAATTTCTTAGACAGGTGAGAGGGATGGTGTTTTTAATCTGGAAGTGATCATAAATAGTTCTTCTGAACTCAATTTTAAGTTGATACATGTTAATATTGGACTTTATAAAAAAGGTATCAAAATGGCATGTGCAATTAAGGCTTAATCAAGGAGAGGCACATGTATGTCATTCCTGGCAATCGACGCTGCTTATGTAGCTTTCCATTCCCCCATTACTGAAACAGAACACAGCCAGTTACATAACATAACATACAAAATCTACTAGGGAATTCAAAAATTTTGCAATTAAGTTTGACATCTTTCAACATCATTTTGCCTATTAAACATATTACTGGAATTGTGTAATAATAACTTGAATCAAAGACTGTAGAGAAACATATTTGGAAGGAAGTGCAAATAAGGTTAACGAGTGTAAAAAGTGACTAACGCTGATGTGTAGAATAGTGGTAAAATCTACAGGCGCTCCTTCAAGGAGGGGATGGGTGTTCGCCAAGCCCAGGAGGCTGTTCGTATTTACTGAGAAGTTTGGGTGGTTAGTGTGGTTAGCTTGTATGTGGGGAGGGACAGTGGCCAGTGAGGACGAGTTCAGCTAAAAGTAATAGAATGCCCAATTTACAGTGGCTTATAGCCTCATTCCTCAGAATATGGTCCTTAGACAGCAGCATAACCTGGGAGCCTGTCATTAATATAGATTCTGGGGCTCTCCCTCAGACCTGCTGAATCAGAATTTTCATTTTAATGAGATTGCCAAGTGATTCACAGGCACATTAGAGTCCAATTTGGGTAATAAAGATATTTTAATAGCTCGCTTAATAAGCATTGGGAAATAGTTTCAGAATGGCTGGATCTACATCATAATATCACAGCCTTTTATGTCAGGATTTAGAGGTAAGCAGTTCCAGAGTGGCTGGATCTGTATCATCAGTAACACAGGCTTTCATCTTATTACACTCTGCCATCCATAACATATTGATTTTGGCCTTTTGGTTTGTTATCTCTTGGTTCCAAGATGGCCACTGTGGCTCCTGCACAAATGAGTTCCAAGCAGGAAGGATGGATGGGACATACTCTTCTAATATCTCATTGGCCAGAACTGGGTCACATGTTGACTTGTAGACGAATCACTTGGGCGGAGGAATGGTATAAACATGACTAATTTATACCATTCATTCATTTAGTAAAAAAAAAAAAAAGAGGATTTCCTACTGTGTGCCAACTCATGAGCATCTCTTAAAGCTAAAACCTGAGATCAAGGGTCTGTGTTCATTAATTAAACAAAATTAGAGTTTTGTTAGCAAAGAGGAATGGGAGTAATTGTTATTAGGTAGAAATCATTGTCCACCACAGGTAGGTGAGGCCAGATGTGAAGGAGCCTTAGAAGCCAAACCAAGACTGGCCTTGATCCAGTTGTCACTGGAGAGTCAAGATAGTGACATAATCAGATCTGTGTTTTGAGAAGTAAATCTAGCCTGTAGAGGATGGACTGAGACCAGTAAGGAGATTTATGCAGTCGTCCAAGTGAGAGTTGATGAGAGCTGAACTAGGACAGTGGCAATTAGAATGGAAAGAAGGGAATATATTTGCAAGGCTGCTCTGAGACAGAAGTCACTACTTAGTGATGCTGTTTGTGGGTGGTGAGGGAGGGAGAGGACTCAAAGATGATTCACTGAGACTTAAATGGGATAACTCTCAGCTGTCTAACACTAGTTGACTTAAAAAAAATCTCAGTATTTTACACATATAGGATCACAGGATACAAAGTTCTGTAACCTAGATTTTCCTCTAGGTTATCACAAACTGATTTCTATGTCAGTATAGACAGAACTATCTCATCCTTCTCTAACTTGGTATTTTTATGTATTTGAAAAATATTGTGACACACAAGCAGGTTAAAAACTATTTATAACCTGATAAATTTAGGAAACTGTAGAAAGTAAAAGAGGAATCGCTCTCTCCATCTTGCTGTTGGAACATGTTCCCCCAATGTGTTTCCTAAGGTAATAGAGACATAGTGAGAGTCTATACACATACATACCTCCCCCACTTCCTCTTTCCCATAACCGTGCTATTCATATTAGTCTGCTGTGTGCAGTTCCTATTATTACTCTTTTCCACAAAAACCCATGCCCTTTATTCGTCATGAGCAGCCCACTCTCCAAGAATAACCAGTGTTGACTGTAAGAGGGCTAAGAGGTTACTACCCCTTCCACTTTTCTGTTGATGTATACAGGTTATAATCGATGCAGTCTGCTTCTCATGAGCTTCTCCTGCACTATGGCGTTTTAAAATTTGTTTTGTTTGTTGTCTGTCCCCCTTTTCACTAGGATATAAGTTTTGTGAGGGTAGAGATTTCCCGGCAAGCTCTGTATTTTTTTCCTCCCTCCCTGCCTTCCCCCTTTCCTCCCTTTTTCATTCCTTTGATTTATAATCCAACAGATGATAGTTTTCTTATGATGTCCTATAAATGGTATATATGATTGAAAATGCCAGACAAATAAAATTATAAGTAGCCACCAGTGGAAGCCTACACTGGAAAACGTGATTTCAGCTGTACAAGTAATTCTGTGTTTCTGAAAATGCTTTTTTAACTAATCTCTACTCAGAGCCACAGAAACAGATGGCCACATTTGTTCGATTTGCTGCTAGTTTTTATGCCCCTTTTCTCCTACACATTTATGGTGACCAAATTTACTTTTAAAAACATATGCTAAGAATAATGACATAGTTTTCATTCTGAAGTTGTCTAGGGGAAAAACAAGTATGCTTAAAAAAGAGCCTGTCAGACCAACATAGCAGATTTGTCTCCTAGAAAACCTATCCTCTGATTAGGCCATTTCATTTCCAAACCTTCCTGGTCTGTTCACCTGGCAACCCCAACCAATAAATGCCAAACTCTTTAGCTTGGCTGTCAAGGACCTTGACCACCTGTCCTCAGGGGATTTTTCATACTTTTCTCTCTACTTCCAAGATTTTGTACCCTTTTCTCCATCAAAATGGGACTGTTCATTTTTCTGAAATAGCCAAGCTTTCCTCTTTTTGCTTATTGCTGTTTCTTTTATCTGGAAAGGTTTTTCTCTTTTGCTTAAGAAAAACATCCCATCTCTCCCAGCTTGCATTCCACCTCCTCCAGAAAGCTTCCCTGGATTGGATTTGCTTTCTCACCTCTAGATCTCTCCAGTCTTTTTTTTATGCCTTCTTTAGGATACTTATACTAATCTTTTACTTTATTGCTGCCCAAATTCAGAAAACCAGTCTAAGGCTATCCTTTTAAAAAATGAATGTATCAAATACCATATGATCTCACTTATATGCGGAATCCAAACAACAAAATCAACCAACCAACCAACCAACCAACAAAAATGAATGTGTCAAAACAACAAAAAAAGGCAGTTGGCAATAGTTCCTGCTAATGGTATAATGGGGCAAGGTTGCAGACAAGTAGCCTGGAGAGAGAGGAAGAGGGAGGGAGGGAAGGAGGGAGGGAGGGAGAAAGAGAGGGGGGGGAAGGCGAGGGAGAGAGAGAGAGAGAAAGAGAGAGAGAGAGAGAGAGAGAGAGAGAGAGAGAGAGAGAGAGAGAGAGAGATTTACCATAGTGTTTGAAGAAAAGCAAATCATTTTGAAGCCCTGCAGACTGGCATGCACACTCCATCTCTGCAGTCTCCCACTCCTCATTACCTTCCACTGGACGTTTGCATATTTACATTCGCTGCCTTGACCCCTCCCAGTACTTGAATTCACAAGCTCCATGGAGCAGTTAAATGAACCACTTGATACACCAGATCCAAGTCATGGTTCTGTCACTTACTAGCTAGCTGTCTCAGGTTAGCAATAAAAGTTCTAATAATATCTTTGAACGGCCTTTTGTATTTGAAGTGGGCCTTATGCAAATAAGTAGGTTTTTTTGGGGTTTTTTGCATATGACCTCAAATACACACACACACACACACACACACTCACACGCACGCACGCGCGCACACACACACACACACACACACACACACTCACACGCACGCACACACGCGCGCGCGCGCACGTTGATGTTTCAGAGATTCCTGGAATGAATTGGAGAACAAGCATATTTATCTTTGAACTGAAAGGACTCCTTGCAAAACTGCCTTCCGCTTATCTCAAGGCCTTAGAAATAGAAGCGACCCTTCGCTGCTGTGTATGAAGAGGCTACACGAGGCCTGAGTAGCATTGCCAGCTGTAATGCAGTCCTTACAACACTCCTATATCCTGTGCCCGTGGCAGACTTCATGAATAGTCACATCACCTGGGACATCAGAGCTGAGCCCAGACAGGGCCTCATGATTCGACTCGCCACTGTGCGTTAGATTTTTACTACTGATAGACCAAAGTTGGCAAAAGAGGTAAGTCACAGTGAAACAAACATATTTGGCATCGTGCAGTTAGAAGTTTGGGGCGCTGCTTTAGTCAAAAAGGGAAACTTTGAATTTACTAAAGGTTAGTAGGAAGTGAAATCATGTATGCAAAAGTATGTTATAAATTAGGAAATGCTATAAAGTCAACTGCTGTTTCTTTATTGGTTGCTCTACACTTTACCTGAATGGTTTTTGATTATTTCAAAATGCCTGAAAGATGGGTGTTATCTCCATTTTACAGCTGTGGAAGTAGAGCTTGGGAGTTTTGTTAACTGGCCCAAGTCTCCTAGCTCACAGTACGTGGTGCGCTGAGATTCCCACCAGCTCCGTCTGACCTCAGGCCTCTGCTCTTTGCATGAGGTCATGTTGGCTCCCAGATCATGCTCTAGGCATGTAAGTTAGTTACTACAACAATTTCCACTATAATTAACATTCTATTTAAATATAAGTGGGCCGCGTTCCTTCTTCTTCTCCCTCAGCTGTCCCCTTGGTTCCACACTCCTTCCATACCAAGGCTCCCATTTTTTAGGATGTGTGAACAGGATTTGCTCCTGCAGAGAAAACAGGAGACAGGAAATTGCAAAAGATAAAGGAGAAAAGTCCAGGGTCAGGTCAAGAGCTTCCCACGTCTTCTCTTCCCAGTCTAGCATCAACAAGATGGAAGCCTTAAGGAGTTCCTAGAAGCCAAAGGCCATCATCAAGAGAAGACTGAGAGAGAAGTGGAATGCTGAAAAAATAGGAAGCACACTTGCAGCATGGACTAACATTGATTATCTTAAAATGTCTGCATGGTTAAATAAGATACATGAATTCTCATTTTGCTTCTACCGTCTTATGACTTAAAGCAGTTCTATGCACATGCGTTGGATTGCATACAAAGTTTCGATAGAGTCACAAAAGTCTGATGTCAATCTAGATCACCGAGGAGGCTTTAGGAGTTCCTCTGTGGTTGTTGAATTCCAGGATTCAGGGAGTTTTCTAGCTCAAGGGTTGGTACTTATCATACATTCTGGTAATTTTGCTGCTGCAAAATTGGATGCAAAGTGGATGGTAGTTATGTCTCTGAACATCTTATTCCCAACTGGATATGGCTGTTTAAGACCCATCTGAGGCAGCTAAAGACCAAGGGTTCCATTTCCTCCCAATCAAAGGATGCTCAGAACAGACCTCCAGAAAAGATACAAAGTCTCAGTTCTAGGCTGCCATACTGTGCCTTATAAAAGAGTCACAATTTTGTGACCTCTCACATTCACACTTCTCATTGAAGGCTTAAGTTAAAAATTTCAAGACAAATCATAAAATCTTTGATGTAATTGTAGACCGTTCCTTATTCATATTTTTACAGCCTAACGGTCATTCTTGATTCTTCTCTCTCACTTATACCCTTCCTTCCATCCATGTGCAAGCCCTGTTGTTTCTGTTTCCAGAATATATCTTGAATCCATAAGCTTCTATCTAATTTTTACTGCCAGCCACCATCCTAATCCAAGCCATCACCATGACAGCCTTCAAAATGGGGCATCGGTCTCTTGTCCCCATCCTGCCCCCCAAAATTAAATTTTCCGTATAGCTGTTAGAGTGACCGAGTTAAGAATTGAATCATGTGATTCCTCTCCTTATACCCACCATGAGTTCCCCATTACATTTAGGATAAAGTCCAGCTCCTTACCACAGCCTTCAAAGCCTTGGCTAACCTGTCCCTTGCTTTTATCTCCAGCTTTATCTTGAGCCACTTTCTACTTCACTCAACTGTACCCACAGAGAGATGTTTTCCTTTCATTCACAAAGCCTTTGTGCACGCTTTTTTCCTACCTTGTGCCATGGCGAACATATTCAGGCCTCAGTTGTAGTACTAACAGAGTCCTATCTAACCTACGTCCCTTGCCCACAAGCCTTTCTCTCGCATTACCTTATTCTCTTCCTTCATAGCACTTACTGCATTATATATTTCACTAGTTTTCTTCTTTATTGCCTGTCTCCTCGTCTAGATTGTGAGCCCCATGAGGGCAGGGACTGTGTCTGTTTTGTTCACCGTGATGTCCAGGCACACCTCACAGATACCGTGGGTTCGGTTCCAGACCACTACAATAAAATATATATCACAATAAAGCGAGTCACGTGAAATATTTGGTTTCCCAGTGCACATAAAAGTTATGTGAACACTATAATGTACTCGATTAAGTGTGCGATAGCATTGTGTCTAAAGCAACAATGTGCACACCTTAGTTAAAAAGTACTTTATTGCTAAAATTTACTAAGCATTATATGAGCCTTCAGTGATTCTTAATCATTTTGTTAGATGGCATGTCTTACCTTCAACTTGTAAGGCTAATATATAAAAACAGGGAGAGTTGCACCCAACCCAGGATGGTTGGTGATTACCTCTGGGGATGCAGGGAAAACTTGAAAGTAACATTTTACTTCCTGAAGAAAATGCATATATGTACATATATGCAAAATATTTAAAATTCTGAAAACTAGGTAGTAGCTACGTGGGTAGCTGTCCTATTATTCTATTTAATTTTTTTTGAAATATTTCATAATTAAAAATAACCTTCGAAAACAAGAATGCTCTATGTAATAAGAAGTGCAGTGTCAGATTCTACTCCTTTGTAGGTTAAGGATCATTTCGCTCCTCTTTTACCACCTAGTGGCTAATTTTTACTTGGCCTTTGTGTGTGTTCTTAAGCCTCACTTCCTCCATCTTATACGGTCTCCAGTGTTGGGTTCAAGGCCTTCTCTGTATGCTTTTAGAGAACCCTCTCCTTTCCTTCCGGCATCACTTCTCATCAGGCCATGCAGTTTCCTGTTTACTTGCTGTATGTGCCCACTGGACCCTAAGATGTTCCTCTAGGGGCAGGTGGCACATTAATGTAGCATCCCCAGGGACTGGTGTGCAGTCGTGGGCCATAGATATTTATTAAGTGACTGCGTGAATTAACGGACACTTCAGCAGCTTAAGTTCACTGCTACACACGTGATGGGCCTCAGATGGATACCTGAAATCACCAACCATATACGAGGTCGGACAATTAAGTTTGTGAACTTTTTGCAACAATGTTGCTAACCTTTTTTGATATCAGAGGGTTTATTCATTATGAATTTGTACCAACTGGACAAACAGTTAACCAAGTTTACTATTTGGAAGTGTTGAAAAGGCTGTGTGGAAAGGTTAGACGAAAATGACCTGAACTTTTCAACAACAGTTCATGGCTCTTGCATCACGACAATGCACCAGCTCACAAGGCACTGTCTGTGAGGGAATTTTTAGCCAGTAAACAAACAAATATGCTTTTAGAACACCTTCCCTTCTCACCTGATCTGGCTCCCAATAACTTCTTTCTTTACATGAAGACAGAAAATATTGAAAGGAAGACATTTTGATGACATTCAGGACATCAAGAGTAATACAGCAAAAGGTCTGATGGCCATTCCAGAAAAAGAGTTCCAAAATTGCTTTGAAAGGTGGACTAGGGGTTGGCATTGGTGCATAGCTTCCCAAGGGGAGTACTTCGAGGGTGACCATCGTGATATTAGCACTTTCTCTAGGATGAGTTCATGAACTTAATTGTCAGACCTCATATACTACATATCAACTACGAATTAAAACTATAAAGCCACATTTCTTGTCCCAGAGGGGCTTTGTGCCTCTTTCTTGGACTCTGCCTGTCTGTGGCCTTTGCACTACAATGTCACAGTTGGAGAGAAGGAACAATGTGATGTGCTTCTTGTAAGGACATCTTATCCTAAATGCACTGACTCATCTAACACGAATCACGCTCTCATTAAGCTTTGCAGGGGCCATATTCCATCCAACCAAATTTCCTGGGCACTGGGAGGTCAGGGTCCTTCAGTCTGCTAGCCAAGCTAGCTTTTCACAGGGAGGATCACCCCCTTACATCCAGCAGCCCAGCCTTTGCTTTGTCCCAGGTTCAGACTGGGTCTGCCCTGCCAGCACCCATCGTGGTGTCAGTGGCAAGCCTGCCTTGGGCCTCATTTCCTGCTTACAAGCCTCAGGCTGTGCTGGCTGTAGCCTTGAGAAGGGCCCTGCTGCCTCAGACCCAAAGAGAGCTTGCTTGCTTTCCCCTTCCTTCCTCACTAATTCATTTGATTATTCATTAGAATCTACCGCCGTTTCAGCCCACCTCTTTAGAGTCTAGCGGGCATTAGCTCAGCCACCGGCCACACGAGAGAGGCAGACCTTCTTCCCTGACAAAGCCGGCTGTTGGCAGGAAGCTGGCGGATGTCTCGAGAACCTACCTCTCTAGACCAGACTAGATCCCTGAAATCTTAGAGCATGAAGCCCTATGTTGATAGCACTTAGGACTATTTGCTTTTCTGACATTGCAGAGAGAGCCTCAGCTGTATCCAGGAAGGACCTTGGGCAAGTTATTTTACCTTTCTGGACCTCAGCTTCATTGTCTGCAAAACAAAATAAGTAATACCTTACAGCAGAATTTTGAGACTTTTTAGAGGGGCATTTACCTCTAGGAACATGGCACTTGGGTCTTCACTTCTGGAAAGTGTGCTTGTTCTGTGTACCTGAAAGTTGTTCTGAGCATAACCAGGCACACTCCTACTGAGGAAATGCAAGTGTACAGCGCATGGTGGACTTTTTGTAGGCATCTTAAGCTACAGCGAGGAAACAGATACGAATTGCTTTGTGTGACTACAGAGGTGGTGCGTGGTTCTGTACCAGTCACAAGTAACCAACTTGGAAGAGTCACCATTCTGTTTTCTAGGTGCTTGCTGTGAGGTTCTGATTCAAAATACCGATGCACATCAAAGATTTTGAAAGGGTGAGAACATTGACAGAGTTTCAGTTGTGTTTAAAACCTGACAATTTTTTTAAGGCAGTTTTAGGTTCATGGCAAAATTGAGCAGAAGATACTGAGATTTCAAACCAAACTGGTGCCCTTACACATAACTAGCTTCTCCCAATGTCAACATCCCTCACCAGAGTGTGATACATTGTCACAATTGATGAACCTACATTGACTTGTCATTATCACCCAAAGTCCCTAGTTTACATTATGGCTCGCTCTTGGTGGTGTACATTCTGTGGGTTTGGACAATTTGAATGACATGTATTCATCATTATACTATCATACAAGGTATTTTCACTGCCCTGAAAATCCTCTGTGCTCTCTCTATTCATCCTTCCTCTACCACCCCCAACTACTGATCTTTTTATGTCTCCATAGTTTTGTCTTTTCCAGAATGTCATATAGTTAGAATCATACATGTACTGCAGTTTACTTATCCATTCACCTACTAAAGGATATGTTGGCTGCTTCCAAGTTTTGGGTAATTATGAATAAAACTGCTCTAAACATCCGTGTGCAGGATTCTGTGTGGGCAGAAATTTTCAATTCCTTTGGGCAAATACCAAGTCGAGTTTGCTGGATTGAAACTTGACAGTTTTAAATAGCTAGATGAATGTGAACAAATAGAAATTGTTTTAGAAGTGGGAAGTAATTCTAATTAAAGGTAAATTAAACTACCTTTTTCTTTAAAAAAAAGAGAAATTATGATTTGCTATAGAAGAAAGAGGGAAAGGAAGTTTGGTCTGATTTTATTCACTAATAAATTTCACCTGCAGATAGTAATTGATATTTTTCAGTCTAATTTTTAAGGAGAAACATAACTTTCAGTTTAGAAAAAAAAAGTTATTTTTTTGATGAAATTAGTGCTATGAAAAGTGGTGTTTTAAATGTTTCCATTATAAATTATGATTAAAATGTCTGAGTTTAAAGTTGAGCATCTATGTTTAGTTATAACACAGGGTGAGGATGTCAAAATGTTTGACTCTAAATTTTCACTGTGTTTTATTTTATGAGCTCATTGCCTCGGGGTTTTTCCATGAATTTGAAACATGTGTGTGCAGTACTTTGGAAAGAAGATTATTTGCTTAAACTTTATAGGCCGAGCTAAAAATAGAAAAACACTGTTTCTATTTTTGGAATGTCTTGCCTGCTAAAAAGTGAACACGATTACTGTAGATATGAAGCAAAAATATTGAGGATGGATATTTAGGTAGCAAAATATATTAATTTAGCTGGTTTAGAATGGTCACAAGCATTTTAATGAAGAGATAAATTTGTGTCAAAAAGTAAATGTGTTTTAACGAGACTGTTGAGTGCAGAGAGGAAAAACGCATCCTGGAACTTGTGTGAACTTCATTCTTTGGGCCGGCCCTTACTGTCTGATTCCCTCTGGAGTTACAAGTTCAACGGCTCTCCTATTTACACTGCAGAGTCTTAGTATTTCTAGTTGCAGCCAGCTTGTAATTTTGCAATGCTTTTGGATAAATGTAGGGAAGGGGGCTGGAGCCACTAAAAATGTTATTTATTAAATCTGCTTATTGTTATTCTGGCTTACAAGAAGCTACAACTGGACACACAATCAAAACATAAAATCAGAGACCTTAATTTAAACACTGACCTGGTTCTATGGAAGTGCAATGTTCTTCAGCTATCACCTGAATTTATTGTCTGTCTCCAAATAAGCCATCACCAAATTTATCCTTCTACATTCCCCCTGTACTTGCGTTTTGCTCATTCACCAATTTATTGAGCACCTTTGCTCTGAAACCGGTCTTCAAGTACTTGGCCTTGTCACTCAGAAACTCCGTTTTTGAATTTAGCGTGATTTAAGATGTAAGTATGGGTACGCTGGCGAGAAGGAGGGAGATGAAGACAGGTAAGGAGGGACAGGATTGTGGTGGGGAAGAGAGAAAGGGGAGCGGCAGGTGGGTAGGGAGTGTGAGGGAGCAGGAGCAATTGCTTAGGGAGGAATTCCTGAACTGTCTGAAAGTATGAAGGGCTAGAAATGCTTGTGTACTCCAAATCCCTGCCCAGCTAGAATGATAGGAATTTACCAGGGAAACTTGGAGGATTCACAGTGCGGCTTATAAAGTAACAAATGGAGCACAGTCATGCTGCTAGACATAGCAACTCATAAAAAGGGAGAGGGAAATATGGAGAGACAGCCAGGAGGCCCACCCAGCCCGGAATTAGTTTTGGCTAACACACAGTCTCTTTGATCTCAACTGTTTGTCCTGTCTATAAACCCAGCCAAGATCTTGAGACTTCCAGCCCATCATTTCTGTATTATTTCTACGTTAATAATGTATCATACTGTATTAGTTAGGATTCTCTAGAGAAACAGAACCAATAGGATCTCTCTTCCTCCCTCCCTCCCTCCTTTCCTTCCTTCCTTCCTTCCTTCCTTCCTTCCTTCCTTCCTTCCTTCCTTCCTTCCTTCCTTCCTTTCTTTTTTTGCCTACCTAACATCTATCTACCTACCTATTTGGTTTTCGGAAAAGTCATGACGCATGTTTGCAACAGATGGCACTAGTTCATTTTTGGAAGTACTAGAGTCATTTGCCTCTATGTTATTGCTATGTCATTTGACAGCTGACAGTTCTAGCTTCATTCTAAAAAAAAATTGAGCAATTTGTTTGAGTTTTGGAGATTTTACAAGTTGATGGAAGACCAAACTGTGTATTTTTGCCATATTTTACTGTTTTACTTTCATAAAGGGAAGAACGCACGTCAAGCTTGTGAAAAGTTGCATAAAGTTTATGGTGACAATGCTCTACAAGAACATCAGTGCCAACGATGGTTCATGAAATTCCGTGCTGGTGATTTTGATCTCAATGACGTGCCTCGGTCAAGGAGGTCAACCGAGGTTGATGACGACAAAAAAGGCATTGACCAAGTCAAACCCACGTTACACGACACGAGAGATTGCAGAAACATTGAACATCCATCATTCAAGCATTCATGACCACCTGAAGAAGCTGGAATACGTAAGCAAGCTCAATATTTGGGTTCCGCATGAACTCAAAGAAGTTTATTTGATGGCGCATATGAACATGTGCTATGTGCTCATTAAACGTGAGGAAAACGATCCTTTTTTGAAGCGACTGATAATTGATGATGAGAAGTGGATTGTTTACAACAATGTGGTGTGCAAACGGTCTTGGTCCTGACGTGATGATTTGCCTCAAATGACATCAAAAGCAGACGTTCATCAGAGGAAGGTTATGATCTCAGTGTGGTGGGATGTTAAAGATGTCGTGTTTTTTGAGCTCCTACCAAGGAACCAAACAATCAATTCGAATGTGTACTGTCGGCAATTGAACAGTTTGAATGAATCCATCATCTAGAAACATCCAGAGCTTGTTAATTGTAAAGGAGTTGTGTTCCATCGCGACAACACAAGACCAACACAAGTTTGATTGCCTGTCAACAATTATTGGAGCTTGGATGGGATGTGTTGCCACACCCACCATACTCGCCTGACCTTGTGCCATCAGACTTCCACTTGTTTCGCTCTCTTCACAACTCCTTGCGTGGTATAACGTTCAATTCAGATGAGGCTGTAAATCAGCACCTTGTTCAGTTTTTCACAAATAAAGACAGGTCCTTCTATGAACGAGGAATTATGAAGCTCACTGAAAGATGGCAAAAGGTTATGGAATAAAATAGGCAATATATCATTGATTGATCTTTGTTCTTTATATAAATAAATTACCTTTGAAAAACATAGACAAAATATGTCATGGCTTTTCCAACAACCCAATATCAATCTACCTACCTACCTACTTACTTACTGATAGATAGATCTAGACATATAAGAGGAAATTTATTATAGGAATTGGCTTATGCTCTTATGGGGACTGAAAGGTTCCACGGTCTGCCATCTGCAAGCTGGAGAACTAGGAAAACCGGTGGTGTAATTCAGCACAAGTCCAAAGGCCTGAGAATTGGGGACCCGATGGTATAAATCCTGGTCTGAATCCAAAGGCCCTAGAACCAAGAGTGTTGATGTCCCAAGGCAGAAAAAGCTGGATATCTCAGCTTGAGCAGAGAGCAAATTTGCCCTTCCTCCACCTTTTTGTTCTACTCAGGCCCTTGAAGCATTAGATGATGCCCGTCTTCATTGATGAGGGTGACTGTTTTCTCAGTCTACTGATTCAAGTGCTAACCTTTTCCAAAGACACCCTCACAGACATTCCCCCAAATAATGTTTCCCAGTTATCCGGGCATGCTTTAGCCCAGTCCAGTCAACTCACAAAATTAACCATCATGCATGCCCGTCATTCACCAATGTCAGTCACTGCTACTACTATTGCTATACTACAGCTAAGCTTTCCTGAGCACCTATTATATGCATTGATTCAGGTTGAGTGCTTTATATGCATCTCATTTAATCCTGAAACTAGCCCTTTGAAATGTGGGTTCCATTATTGCAAAGCCTCAGGAAATTAATGTACCTAAAGCCATTCCACCATCATCACATAGAGGAATTATTTTTTGAATTGAGATATAATTCACATACCACGAAATTTGGGTTTTCAGTATGTTCACATCACCGCTGTCTAACCCCAGAATAATTTCTTCACCCCGGAAAGAAACCTGTACTCCATTAACTCTTCATTTTCCCCTCCCCCCAGTCTTTGCTAACAACGAATCTGCTTCCTGTACTGTGGATTTGCTTATTCTGGATATTTCTTATAAATGGAATCACACAATATATAGTCTCTTGTGTCTGGCTTCTTTCACTTAGTGTAATGTTTTCGAGGTTGTTTACATTGTGGCATGCATGAGTACTTCATTACTCTTTTTTATTTATTTTTTTTAAAGGGCGCAGCTCACAGTGGCCCATGGGGGGATCGAACTGGCAACCTTGGTCTTATCAGCACCATGCTCTAACCAACTGAGCTAACTAGTCACCCCCTACTTCATTACTTTTTATGACCAAATAATATTCTGTTGTGTGGGTATACCACATTTTGTTTATCCATTTATCAGTTGATGGACATTTGTGTCGTTTCCACTTTAGACATTGTGAATAATGCTACGTGAACATTCATGTACAAGTTTTTCATGGACACATGTTTTCAATTTATACAGGGGGATTTTGTTCATGGTTTCTCTGAACTTGATAGTATCCTCAGCAAATATTTTTTCTGGAAATAAACTTTTATGCCAGAGAGGGATGACTGTGCACCGCCAAACTACGAGTTACTAACATTCTTTCTCTCCAATGTGAGCTCTGATTTCTGTCCTACCTGTACTATTAGGGCTTGAGTTCAGGAGATGAACACCAACCCTCTGTACCTCTATCCAGCTGGTCCTCCTCCCTGAAAAGCCCATTCTTTTATCACCATCTGCAAAATTCCTGAAGTCTTCCAGCCAGTAAGCTGGTTTCTCCTTTGCAGCCTGATGTTACCTTGTATTCCTCTGGAAACTTCATGGAGCTCCTCCTGGGCAGTCCTGTGTCATTTTTTACTCTTTTCCCTGCCTGATCTTCCCTGCTACTATTCTCTCTGCCTCCTGAGGTCAGGCTTCAGGTCTGATCACCTTTGCTATTTCTTGAAAGGACAGGTGTTGCTTTATACGATAGGTGTTCATGAATATTCATGAACTGAATACACTCCTAATTAATTGCTGTGATATTGTGATTTATAATAAATATATATTTGGTCTTTGTCCCTCCCCTGCAAGGCACAGAGCTCCTAAATCTCTTGGAATTTCCTGTGAAGAGAATGAGAAAGGTGTCTTTTGTTATGTTAATGAGGTGACTTTTGTTTAAGTCCCTAAATCCGCAAAGGTTGGAGGTTGGTTGCCAGAGGAACCAACCACGTGATTAAAGGATTGAACCTTTCGGTCCCACCCCCTAATCCCTGGGGAAGGGAGAGGGACTGGACATTAAGTTCGACCACTAGTTGCCAATGATTTAATCAATTTTGCCTATGTAATGGAACCTCCATAAAACCCCAAATGACGGGGTTCAGAGATCTCCTGGGTTGGTGAACTCATATAGGTGTGGGGCGAGTGCTGCTCCCAGAAGGCATGGGGCTCTGTGCACTTTCCCCACACCTTGCCCTGTGCATCTCTTCCATCTGGGTGTTTCTGAGTTATAGCCTTTTATTTTTTATTTTTTTATTTTTTTAAAGATTTTATTGGGAAATCGGGGAAGGGGAACAGTGTTGGGGAATTGGGGAAGGGGAACAGAAAGTTGTCTTTCAATGTTAGTTGTGGAGGGCGCAGGTAGTTCAGCTCCAAGTCCAGTCACCATCCTGTCGCCCATTGGGGTCTCGCGGCTGCTCAGCTCAAGGTGCTGTGTTCAATCTTAGTTGCGGGTGGGCATAGCCCACCATCCCATGTGGGAGTCTAACCAGAAACCTTGCTGCTAAGAGTGCACACTCTAACCACTGAGCATTCGGCCACCAGTTGGCAGCTCAGCGGCAGCTCAGCTCAGGCACAGCTCACTGGCCCATGTGGGAATCGAACCGGTGTCCCTGTTGCTCAGAGCTCATGCTCTTAACCAACTGAGCCACTCGGCCGGCCCAAGTTATAGCCTTTTATGATAAACCGGTAAACTCATAAGTAAAATGTTTCTCTGTGTTCTATGAGCTGTTCTAGCCAATTAATTGAACCCAAGAAGGGGGTTGTGAGAACCTGTGATCCATAGCCAGTCAGTCAGAAGCACAGGTGACAACCTGGACTTGCAGTTAGCATCTGAAGTGGGGGAGGAGGGCAGTCTTGCAGGACTGAGCCCTTAATCTGTGGGATCTAAGGGTATCTTTAGGTAGACAGTGTCAGAATTGAGCTGAATTGTAGGACTCCCTGGCTGGTGTCAGAGAAGTGCTTGGTGGTGTGGAAAAACACACATCGTAATCGGATTCAAAATTGTAGTTGCCAAGTGGTTCTGATTCACTTGAAACCAAGTTGAGTTTCCTTGTTGCTGGTATTACAATGGCTTTATTTTTAGTGTCTTGTGGGGAAGTGGGGGGAACATGTTGGTAGGCTGAGGTCATGCTTTAGCATTTTCCCATCTCCCCGCTCCACATTGGAGTTGGAGAGCAGCCGGTCTGGACTCCCTCCTGAACTCAGGAGATTTTGCTGTCCTTGCCTATTGCTCCTTCTCCCCAAAGGAAGAAATTGGCAGATGAGTGCCAGGGTTTCTTTGGGGGCTTAGGGTCAGACTTAATAGGGGAGCGATTCTTCCAGTTCCTGGTCCCCTCCCCCCTTTTTCAAGTCCTTCCTTAGTGTCTCAGGAAAACTGAGATGGTGAGATATTAAACCATCCTTTTAAAGTTACTTAGAAAGACAGCAGTCTTAGATTTTCTGTAGATCCCATTTATTTAGACCTCTGCAGTCCTATCTGGATAGTTGCTATCCACAGAGCAAACGTATATGTACATATTTTAAATAAGGGATCTAGAACTAGGGAAGTGGTTGTCAATTTAGCTGACAATCAGAATCCCCTTAGAGGGAAAGATACACACGCACCACACACACACACACACACACACACACACACACACACACACACACACACACACACACACACACACACCCAAGCTTAAGTAAACCTCTAGAGGTCAACACCAATGTTAACCCAGATCAGCCAAATCATCTGCCCCCACCCCCCTTCCCCTCTTTCCCTCCATGGGCACCATAGGTTACTCTAATAGACAATCAGGGCTGGGAACCATCAGCATCTTTGAGCGATGGCTGTTCTGTTCATAGAGGTTCTTAATTCAGGCTGTAAGAGAATCACTGGGAGTTGTTAAAAATGACCGATGCCTGGTCTACATACAGTTCTTCCTTTGGGGAATATAAAGTTTCTTGCCGGAAGGATACATTTTTCAGATGGAAGGAATGTGGTGTTTTAAGGAAAATTGTTTTATTTGAATTTTATTTGATCAGTTAGAGTGTCTGATGTTAACATTTTCCCTTTAACGAAATACCAGGTTATAACAGAATTTCTTTGTGCAGTGTGGCTGGCAAGCTATGTTGGCAGTGAATTAATATAAGACCTTTCATGTATATTTCTTAAAATATTTGGTGTTAGAACTCTACACATTACTGTCTATTAAGTCTACCCTGTGGAAAGGCTCTTAGGTTCATAATAAATGAGTGATTCTGCCCAAACATGTTTAGGGAGACCTGGATCAGAGGGAAACCTCTGTGAATCTCAAAGATATATAAGCTTTAGGCAAGTTCAAACCAGGATCTGCACGAGCCTCCACCATGCTGTGTATTCATGGAGACTTGGATTCAGGTTTAAACAAGTGAAGCCTTGATATCTCTATTTCACCTGCCTGCACACTCTCCTGTTATAACTATATTACATTCAGAATTTGGTCTGACTTTAATTTTTTTTTTTTGCCAGAAGTGCAGTTTTTATTCTCTAAATTTAATGCAATTTCTTTTTGGTGCCTCCGCCTCCTGCCCAAATGGCAGAAAATTAACCTTAGTCAGAGGTTAATTCAGGTTTCTTCAGTCAATTTTGGGTTCCCTTCATCCTCTCCCCAGTGTTGCTTCTAAGTTCTGGGCATTCTTTTAGAGCTCAGTCTGGAGATTGGTGGGATGGAGTATGACTATGTTTGTCATCAGCCTAGTTTGTCCCGCCTGGTTCTCAGCTGCCCATCCACTCCCATCAAAACCATGATTATTATTATTATTATTATTATTATTATTATTATTATTATTACAACACTAATGTCAATGAATGTCACATACCAGTGCATTCTCAAACTTTAATGTGCATGCCAGCTACCTGGAATCATGGTGAAATGAAGGTTCTGACTCAGTAGGTCTGGATTAGACAGGGCTTGCATTTCTAACAAATTGCCAGGCAAGACTGAGGCTGCTGGTCTATGGACCACACTTTGAGGAGCAAGGTTGTAGAGGCCAGAAGGGCTGTGACCTTAATGGAGCTCTCAGCCTCTATCTCTTCCACTTGCTGGGAGAAGTGATGTGGTACAGGAAAAGATTTGGTTAAATGGCCACAAATGCACTCCCCTCAGCTCTTAATATCTTTAGGGAACATCTCTGCTTAAAAGAATGAAAGAATAGCACTTCCCTAAGATGCTTCTAAGACCCTTTTCAATTACCCAGGTAGGCTCTGTTAGAATGATATCACACTTGACTTTCCCCATGCCTTTCTCGTTTATCTTATTCTCTTGTACTCTACATGGAAGTAGAAAAAAAAGAGAGCGAATACTCCCCCCCCCCCATGATCCTCTTGGTACTTAGCCTTGTGTAATCTCCTTAAGTGTTGAACTAGACTTATTTCCTCACTTTTAATGAACAGAGTACAACAGAAGGCTTGGGATGTCACTTTTGAGATTAGTTTATACAGGACTGACTTCCTTCTTGGACATGTGCACTTTCTTGCACCACTTGCGCTGGGGGATGCAAACTGCCATTTTGTGAGCAGCCCTATGGAGAGGACCACATGATGCAAGAAACAGGCCCTGAAACTAACAGCCCGCAAGAACTGAATCCTAAGAACTATGTGAGTGAACTTAAAAGAAGACCCTTCAGTCCCAGTCGGGTTTTGATATACAATAGCTGCAGCTCCAGCTAACAGCCCAAATGCAATCTCAAGAGAGACCTTGAGCTGGAGACACCCAGCTGAAATGTTCCTGGATTTCTGACCCACAGAAACAGTTTGAAGCCTCTCCAATTTGGGGTAATTTGTTACGCAGCGGTAGATAACTAATATACCCACCCAACTCATATGCCAGCCATCGGGAAACATCATTAAAATGTCCTAGTAACCTATCATGAAGATAATGCACAATTAATATGACAAAAGGAAAGGGAAAAACATTACTTGGCTTGGGTGGCTATTTGGCCAGAGGAACTCAGCGAGTGGCTCAGCATGATTTACACATTGGCTACTAGACCTTTGGCCTTTTTTTTTTTTTTTTCCAACGTGTAACTCTCGGGTGTCTGAGTTTAAAACTCAGCTTAACCTTTGTAGCTATAAACTGACTACACTTGTCTTATCACCTTGCCTTGGGAGAAGAAAACTGGTGAAATCAACGTTTCTCAGGTTGCTAAAACCTCAGGGCTGGCAGGAGCTGAAGTTTTTCCTCCGCCTCTTTCCTAGTCTCAATAGCTGGGTGTTCTCACTCAGAGAAAACCACCTTCGATTATGTAAAGGTATTAGGGGCTGGGGAAACACTAGTCCTTTTGTTACCAGCAATCTCGAGAGTTTAGGGGTGTGTTGGGGGGAGTAACCCCGGAAAGTTGGACAGGCTTTGTGTGCGCTCCATCTTAGAGAAAGGAATCTCTCGTTTTCCGAAGGCTGTGCAAAAAACGGATCCCCCGCTTCTTCCCGCTCGAGCTCTAGAAAGCCACGTCCCTAGTCCTCAGGGTTTGGACTTTCCCCGAAGCTGCAGTACCCCGAGCGACCGGGAGCAGGGAGACCCCGGCCCAGCCCCACTTCCCGCGGCGGGCCGAGCGTGGGGGCGGGCGGGCTGGGGGCGGGGTCGGCCGCGCGCTCTCTGCTCCCCGCCCCTTCCCCGCGCTCTCCCCGCCCACTTCCCTTTCGGGGCCGGGCAGTCCTGCGGGCGCGACCTCTCCGAGCGCTGACGAGCAGGGAGGAGCTCGCAGCCGCCGCCGCCGCCGCCGCGGGGGGAAGCCATGCCCGCGCCCCGGCGTTCCCCGAGCCCGCCCCCGGCTGCCGGCCGCTCCACGGGCAGGCGGCGGGAGTGAGCGGGAGCACCGGGCGAGGAGCTGCTGTCCGGCCCGCGATGTCACCATTGTTCAGCTGGGTGGCCAAGGTAGGCGGCGTCGGGGCAGCGTCCGGCGGGCGCCTGTTACCTCCTCGGACGGCCCTAGGAGCCGAAGTCCCCGCGGGCGAAGTTCTGGGAACATTTGTAACCGTTGGGCCGTCGGGGATCCGGAGCGCCCGCGGCTGGGTGGTCCGACTGAGCTTTGGCCGTCCCGGGCGGGGGCGCCCCGCAATCCCCGGAGCGCGGCGGGAGAGCGGCCAGGCGGCCCGGGTCGTCTACCTGGTGGTTCTCATTCATTAGCCTTTCATCCCCGTGGGGCAAACGGGCGTGGGGTGTCTCATGCCCATTTCGCAGGTGGGGGGAGTGAGGGTCAACGTGGGGACCCAGTGGTTCGCGCCTGGCCGTTGGCTTCTCTGGCCCCCGCAGCCTCCCGCGCGCCGTGGATTCACCGCTTGGTGCTTCCCTGGCGTCGGGACCCGAGTGTCATCCTCCTTGATGTCCGTTTGTAACTGGTTGTCTGGGATAATGCACTGAGGATGCCCAAAGGTGAACTTAGTGTACCTAGAGGGTGTCTGTCTTTTGTTTTTAACTCCCTGGTTTCCAAGGCAAGTTTTGAAGTCTTGAGTTTTAAATGTTAAGTCCTTTATTTTCTATGTTCTTAAAAGTGTTGTTTTTAGAACATCGGCACCTTCGGAATAACTGAGCATTACAAAGCCCGGCCAATTTCACTATTGCTAAAATGAAGGGATTGGAGTAGATTTACAGAGTTTCCACTAGCTTAAGAATACAGTAATGGAATAATACTCACCTGGAGTACCTGGTGTTTCTGTGTTTTGAATGATGCATCCCTCAGCCTCCAAGGCCAGCCGGGCATAGGGCGTATTTCTCCCTCCCCACGGACCCCATCCTTTGCTAACACCTTAGCAGGGCTTGGTCCTGGGATCTGACAAGCTGAGTAAGTTCATATTGAGAGAAACCGTTAGACATCCTGTGACCCTTTATAGATAATAATTAGGTGGTTGTTACATCTCTAGTTACGATGCAATACTTTTAGAGTAGTTTTTTAAAAGTACATTTTTATGAATACCTGTTTATGAGACAGATAAGGCTTTGCCTGTCATTTAAATGATAATGGAGACACAGAAACCAGATAAGGTTAGTTATGAGACAGGCACTATATCCAATTCTAGCACCGAATCCTCAGCAGAACCTTCACTTCCTGAAACACAGCTGGTGGTAAAATGAAATGACTTTCAAAAAAGTTTTGAATCGTGGTTTTGTGCTGAAGAAAATATGCCCAGATTTTCTGGTTTGAAGTGACAGCTAATTGGCTTTTATAAATAATGCTAGATTTTTAAATGGTGTTATGTAGTTTAAAAAGTAATTCAGAGTGTGTGGTCTGGTTATATTTTACTTATTCATTCTAGGTTGAGGATTTGAATCTACTTTTATGTTTTTATACTGTAAGGCCGAAAGGATAAAAACACCAAAAAACAAATAGAAACCCATTAAGGCTTTTTATTTCAAACTCAATAACTAAATCTAAAAGAAAACCCAACTTATTGCCAGTATTGTTTTATAGTTTTATTTACTTTTCCAAAATGTATTTAATAAAATGCTTTTCAGTATGGGAGTGAGATGGACTTTTGTTTACATTGGCCTACAGAGGTGACAGTGAAAACACCAGACCAAAGCCTTATTTAAAAAAAAAAAAAAATCAAGGACTTTTACAAGGATTATCAGCCAACTGGCAATACATTTGAAAAACTCATGTAATGAACTGTATGTTGATAATTTGATCTAAATTCTGAATCATGCCATTCCAAAGATTTTGTTTAAACTACAGAACAACAACAAAAAAAACTATGAAATATTTTTGGAGCAAATTTATCCATCAGTTGTCAGATTAATTTTTAAAATTGTAGTTATTTTATATTTCATTTCTTCTATGTGGTGTGCTATTATGAATTGCATCCCGAAATTGATTTTTATAGACAATATGTTTTTCTGCGAGAGCTTTTAGAATATGAAACAGTTTTCATTTCTTGGGGTTATGGATTATAAGAGTGAGGAACCTATTTGTCTTTCAGTTAAGAGACAAGTCATTAATACACTGCATTATAGACTAGGAAATGTTTTAAAAGCAAAAGAGGCTCTGATAATGCACACAATGTGCATAATTCCAAAGTGCATTTATATTTGGTTTTAGAATGACCCTTCAAGAACACACAAATGCATATGAGCATAAACCTCACACAAACATCTAATTTTCTTTTCTATTTTGACCTTTGCAAACTGCAGCTCAACAGCTAGTAGGGAACAAGAAGGGGAGTGGGCATAGCTTAAAGCAGATGGATACCTGGGAATGAATTTGTTTTTCCTGAGTAATGCATTAATATTGCGTGAATATTGAATATATAGACTGAGCAATTTCATGGTGAAAAAATAAAGCCAAAAGAGGGAAGAATTTTATTTCAAAGAGATTATCTGTTAAAAAAAAAAAAGAAAAAATAAGATGCACTTTTTTGTTGTTTTAAAATGGGCATGACCTGGAACGTTAAGGGAGGTGTGTATTGTATCACAGATGGGGTCAGGTTTTATAGAGGTGTGATTTCTTGATTAGTCTTTCACTGGGGACACTTGAGGTTTTACACAGATTATAAATAAAAACAAACTTCTCAACTTGGTGATTTTCATACTAAACTCACAGTAGTTTCCAACAACCTGGCGGTGTTAAGTATTCTGATTGTTTCTATGCCTTCATATATCAGTTAATGAAGACTAACGGCAGCAGAACTGCCAGGTAACTTTCTGAATTTACTTGGATTTGCACCTGCCTGTAAAGATAATGGCTAAGATTATTGCGAATAACTCAAATTAGTGGGTTTTAAATATATATGTCAGTTTATCAGATAAAATAGAAAATGGGACCTAAGTATAGTCAAATTTGCTGTGTTACCTAGTCCAAGTGCAGTTTTGTATAGTTTGTGTCTTGTATCAAGTTATTTTCCAGTGCTCATGCATTTATTTATTCAGCAGATGTTTATTGGATCCCTTCTGTATACCAGGCACTGTTCATGCCTTGGAGGAGTTAGTTCGCTTTGCCCAATAGGTTTATTCTTTCAAAAGTGTACACACTTTGTAAGCCAAGTATTTAAAAATGCCTTAGGTAAGGAATCCTTCTGTAAAGTAATCAAACAGTAATTAGTATTTTATGTAAAACCTGATTTTAAAAAAATATTTTATTGGGGCATTGGGGAATTGGGGAAGGGGAACAGACAAGTTGCTGTCCTTTTGTTCTTCAGTCTAGTTGTGGAGGACGTTGCTTCACTGGCCCATGTTGGTATTATCATTGTGCTCTTCGCGGATGAGGCAGATCGGTCGCTGGCCTCTGGACAGCCGCTCACAGTGGCTCTTGGCAGCTCATGCCGGCTGCCGGCCACACATCGTAGCTTATGGCAACCCACTGCATCAGGGGATGCAGCCTACGCGATGCCGGCGACTCACGGCAGACCAGCTCCAGGTCGAGCTGCTGCTCACCATCTTAGCTGTAGAGGGCAGTGTCACTGGCCCTCATGTGGGATCCAAATTGGGGCCCTGCTGCTCACAGCTGGCGTCCCAAGCCAACTCTTAACCAACGCGCCACTCGGCCGGCCCTAAAACCTGATTTTTCATGCTTTGACCTTACTTAAAACATAGGTGGATAGCCATTATTCATGCAGCAAGTCATTCATGTTTTTTGACAAAGATATTTATTGAGCACCTACAATGTACCAACTACTGTTTGAGGAACTGGAGATTTAGTGTGAACATGGCCACCAAGGTCCCTGTTTTCATGGAGCTCGAATTCTAGATGGGAGAGAAGGGCAAAGAAATAGACAAATAGATGAGCAAGGTAATTTCAGATGGTGGTGAGTACTAGGAAGAAAAGTAAACAAGGTGGTTTGGCAGTGACTGGCTGGGATGGCGAGGAGGTGGCATTTTATCTGAAGGGTAACAAGGCGCTAAATGTGTTTCAGACAGCGGGAACAACAGGGACCAAGGCCTGGCCATGGCACCAGGAGGGTCTGTTGAAGCAGCAGGAGGAAGGCAGGTGTGACTGGAGTACAGTGAGCTGGTGCTGAGAGGAGGTGGGCCCTGAGTGCAGGAGGGTAATCAGGATGGGCCCTTTAGGGCTCTCTAGGCACAGCATGGGTTTGGATTTGCTTTAAAGTGCAGTGGAAGCCTTTTGAGGGCATAAAGCAGAGTGAAGTCAGCTGATGTAGACTGGAAGCAGAGAGACCAACTCAAACAAACTGTCGTGGCCCAGGCGGGAGGTGATAGTGGTAGCTTGCATTTGGGTAGCAAGGAAGGAGCCCCAGTGGATACATAATTGTTCTTTATCTTCTGAAATGATGTGACCCAGTAGCTTTGCGCTCGTTTGCCTGATATTGGGGCAAATGACCGGCTAACTCATTGCTTCTCTACGTTGAGTACAAATGCAGCATGTCCTTTGGCCAGCTGCTTCTAACCACAGCTTTCAGGCGCAGCTGTGCCCGGACGCTGGGCGTATTTATTTACCTTTGAGGTTTTCTGCAGACTGGATCAGCCCACCTTGGGTGCCTCAGGTCGGTTGGATTTGCCTTTCTGTTTACTGGCACACAGCAGCCTTCCTGTAGGCCGTGAACCTGACTGTAGCCAGTATTCAGGCAGCAGTTCTGCCACCTTGCTGAAAGTTGGTCCAGTGTTGGTGTGTCCTAGGTTAATGTGATGGATTATTTAAAAATGTATATTACAAATTTTTTTCTTCTGTAGACTTATATTACTTTTAATAAGTGGATGTTTGAGTTTCATAAAGAGAAGAGAACTTGTCACAGTCAAACCATCCCTTGAATTTGAAAAATTTGCTGACTCTGCTAAGCAAAGCTAGTGTAGCCTGAACAAGGTACAGCAGAGCTCCTGTGGGGCAATTTTGTCTGGTAGTGACCACAGCTTCTCTGGGCTTTGGGAGTTCTAGTTGCTCAGAGTGACAATAATTTGGGCCCAGTTGGTTTTACTAAGAACAGAGAAAAACAGGAATAGAAAACCCCCCCCCCCCAATCCACAACAGAGCACTGAGCCCAGAGCCAGTCTCCTAATGTGGCTCTGCCCTGGTCTTCCATTTCTGACTATCCGAACCCTTCTCATCTGTCACTTCTTCTTGAAGCATCTCTGAGTACTCATTCATTCATTTGTTTGCTGAATTGCACTAAACAGCGTAGAAAATAACCCCAAAGACATATCTTTTGTCCTGTGGGAGCTCCTTTGGCAGGGGAGGTTAGACCACTAGCCAGCTGGGCTGTGTCATCGCCGAGCTGGGAGTAAGTAGCTTCTGCCCATGCCTGAAGTTGGACAAGGAGGAGTTAGCCAGGGAAGGGGAGGGTGTGGTAGGTGGTTGAATAGCATGTGCAAAGGCCTGGTGGCATGTTGGAGGAACCTCCGTCACGGGCTGTTGGTCAAGCTGGAAGGAGAATCTGCTATAGGGAGTAGCAGAGGGTGAGACTGGGCAGGTGAGCAGGGGCCAGGTTGCACATGGCATACAGACCCCTTCAGAGGAGCTGGCATTTTATCCTGGGCCAGTGGGGACCCTTGTGGGGACCAAAGCTGATCTTTCCCCAGATTCTCATAGTCACAGAGTCCATTCTGTGTGTGTGAAGCTTTGAGTTGCCGTTATTTGAATATTTTATCTTCTCTCCTAGCCTGTAAATGCCATGAAAACAGGGGTGGTGTCCTGTTATATGCCAGTGCATGCAAAACACTTGGGCATCTTGTTCAAATGTAGTTCTGCTTCAGTAGGTCTGGGATGGAACCCAAGATTCTGCATTCGCAGCAAGCAGCATAGTGATGGTGATGCTGGTGCTATTGGTCTGGGGACCACACTTTGAGTAGCAAGGTTCTCAGTGTATGTATTTTCTTTTTCTTTTTTTGTTTTTATGTGGGGATCGAACCAGCAACCTTGATGTTATTAGCACCACGCTCTAACCAGCTGAGCAACCAACCACCCTGTATTTTCTTTTATACCTACCATTATGCATAGGAGTTGTTCATGTTTTTGGAACAATTGCCATGATTTCAGGTTAGTGCCTTGTATCTTCTGGGAGGATAATAGTGGAAATAAATGAAATAAAACTTGAAAAACTTAAAATCAACAATAACGTTGAAACTGGGTGTCTAGAGAACAGGAATGAAAGGAAAAATTTGCACTAAGTACATTTGCACCTTTTAATTGAACCTTTTACATGTTAACTACTTAGTTTATTGAATTTAAAAAATATTTTGGCCTTTCCTCTTTTTCAGTATATTTAACTTTAGCCCACATACCATTAGGATACTATAATAGACTAGGAGTCAGATTATTGTTAAAAAAATACACTCAAATTGCCCTCCTTTTCTTATTTTTATTTATTTATTTATTTTTAAGCTGAGCCATCCTGCTACCTGTTGGCAGCTCAGCGGCTGCTCAGCTCCGGCTGGACTCGAACGGCTGTTGCTCAGAGCTCAAACTCTTGAGCGAGCTCTTAACCAACTGAGCCACTCGGCCGGCCCAGCCCTCCTTTTCTTATTTTAAATAGACTTTTAAAAAGAGCAGTTATAGTTTTAACAGCAAAATTGAGCAGAAGGTTCAGAGGTTTTTCCTTAGATCCTGTTCCCACACATATGAGGTGTGATCAAACAATACAGTGAATGTTTAAATAAAAACAAATTTATCACAGTAAAAGACACATTGCCATTAATCCCCCTCAAAATAACTCCCTCTCGTTTTGAATACATTGATCCTCTGGTTCTTGCCACTTTCTGAAGCAGTTTTGGAAGTCCTCTTTTGTAAGTGTCTAGTTGCGCTGTCTTGGCTGCCTTGATGTTCTGAATCATTTGACTCTGGGGAAGAGCCAGAAGTCTCACGGTGCCAGATCTGGTGAATAAGGTGGATGAGAACACACCATAATGTTTTTGTTTGACAGAAATTGCCATATACCAGAGCGATGTGCGACACGGAGCATTGTCATGATGGAGGATGATTTACAGCACACTTTAAAACACACCTTCTCTCAACTGTAGCTCACACCCGATTGACTGCACCGAACAAGTTGGAACTTGTCACACACTGTTACTGAGGTTTGTCACGCCACTTCCGTATTGAAGATCCCTGACTTTCCATTGGATGGTGCTGGGCAGCAGCATTCACTGCAATGGAAGAAAGACTCTGTGTCACGCATCGCTTCTGGTACGGCCGTTTCTGTCAAATAACATTAAGGTGTGTCCTCATCCACCTTATTCACTGGATCAGGAACCGTGCAACATCTGGCCCTTCCCCAAAGTCAAATGACCATGAAAGAGAAACGTTTTGAATCAATTCAGGACATCGAGGCAGCCACAAAAGTGCAACTTAAGATACTCATAAAAGATGACTTCCAGAACTGCTTCAGAAAGTGCTGAGAATTATGGGATGTGTGTGTTCAAAGTGAGGGGGAGTATTGTGAGGGGGTTAATGGCAATGTGTCTTTTATTGTAATAAAAATTTTTTAATTTAAACATTCACTGTAATTTTGCTGACACCTCATACATAGCCTCCTCCGTTATCAGTGTCCCTAACCAGTATATTACATTTATTACAATTAGTGAACCTACATTAACACATTATCATCACCCTAAGTTTATACTATGGTTCAGTCTTGGTGGTGCACATTCTGTGGGTTTGGACAAATGTATAATGCCATGTATCTGTAGTATCACGCAGAATAGTTTTTATTGCCCTGAAAATCCTTTGTGCTCTGCCTATTCATCTCTTCCTCCCCCTCATCCCCTGGGAACCACTGGTCTTTATAGTTGTGCCTTTTTTCAGAATGTCATATAGTTGGAATCATAAAGTATATGTCTTTTTCAGATTGGCTACTTTCACTGAGTAATGTACATTTAACTTTCTTCTGTGTCTTTTTGTGGCTTGATTGCTCACCTTTTAGTGCTGAATACTATTCCATTGTCTGGAAGTACCAAGTTTATTCATCTGTAGAAGGACATCTTAGTTATTTCCAAGTTTTGGCAATTATGAATAAAGCTTCCTTAAACATTTGTGTTTAGACTTTTGTGTGGACATAAGTTTTCACCTCTTCTGGGTAAATACCAAGGAGCACAGTTGCTGTATCATATGGTAAGAATATGTTTAGCTTTGCAAGATGCTGCCAAGCTTCCCAAGTGGCTGTAACATTTTGCTTTCCACCAGCAGAGTGACAGTTCCTGTTGCTCCACATCCTCACCAGCCTTTGGTGTTGTCAGTGTTCCAGATTATGGCCATTCTAATAGGTGTGTGATGGTATATCTCATTGTTGCTTTAATTTGCATTTTCCTAATGCTATATGATGTGGAAACTCCTCTTTCTTTTGACTGTTAACTTTTAAGGAGTAAAAATAATAAATCAGCCCTTTAGAATTTTATTTCATAATACACAGTTGTATTCAGGAACATCTATAAAACAGAAAAACAAAACTTTATGTGGTTATATTTGTGAATCTAAACTTAAGTAATTTTTCCATTATTTCTGTTATCTCAGATTTTGAATTGAAGAGTGATGAACCAGCACTCTACACTGTTTGTTAAATTTGGAAGAAAGCATAATGGAAGAAGAATTTCCTTAGTGTTCATGCACTTTGGTATTTTTTCTGCAAATTATTTTTATATCTGTCGTGTTGTAATGGGATTAAACTCATAGGCTTTGTTCACTTTGGTTGAGGTTTGCTAAGTTAACTTTGCTGAGTCTGTTTTCTCATCTGTAAAATTAACTTAGTAATATATTCTGTATTTATCTTTTTTAGAAAAAATAGATCCTATTTTAAAATCAAATAATGTCAAAATATGCTTAGGAAATGGTGAAGAACATGAGCACATGTATACTACTTAAAACATGGTTGAGTTTGCAGTTTAAGTCAGTGACTTTTGTGCTTGTTTAATGCTAGGCGCTGTAGCACCAGAGACAAGTAGGACATGGGCCCAGCCTTGATCTAGCAGGGAGTGGCACACTTGTGAAGATAATGTGGCACTACAGATGCATGCATAGGGAGTCACTCAGCTGGGGCTTCTGGGGAGACTTGTGAAGCAGATGAGGTCTGAGCTAAGTCTTTGAAAGAAAGATGGTTGAGTTGTAGGTCATTGATGTGGTAGATGATGTGCAAAAGAATAGTCAGGGAATACAGTGGTAGTTTTCCAGCGTGTTTGGAATTATTCGGGGTTGCTTTCTAACTCCATTTGCCTACTTTTTGAGATCACTGATTTTTAACCTTGGGGAAGGCACATGGGGTTAAATAAATCCCTCAGATAAAGGGAGACCCAGAGTTAAGAAGGGCCTTTTTCTTTCATTCCAGCACAGCCTAGGGCATGCATGTACTTATCAGTAATTGTAGTGGGTGGCTAGTGGTGGTCATTCTGGTGTGACCAGAATGTAATCTTGAGTGTAATTCCATTGGCTCTTTTCTACATGAGGAAACTGAGACTCAGAGCGATGAAGTAACTGAATTTGAACAAGGTCACGCAGCTGGTTTGTGGCAGAACTGAAACCCAAGTTCTTAGACCCCTGGGTTTTGTATACCTTGGTAATGTTGCCCTGCTCATTTGTTTGTGCTTTGTCTCTGAAGTATTTTACTAAAATCAAAAGTGTGTGTGTCTATCAAACAATATATTGTATTTCAGAGTACTTTACGTAATCACCTGGGTCTATACATGGGCATTTCAGAGTGGGTCGAGGTGCCTGCGAGGAGGGCAAAGAAAGGAAGTGTGAAGTTGAGCACCTGCTGGAGTGGGTGGAGACCCTCTGACCTGTGAAGGTGTCACCCACGCCCAAGAGCCAGGGAGGCCTAACTGGTTGTGATAGGAAGAAACCGGGACCTAAGGATTTGAAGAAAGCGGAAGTTGCCAGAGTCCACAGTGGTGACGTAGGTCCCTAGTATTGGGCCGCAGTGACCTGCCGATGTTGCTTAGTGCTCCCTTTTTCAGGAGGGCATCCTATGGAAGATGGGGTAGGTGTGTATAATGTATCTCCTCTCATAGGGGAGATTGAGTCTGCTCAGAAAACCATCGCCTGCAAAGTGGATTTAATAGGAGGGGAAAATTACTTTAGCTTTATTACAGTCATGGAAAGGAAGAGAGAGTTATGCTTTTGAGCACTTAATATGTGCCAGCCATTGTGTCGGGAGTAGTCAAATTCCAAATAATCGATGAAGCAATGCGTCCCATTTTTTGTAAAAGGAGTATGAGGAAACCGAAGTTGAGAGAGGTTAGGTAACTTATAACTAGTAAGCTTAAAGCTCGAATTTTCTGGCTCTCACTTTGTATTTTATCTATTGTACCTATGCTATCTCTGTAATAAAGGAATATTATAACAGGTTCAGGATATGGAACCAGGATGGTCAGAACTTTGAAAAATATCTTCCCACAGAGAAACTTTTCTCCCTTAGGCATGAGGCATAAAATGGGCAACCAACCTGCTTCTAAAAAGAGGTATATGAGATTGAAGCTATACAAGAAGTGGAACTAATGCTATTTAAATCCCTGAATTTCATGATGCTCTTGATTAGGGAGGGAAGGAAATGGGAAATAAGAGGAAAAGTCACTGGTAGGAAGATTGAAGATAGGTCAAGATTGGGGGGTGGGGGGTGGAGATTAGGGACATTTAAATGATAGATGGAAAGAGTCAGTTTTGAGGTGACCAGAAGTCTGAGTTTTCTGTTTTCTTGTTGATTTGAGCTGTGGGCTTTAGAGAGTTATCACTTAGTATCTGACATTCTTTTCAAAGCACCATGGAACCATGTTTTGTAATAGTTATTCAGCTTCTCTGGGAAGCTCTCTTTATGTTCTCTTTACGTCCAGAGAATCCTACTGTTGTGGACATATTCTCCAGCCTGTGACAGTGCACCACACAATAAGGTAAAGGCTTGGGCTGGAGGCCCAGGTTTGCCCTGAGTTTGCTGTGTAACCCTGGCCAGGTGACCATTGCCCTGCTGCTCATCAGGTAGCTGTTTGGGCATCACATGAGGTGATGTGAGTGAGGGTACTAATAGTCAGGCACTCTTTAGGATGTGTTTGTCTAGGCATCCTGGTGGGTGCAGCCACATACTTCCAGTAAATTTTCTTGATTTATGCTCAGGTTATGCTTCCCTGGGCCTCAGTCCTTGATCCGTAAAATAAGGACATTGCGTTGAATGATTGCTATGATTCTTTTCAATTTTGAGTCTGTCTGTATTACTGCAAGTCAGGCCAATCATCATGGATTGCCCACCTTTGATAAGGGAGAGAGGGCCCCTGGAGCCACTGGCTGGGCCAGATCCCCTTTCCACCTGTTACCAGAGGAGAGATGATCTCCACCAAGTCACTTCTTCCTAAGCATGAATGTGCACAGCCACAAAATGAGGAGAATAGCCGTCCTCCAGGCTGTGGAGGATTGATCCACATAACATCGCTCATGCCTGGCTTAGATTAAGCACTTAATAAGGATGAGAAGGATGAGCCATCACTGTCATTGCGGCCATCATCGCCACCACTACTGTCATTGCGGCCATCATCGCCACCACTACTGTCATTGCGGCCATCATCGCCACCACCACCACCACCATCACCATCATCATCCTCATCCTCATCATCCTCATGGAATTGAGCGGTGGAGAAAGACCTTCCCCATTGCTTAGTTCTGTTCTCTTTTTTTAAAGATGAAAAAATTGAGCCCTGCAGAGGTGAGCTGGCTTTCCCAAAGCCATAGCTAAGATGAATGTGTTCTGACTCTCAGTCCAGAGCCCTTTGCAATGCCTGCTACTTACTATGATATTTAGATTCTTTCTCTTGTTTTATTACATTCTGCATGAATTAAACATAGACCCTGGTTTAGAAGTACAGAACAGGAGCAAAATGCTTTTGTCAGGCCATAGTAATTTAGATCAGATAAGGGGAAAATGGTGCAGACAGAATTACATGGACCTCTACCACCAGCAGCCTGTGTGCCTTTGCCCAAGGTCACATGACTCTGCCTTGATTTCCTCTTCCATAAAACAGAGGTAGGGAGCAGCTGCTCAATTGTTTCTGAAGTCCTTTTCATATCTCAAAGTGCTGTGAAGAATGTCTGCACTTCTAGAGCTGTCAGAGGTCCAGGAAATAGTGTGCCCACCAAAGTTGTAGATTCTCCAATTTTGGAAAACTTGAAAAGTAGGAAGGAAGTGTATTTGTTTAGTGGAATGCATAATTGTAGGCCTGCTGAAGGCGAGAATCAGCCAATGGTATTTTTCGGAAGTTCTTTTTACTGGGTGGACCCAAAGGAAATTAGTCATTAGGTGAAAATAAACTGTGAGATCTTTGTGACAGTATTTCTTAGAGACATTTTCACAGGTCTGTTGTGATGGTCTCTACTGTGTTGGGCTTTTTGTTTTTTCATGTACGTTTCTAAAATGAAAATATGAGAGATTTAATTGTAAAATTTGACTTAAGAAACACAAATGAAAAGCCTGCTTGTGAGTAATTAAGTTTGTGACCCCTTATGCACTGATTATTAATAAATTGTATAATGAGCATGAAATATTGCAAATACTTTTACTGTGGTCACAGCCCTCTAATGGTTCCAGAAATAGCCATGTTACTGAGTTTCTAGGCGAGGAAAGGGATTCTGTTTCCATATTTGAAAATATCTGAAAGTAACACATATGAATTTATAATACACTGGAGTTTCAGTAAAGGCAGCTCTTCAAGTCTCTACCACCCAATACTAGTGTAGTTGAAAGAACGTACCAAGGTTTGATTTCATCAGTTTTCTACCATCTAAACTAGCTGAGATTGTGATCGCTGGATTTTTTTCCGGAGGGAAATTCCTCAGTGTGCTGGACCACAAAAGCCTACTGTTTTGTATTGGTTGTTTTGTAATTGCCACACTATTTAGGATGCTCCTGTGGTGTTACCATACCTCCTTGGCGAAGAAATCCAGCTGCTGCTTCAAGTTCGGTGTTGACCATGATTCATTAATTGCACATCTTCTGTGCCACGCACTTGTGACACAGATGCCAGAATGAGAAAGACGGTTCCTGCCCTCATGAAGGAGAAGATGGGTGTTCTTAGGTGCTTCCATAGCAGCCCTACACCCAAGTGCACTGAGGGAGATAGAAAACCTCTGAGTAGAAAACCTTTTGATGCACAGAGGTAATAATTTTCCAAATGCAGCTTTTCCCGTTTGATCATCTCACTGTTGACTTCAATCAGCATGGATAGTCAGGACAATTGTACACTCTTAACTTAAATGTTATCCTTCTTAAAAACGTTGCTTTTGGTTTGGAAGCTAGCGAGTGATGTGGTTTGGATATGGGTCTACAGTGTTAATCCTGATGGACTAAACAGAGCAGTGGAGCCCACCTGGCTCCTCTCTGTGGGGGGAGAGGGTAACCCTGTACTCAACTCCTTCATGTAGGCCCCAGGATGGGCACCAAAGCCTTCATACCCACATCGCGTCTGCTGTTAACCATGCAAGTGCAAGCCCAGTAAAGCTTGTGAGTCTAAGAGGAAACCCCCAAAGTCACTGGAAATGTTGGCACTGGCTGCTGTTCTGTTTTTGTTTTTGTTTTAGTTTAGTGGACTAAGGGGTTTTAGTCTAAAGAAAATTTAAAACCAAAGACTATATTTCATCCCAGTTGAAAGCGAATGATGGGGATCTGGTGCGGTCTAGAAAAAGAGCCTTGAATGGGAGGTCTGGTCCTGTCCAGCCGTTCAGCCACTCCCTCTCTGAGGCTTGGCTTCTTGATAAAATGAATAGGTTGAATGAGTGGTCCCATCTAGGGGCCGAGAAAGAACATCTGGATGGATGAAGCTGCACAAGCAAGGCGTGGAGGTCGAAATTCAAATGAGCAGAAGCCTAGAATTTGAGTGGAGTTGAGTGAACTGCCCCCCAGTTGATGAGTAGGAAACTTACAGGGAAGAGATGATTGGAACCCATGCAGGGTTCTGAAGGTCCTGCTGGGGTGTTGGCGTTTTGGTAGAGATGAGAGAGAAACCATAGAAGGTTTGTGAGTGGTAGGCTGACCCCATAGACTTGGAAGATGAGGCTGCCAGTGGGATGGGTGATAGATACACTGGGAGAGGCCAGAGGCAGGGCTGCAGGTCAGGGGTCTTGCTGTGGCCTGGCTGAATTAAGTACTGGCCTAGACCAGTGCTTGAGGTTTTGGGCTCAGAGTGAGAGAGAATATACAGTCTGATGGCTGATAGAAAGATGGAGTAAGGAGAGAGAAGTGTAGAAGCTGTTTTCTAGGTTTCAAAACTAGTTACCTGGAACACAGTTGGGAGACAAGGAGGTAAGGAGAGAGGTCTATTTTAGGGCAAAGAGAATGAGTTTGATTTGGATGTTTTAAGGTCAAGGTGCCCAGAGTCTGGGTGATTCTTAAAGAGGTGATTGGAAATGTGAGTCATGTTTAGGGAAGAATTCAATGCTAAAGATGTAGTAGATAAAGAATTCTCTTTGTTGACCTTGGGGGAGTGGATGACATCCCTGGAAAATGAGAGTAGAGAGAAAAAAAAAAAGCAGAGCACCATAAAAAGTCTTTCCCAAGATGTCTGTGACATGAGTGCATTTTACTAAATACATTCTAAGGGAGGCCAGTACAGCAGTAAGATTTCCCTCCCCCACCCCTCCCCTTAGGGTTTAGCTTTTCTTTTTTGCCTCTTATCCTTGTAAATCAAAATGAAGTCTCATTTTTGAAAATGGCAGCATTCAGAGACTATGTTTCCCACTCAGTAGGTGGAATTGTTCCTTGATTGCAGAATGAATCAAGGGTAGATCAGAGCTGAGTATCAGTGAGCCCCCAAAGCTTCTTGCTGGCCTTTTCCTTGGCCTGGGAAAAACGACAAAGCTTTGAATACATTCCCAGCAGCAGATTGTGTCGGGTGCAGCCAGTCTTTATCTCTTGGCAGCCTTGGTTTCGGTGTTGGTTCTCGAGGAATGTTCCTGATTGTAAAATGTCTGGTCTGGTGACGCTGAAGTCAGAACTCCCCCCCCCCACACACACACACAAGTAGAGGAGCCTGCAGGGCAGGGAGAGAAGGAGCTGGGCTGGCCAAGTCCTGCAGATTCTCGGTGCCTGTCTACTTAGAACCCTAGACTGGGGGAATGGAAAGTCTGACTTGGAGCAGCGTGGACGTGCTCTGTCCGTCCATCCAGCGCTCAAATCTTCTCGGGATGCTCAGCATTCCTTAAGAAGCCCATACCGTTTTACATAGCTCTGGTTGAAAGAGTTTTATATTCTAAGCAGCAAACTTTCTCACTTTGTGCCTCACCTTCTTCCCTTCCCATTTATGAGAAACAGCGCGCCAGTGCCTCTTCCCTGTGACAGGTGTGTGAAGGCAGTGACATGTGTCCCACCTTCCCTTCCCGATTGCAGGCACCTTGTGACTCATTGCCGCCCCTTTGAAAGTCTCCTAAAACCAAAACTGAAACTTTCTATGTGGCCTGATTATCAGGACGGGTGGTGAGGCTGTGCCCCTTCTCTTAACAGAAGGATACCCTTTCTTCTGCTAATGCCATAGGCTTTTTGTTCCTTTTCATTCTTTTAGTATCCAGGTCATTTTGCTGGCTTATCCTGGGCTTACCGTCAACGAAATCCTTCAGTCTTTTTCACAATAACTTTTGGCATGCTGGGTCTACCCCATGAGCACTTAGCCGATCAAGGTTTTTTTTTTTAAAGAAATTTTATTGGGGAACAGTGTGTTTTTCCAGGACCCATCAGCTCCAAGTCAAGTAGTTGTTTCAATCTAGTTGGGAAGGGTGCAACTCAGTGGCTCATGTGGGTATCGAACCGGCAACCGGGGTGTGATGAGCCTGCGCTCTAACCACCTGAGCCAACCAGACGCGCCCCCCCCCTTTTTTTTTGTAACTTACATATAGTAATACATTACATATATCACTTGTCCTTGATGTTGGTTTTGTTTGTGTGTTTTTGTTTTTCATTGTATTAGCTAATTTGTGTTTTTACAATAGAATTTTGGAGC
The DNA here is from genome assembly GCF_001890085.2 of Hipposideros armiger. Taxonomy (NCBI): domain Eukaryota; kingdom Metazoa; phylum Chordata; class Mammalia; order Chiroptera; family Hipposideridae; genus Hipposideros; species Hipposideros armiger. The sequence continues at coordinate 6,031,705 of NW_017731376.1, read as the reverse complement.
TGGAAGTGATTTGAAAAGTACTGCAGTTCATTCCTTCCTTTCAGCATGAAAGGGAGTAAATGGCCTTGGGGAAAGTGGCTGGGGAGGATGGCTGGGTGCTTGGATAAGATCAGGTTTTCTTTCTTACACACTGGGAGCGTAGGTGGGTCAGGGAGCAAGAGAAATGGTAGCTGAGGGCTAGGCACTGGCTATGAATCAGACTTGGGCAAGTTATTCTGTGTGACTTTTATACTGTTTCATTTTTGTCTTGTGTGTTTCCTTGATTTCCTTCATCTCTAAAAGCAGGAAGAAGGTATTTGCCAATTCTGCTGTTGAGGTGTCATGTGGTAGGATACAATTTGAGTTTTATAAACATTTATCAAAGTTTTCTAACATTTATAGCTTCTGAGAAAGCCCAGGAGCAGCAAATAGTATTGTTACTGTTTTACATGGTATTACGTAAAGTATAAAATATATTAAATGGAAAATAGTTTAGACCGGTTCTGACTAATATCCTATACTGGCCCAAGTTCTGATTAGCCTGTTGATTAGGATTAAAGAAAAGGAATGGCTACTTGGTGAGAATAGTGTATTTCAAGAAAAAGGACTGCAATGATTTGAGAGAAAAGACCTATTTCTACCACTGATTTGAATAAAGTTCAGGATTCTTGAATATATGCAACAGTTTTTTTTCCTATAGTTAATGCTGTAAAAGCTAGTGTGGTATATTTAAAAACTGGAAATGATTGACATACAGTTGACTCTTGAACAACAGGGTTTAGGGGTGCTGACCCCCCCACACACACACAGTTAAAAATCTGCGTATAATGTTTGATTCCCCCAAAACTTAAGCAGTCCCTTGGTATCCACTGGGGATGGGTTCCAGGACCCCCGCAGATCTCAAAGTCTGCAGATGCTCAAGTCCCCTATTTAAAATGCTATAGATCAAGTCATACAGTGAACCCCCCTCATCCACAGACTTCCACCTGCGAATGGAAAACAGTACAGGTATTTATTGAAAAAAATGCTCATATAAGTGAACCCGCGCAGTTCAAACCCATGTTGTTCAAAGTCAAGGCCAGAACCCACTCTGGAAATCATGCGTTAATAGGTTTAAACTTCTAACATTCACTTGGAAATTACCATGGACTTCACAGATGTTGATGACAGGGCTGTGACTGGGCTGCTATGCATATGTCTGTGCGGGTTGCATACTGCACAAAGGCACCCGGCCACAGGCCAAAGCAGGGGCTGAGATCCAGCCCGCCCACGCTCAGCTTACCAACGTCTGCCACCCTGAGGTTTTGTCTGTGAGGTGGAGGAGGACAGAGGCTTGGCTTTTAATAATTGGAACAAAGGCACTGTACATTTGAGGGGGTAGTTCTGTGCTGTAAATGATACTGTTTTTAAAAAAAATTAGTGTTGTCAACACAATTCCAATACTGTGTCCACAAATGTAATAATTTGAATCACATTCATTTTACTGCAATTCCTAAGAAGTAATAAGAATATTTATCTGATTAACAAGGCAGTGACTTATCTAAACTCAAGTTTGAACTGTCAACTTCATAAAGTAGATCAGTTCTTACTATATCACAATTTTCATTTACGCTACAAATTTTTGCCTTAAGTCCATATACAAGTAAATGGCAGCCTTTTGAGTATCACTTAGATTGTATCTGAGGTTGATAGCTTCTATAGATATTGAGGTTTATTTTTTCAGATTGTTTCATGACTTAAAGGCTTTTGTTACTTAGTGAAGCATTTGAGGGCACTTAGAAATGTATGCCATTTCACTTGTACATTAAAATAATTTATCATATATTTAAAATGATTCTTTTTCTCTCTCTAAATAATTTTGCCCCTGGAAGACTTTAGCTAATAACAAACTAAGTAGACAGTAACCTCTAAAATTTCTTAAAGTTTAAAAGCAATGTACTTCCAAAAATATTAAAAATAACCTTTTCTTTAAGATTACAAAAGTAATATATGAAAATTACAGAAAAATAACATACTGTTAGGCAAAAAGAACACACGACCACATTCCTGCTACCCGGACACTAACACGGTTAGCCATTTCCAGACCTTTTTTATTGATAGGCACTGTTTTAAGTTGTATCGTTTTTGCTGAAAATAAGTAGCAGAAATAACAGCTCTTCATGCATACCTACATTTTTGTGGGTTTTTTGTTGTTGTTGTTGTTGTTGTAATCTGTCAGAATTTTTGGCCAGAATGCCAGAGTCGACTGGAGTAGAGGGGTGAGGGGAATTAATCCCTGAGCACTCCCTGGTTTCACTGTCTGCACAATTCCCACTTTCTGTTCAGGATAAAATGTTCTTGAAAAGAGGGAAACTCACATGAATAAATATTGAATTGTAATTTGCATTCTGATTTCTGGAATTTTTTTGTCTCAGTGGGTTGTTCTACCCTCTAACCACTCAGCTTCCACATCCAGTCAGTTCCCAGTTCTTGCCAGTTTTCCTTTCCAAATAGTTCTTCATTTTATCCTCTTCTCTGCATTTTTCTTAGCACTGCCCCAGCGTAGGTCATCATTTCTTTCTCCCCAGTTACCCGTTTGTTCCTTCGTCATTCATTTCTTTAGTCTGAGTGTGAGGAGCAGCACCAGGAACTGTGGTGACGAGGCCTGTGCCTGTAGGGTCTGATCATCTCATTGGGGATGAAGGTAGGGAGCTAAGTCATTTCCACTCAGCATCCTTTCACCCTTCCTCTGCTCCTCTTCGTGCACACCCATCCTCCCCATAGCAGCCACGTGCCCTGTCCCAGCCCCACTCACCTGTCTCAGCCTCAGGGTTTGCTGGTGACCTTGGGCAGGGTGTGTGCGCCTGGAGTGCTTCCCTCCACCCTCCCTGACCAGCTCTCCTTGAAGGCAGCCCTGGGGTCCTGTCCTCTGGGCAGGGCTCTGTGGCCCCTCTCTTCCTGTCCTGCCCGCCCCTAGACGTGGGTACCTCTCCTCTGATCACTTGCTGAGCTGAGGACCTTATTGCTTCCATGACCTCCATCGCCTTGTTGCCTAAATAGTGTTCCACCTCTTGCCCCACTCTGGACAGGGTCACTCACATTCAACTACAGCCCCAGTGCCTAGCACTGATCCAGAAGAGTCTGGGTTTCTGTAAAATGCAAATAATGATGTTTCCTCAGAGGGCTGGTGTGAGGATTTAGTGAGACTATCTGTGTGAAGCACAGAGTCTGGCACATCGTTGTTTTCCATAAGTGGTGTCTGTGCCTGAGATGCTATGTTAACTTAACGTCAGCAATTAGAATCAGATGACGGTGTCAGAAGCTTATCTTTCCCCCTGACTGTACATATGATTATATAAAATATTGGTGTCACACTCTTCCTACCTCATACTAAGTAAGCTTAGGAAATAAAGTCATTTTATTGTGTGTTTATTTCCTTTTAACCTATAGAGTTTACCTGTAGTACTTCGGTGTATTTTCAAGTAAGTATATTTAAATGGAGGTGAATTGGTATTACATTACGCACTTTACACTGTATTTGCCTCTCGCATTACAGTGTGAGTGTTTAGTAAGTACTCTGACACAGCACTGTAGGGTCCACAGAAGTGGATCAAATAGTATCCCCCCAGCCCAAAGTGTGGTGTGGGAGACAGACCCAGTGCTGTGACCTGGGAGAGTTGGGGGTCTGGGAACCCAGGGAATGGAGCCGAGGAGGTGTTTGAACTGGACTTGGAAGAATCAGCACATGCTAGTGGAGAGTGGACGAGATAACATTCTAGAGCAAAGGCTCCCTGCTTGCCTGTAGTTGCCAAATGTGAGCTGCAACCCAAATAACCGTTTCTTGACATGAGGATTCAAAGGTATTTATTTTGTTGTGTTTTTCCTGTTCTCCTACTGGCAGAGATAATATAAAGTTGATAGTTGAAAATCATTTTCCATCTGTATATTAGACTAAATTGTCATATTCAAGGACTAGCTAGGTAAAAAAAACCCAACACATCAGAATTAAATTGAGTATTTGTAACATTTGAAAAGAGTTGCAATGTCTTTATTTTGATGAAGAATTCACATTATGTAGAAATTCATTACATAACTCTGATGGACACTTGCATTTTACCCAATGAGTGCATCATGCTCTTTGCAGACTTTGATGACTGCGGCTTCCCCATTTCCATTTGGCTTTCTGTTGGCATTGGAATGGTGGGATGGCTTTGTTGCATTATTCATATATACAACATATACACGCCATGGTCCCAAGAAAGATGACTGCTGGTGGTGGTGATCGCATCTTTGAGTTAGTTGTCGTTGGTTTTCCCAGCCCCCTGGGCTTCCTTTAGTCCGAGGGTCCTTAACCTGGGGTCTGAGGATGGAATTTGGGGAGCAGGGGTCCATGAACTTAGATGGGGAAATAATTTACACCTTCATTTTTACTAACTTCTAATTGAAATGTAACATTTCTTTCAATTATGAATGTAGCCATCAAACCCAGTAGCATTAGCAGCTCCTGGGATGGTAACATCAGTAAAATCAGGTGCTTTTCACATTGATTATAGTTGTTACACATTTCTAAAAAATACTGTGTATGCTTATCATTACTTTGAATTTCAACACTTATTTGACTTTCCTCTAGATATTGTTAAATATGGTAATAAGCCCATAGTACTATGTCATAATTATTTGGATAATTCCCTTTTAGTATAATTAAGTTCTTTTATATTCCTGTGTATTCTATTGTATGCATTTAAAAACCTTGTTTTGAGAAAGGTCCCTGGGCTTTACCAGGCTGTCGGAGGGAGACTGTGACACAAAAAGTTTAGGAACCTCTGATTTGGTCCCTGGGATGCATTTGAGAGAGCGCTTGCCAACATTTATTTGCATAGGGAGGACTGGTAGGATTGTGGGGGTATGTAATTAAAAGCTGAGAACACTCTCTCACCTAAGAGGGCCTACTAATCCCATCAGGTTTTGTATGTTGGCCCAGCCCATAGCAGCACACAGCTTAACACAGCCTCAGTAGCTCCTGCGGTCATGGTGTATGTAATATATGCTCGCCACACAGAGGAGTGGGTTAAACTACATTCTCGGGAGACTTTGAAAAAACACACTGAACGATTCCCATCCCAAAATGATAAAAATAAAAATAGCTTAGGCATTTAAAGGGGTCAGCCTTCAGCTGTCTAGAAAAACCTTGTAATCCTAAAGGACTTAGTCCCAGTGTTTCTGGTTTGCTATTTTTGCAGCATTTGTACCTTCTGCAGTACTTGTTGCATGCATGTGGTGCACAGGCATTGTGTGGGGGCTGTTACAGATTCATCCTGGTTCTCTTATAAAGTCTAGTTCAGATATTTCTTTCTCATTATTTAAGAACCTTTAAGTCAGTACATTTTTATTTTAAGTGGCAACCATTCATACATTGAGCAAATTTATTAAGTACTTGGCTGTATGCCAGCCACCGTCCTGGCACTTTGGACTATATTAGTGTGCATAATAAACACTAATTCTCCTCTCTGGGAGCTGACATTCAAGCATGTAGGTGTTTTATGCTCTGAAGTTTGTAGGGCAGTCCTGAATGTGCCACAGAAACTTTGCCACTCACAGACCTGAGAGGTTTGCAAGGTACTGGTTTTCACACTGTTCCCATGGGTCCCTGTGGTACCTCGGGGCTGGCAGAAGGAAGGGAAGAGAGCGTCCTGTTCCTCAGCTCCATTTTAATCAGAGTGC
>NW_017731376.1:6018589-6021877 GCF_001890085.2 Hipposideros armiger | reverse complement strand
TAGTTGCAGTTGACAGATACCCAGTGTAAAATGGCATAATCCTAAAAGGAGATTTATTGGCGCAAGAATCCCAGTTCACTGGCTTCAGGCATAGCCGGCCCCAGGCCCTCTGCCATGTCAGGACCGTCATTCTCACCCTCACTCTTCCGTCGTCCCCCACCCCGTCTTAGTTGCACGTCCGCTGGAACTCCCTGACATGCATTTATGAGTGATGGCACCTACAATTCCAGGCTTATAGCCTCAGAGCTCTTAAGTCCAAAAGCAAGATTTCTCAGCCTCAGCACTACTGACATTTTGGGTCAGATAATTCTTTGTGGTGGAGACTGCCCTGTCTGGGCATTGTAGGATGTGAAGCAGCCTCCCTAGTCTCCACCACCTGGCCAGGTGCTGGTAGCGTCTCTCACCCTCCAACCAGAAGTGTCTTCCGACATCGCCAAGTATCCCTGGAGAGGTGAGGGCAGAACTGCCCCTGGGTGAGAATCACTGGTCTAAAGGAATACAACAAGTTTCTTTTTCCCCCCACCAACTCCTAGGCCTAGCAGCCATTGGTCTGGGGTTATGTGCTCCGCCCTGAGCTGATCATGTGGCGGTGGTGGTGGTGGAGTAATAGAATATGTTAGTTGGCTTAGTCCAGGGTTGCCTGTCCACTCATGACCTGGGGCTGGGCTGGTGTGTCCCACCTAACCATCGGAATGGGAATGGAAAGGGAGGTGAATTCCATGTAAGACCAAAACAAAAGCTTTCCAAACCAAAGTGAAAAACCCATGGACCACCACAGGCACTGGGAAGCCTTTTTCAGTTGAGAGTGACACCTTGGAGTGGAAGAAAGAGGGTGTGTCTTAGCATCAGCTGCTCTCCTGACTTGCTTACTGCTTACTAGCTGGAACCTTTGGGCTAGTCACCCCCCACCCCCAATTAAATTAGATCATGCCTGGGAAAGTTATTTTTTTTGTAAAACTTTCATTGCAGTACAACATACAAACAGAATTATACCTAAGTCGTACACTCACTGACTTCACAGTTTGAATAATCTTGTATAGCCAGTCCCCAGATCCAGAAGCAAAACGGTCAGCCCAGAAGCCCGCCCCCGGCCTCCTCCCAGTTAGACTCATTTTTCAGAAATAATNCTGGGAGCTTATTTCAACATCCTGGTTACTGAATTCCCCTGTAGGATCTGTCAGCTGAGTAGATATGGGGCAGGACTTAGGGTTGACTTTCTCCTAAGAGTTGTGATCAGCAGCAGTGAGAGTTCATCTTTTTAAAGGTTATTGTGTTTCAGCTTCTGCTCCCTGATCCCCCTTCTCCCTCCTCATGAAATGTTTCTCGCTGTTCTAGAAAGCAACGCTGTGTTCACTCTTACTCCCTTCCCTCTAAAATGCAACTAGGGGTCAGGGAGTTAATGCAAAGGTTGGGATGCCCATCACAGCTTTGTCAAAACAGTTGATTATCGAGCAGAGTTCATGACAACTAGCACAAGGTGAATTGGAACTGGATCCTGAAAAGGTTAAAACATTTGGGGTGGTTTTTTTTTTTTGTTTTTTTTTGTATTCCCATTGTGTACAGTGTTTGCAGCGAATGAAATTGATGCTGTGGTTATCAGAAACGAACCAGAATGGTTGTGTATGGGCTGACATGGAATGCGATACGCCCATGAGGATAAAAAGTTGCAGGGCACTGTGGTCCCTTCCTTTCTTTGTAAAGGAAATTACCGTTTAGTGTACAAAGCCACGTGTAAGAAAAACCAAAGTGTTAACTGGATATTTCTGGGTTTAGGATTATGGGTGCCTTTATATGTTTCTGTATTTTCCTATTACATGGTTGTGTATTAAGCTTATTGTTGGAACTAAAAGATGACTAATAAACACATTCTGTCGCTGTGTTTTAAAAGGCGGCTGGATTACTGAGCAGTGGTAAAACAATCCGTACTTCTTTTCCTTGGTCCTTGAGGTTGGCCTGTTCACTCCAGGGCAGGATGCCACAGCCCAGCTTGCTCCTTGCTGGGGCCCAGGGGAAGGGCCTGACCTCAGTTCCTGGAAGGGAGTCAGAGGCAGGGTGCAAGGCGTTCCTCTTTTCTGTCCCTTTTGCTCAGTAGCAACCTGCCCGCAAAAGGTCTTGGTCACAAAATGATTGACCTTTTTTAGTTCAGCCTAGATGCAGCTCGGCTGGAGCTGGCTGGGAGCAGACGCCCCAGGGACTGGGGGAGTAGAGTATACGTACCAGGGAGGTGGCCCAGAAGGAAAAATGTATGCTGTATTTTCCTGTTAAGACTAGGCGATAGAGAGGGGAAGAGTTCGAGAGCAAAGCCTGCATTTCCAGTAGCTGCCTCAATTCTGATAAATGATTCCATTCAGGGTGTTTTAAGTACATAGAGTGAGACTGTGAGATGCTGTCTGGGTTCTGGGGCTAGTTTACACAGGCGTCTTGCACATTTTATTAGGAAGTAAGGTTCTGATTTGAGTAAAAAGGACTAGATTGTGGGGCTTACTTAGGTAGTGAGCATGTCCCCTCTGGCATTTATGTCTGGTCCCTGGTGGTGCTGTTCATAGCCTCACGCCGAGTCGCCTGCATTCCGAGTCACCGCACAGCCTCCGCAGGACGACTCTGTATGTACACTTGGCACCATACGTATGCGCTCCTTTTCCCATTCAACTTCTTTGGGCAAGGAAAGCCTTTTACTTAAGAAGAAAGGCCAGCCCTTAGATATCTGGGTGAAACCCAGAAAATTCCTTTGCTCTCTCTTTCCACTGAATGGATTCTGCTGACAGGTAAGCAAAGGAGGGGTGTGAATCTGGAGAGGGGGCAAGGCCACGTGACACCTCAGCAGCCCCATGTGACACCTCAGCAGCCCCAGTCACTTACGACTGGCACCAGTTTGATTGCAGACGTGGGCCCTGGTGCAAGGAGAAGAAAATTACCTTTTGAGAGAAACAGAATCATCTTTGAGTGGCACCTTTAGACCTAGTATGTGACGCCATGTGTAGATACTTAACAACCTGTGTGTTTTGGGCCTGTTGTTTAGTCCTCTTATCTTATATGTATTTATAATCCTTTTTCATTCTAGCAGAAAGCAGAGCGGGCCTGGGAATAATGCATAAGCAAGTCATTCCAACATGAATTCCACTTTCGCCCTTTCTGAACATTTTCTGATATAATCTAAAATTTTATATATTTCTTTTTTTTAAAATTTTTTTTATTTAATGGAGTCAGTTTGGACTCCCAGGGGTCTTTTTTTGGAGGGAGTACTCCCTGTGGTCTTTGGTGGCTGGTTTTATTCTAAGAAGGCCATAA
>NW_017731376.1:6013575-6016394 GCF_001890085.2 Hipposideros armiger | reverse complement strand
TTAGGAGCACTTGCTCTCACCAGCTGAGCCATCCTGCCACCTGTTGGCAGTTCAGCTCAGGCACAGCTCACTGGCCCATGAGGGACTCGAACTGCCAACCCTGTTGCTTAGCGCTCATGTTCTTAACCAACTGAGCCACTTGGCCGGCCCCTAGTTTTGCCTATTTTTGAAATTTTGCAGAAATGGAAATTATACCATGTGATTCTTATACCTGTTTTTATTCATCATGATGTTTGAGAATTTACCCATGTTGTTGCATATTGACTAGCTTGTTTATTCTCATTCTATATGTTTTTGATTGTATGAATATGCCACATATTTTTCAGTTCTGTTGATGGACGGTGTAACTATCCATCAGTGACTGTCCTTGAATGTAGCTGTTGGTGAGTCAGGACATACCTCTGCTGTGATGCCCTGGGCTGGAATTGCTGGCTCCTGCACCAGGGTTTTAACTGCACTGAGATTCGCAAGAACTTTTGTTTTGAGGCATAAATGAGAACAGGTGAAAAAAACTCTCGTGTGTAAGTGTGTGTATGTGTGTGTCCGTCCGTCTATCCATCCTAATAGAAGGTCCATATTCTCCTCCTTTAAGTATTTTGTCCAAGATTATTGATTTGGATGTGAAAACACAACACACGAGCAATTAGTTAGCTTGAAAATAAATTTTAATAAGTTTAATGCATTTGGTCCTGGATGACTTTAGGTAGAAGCAAAACAGTATTGGTGCCCAGTGCTCTAGCTCATTTTACTGTTTTGTTTATAAATACACACCATAGGACCAAATATTCCTTTATTGATGATTTCCCTCTCAGTGACAGAATTTCAAAAAGGCACCATTTATAAAAACTGATTATGGTGTCATTTCTGAAGAACCAGCGCTTTGTTTAATGGTTTCTCCTACTACGTTTCCGTGTCTTTAGTTCCCTGCCTGTAGAAAAGGGACCCCAGTGTCCCTTTTCAAAGATTTTGTAACATACGTAACTAATATTGGGCGATTGCTATGATTAACTGCTAGTTCATTGTACTTATGTGTCTTAATCTTTGAGAGATTGTTTTGAAGTAAACTGTGATCAAAATTATAGAGTAGCATTTCTTATAAGGCATTCACTCTTATGTATCTTAATTAGCTGAGACCTCTGAAATGCAGACACTTTATATGCAAATCAAATTTGCCCTTAAATGGTATAAACAGTTCATCAAATGTCTGCATGGCTGGCGATTCTTTATTTTTGTCTTCGCTAGTTTGTTCATCTCTACTGTAAGCTTGGTCTGTGCAGTTAAGCTGCTTTAGTGCTGCTAAAGCACCCAGCTTGCCTAGGGCCTTAATAACCAAATGGTTTTGGATATGATGTGGTGGGGGACAGACAGGGTGAGGAGGCGGCATTCCTTACCTGGGGCGTGACAAAGGACAGGTAATAAACCTGGGATTCTACCCATTAGAACTTTTGAAGACTGCACAGTGCCAGGGCCCCACCACCCAACCAGCTGCCTCATCTACACTGGGGTGGGGCCAGACGTTAGAATTTTAAATCCTGACAGTCCTAATGTGCAGCCACATTTGAGTCGCTAATCAATACACTAAATGAAGAGGGTTGGACTTCGAGGACTTACTCGTATGTTCCCAGGTTGAACAGTCAGTGATCTATTCCATGATTTCTGTCAATATTTATGCTAACCAAACAAAATGTTTTGACTTTTAAAAATTGTTTTCGAGGGCCGGCCGAGTGGCTCAGTTGGTTAAGAGCTCGCTCAAGAGTTTGAGCTCCAAGCAACAGTGGTTCGATTCCCGGCCCGAGCTGAGCAGCCACTGAGCTGCCAACCGGTGGCAGGATGGCTCAGCTTAAACAAACAAACAAAAAAATTGTTTTTGAAAACTTACAAAATACTTTCATCATCTTACAGTAATATCGTCTCCCGCTTCTTTCTTTTCCTTTCTTACCTTCTCCCACCCTCTTTTGTGAACTCTTTTAGCTATTAAATCACTTCTTATGTTGGATTTTAGTCTGTTTTAAATGTTTGTAGAAACATGGTGGTTTAATCAGAAGGTTGTAGTGAACCTTTCCCAGGGTTATTTGGGAGTATGACCCTGGCTTTTGTGTTTGCATAGACCCTTTCCGTGCGATTTGAAAGCTGAGAGTTTCCCCAGTTTGCTGTTTCAGAGCTCGGGAAGCTGAAGACTACATTTAACATATGATGAAAGATAAGGATAAATGAGGGTGTGTGACGCTGTTTAGGGACCAGCGGTCATTAGCATTTTTCTGTGCCAGGCCCTTCCTCAGCCAGCTAATGAGCACATCTGATCTCCCTTTTGGGAAGAGGTAACACTAATCTGACCTTTTGGCTAATGGTAAGCGCAAAGCAGGAACTGAGGAGCCGGCAGGCAGACAAGACAGACCTCTGCTCAGGACCAACCGTCTGTAGCGCATGTTCAGTGTTTGCTCATGTTTGTGTTCTAGCATCTGTCACGTTACAGTGGAAATCACGTATTAAGACATGTCTCTTACTTCTTGCACTGTAAGCCTCATAAGGTCAGGAAGAATCACACCTTATTGGTTGTAGGAGGTGTGTTCACATCTTTATGTGAAACCTGATCTCAGCAGACCAAGCTGTTGGATAATATTCATGCTCGCATGTGTCTTGTCTTGATAGCGTAAGACAGGTCTTTTATTGTCTTTAAATAATTCAAGTTGTGAACACTAGTTAAAGAAGAAATTTTCTTAAGTATTTTGTATGAAATTCAAGGCATGTAAGATCGAGCGAAGAAATACTTGGTTTTAATTTAGTTTTCTTCCTCCATTTACCCTGTTTATGACCAACAA
>NW_017731376.1:6004059-6008310 GCF_001890085.2 Hipposideros armiger | reverse complement strand
CGCTCTTTGGCCTATAAGAAGGAATTTCAAGATCGAAGCTTTCGGAGTAGTGGTTTCTTCAGCTCTTTTGAGGAAAATGACATTGAGAACCACCTCATCAGTGGGCACAACATTGTGCAGCCAACAGATATTGAGGAAAATCGAACTATGCTCTTCACGGTAAAATATCAAGCTTTGTGCTCACCCCAGTCTGAGATAAGCGTTCAAAAGATCGTTTGCTTTATTGAGTGAAGATTCTTAGTAAATTGCTTTTGGATTTATGGGTGAATCCATATATTTTGGTACTGAATAATTCTGTTTTCAGGATAAAATCTTTACTTGAGTCGCAGCCTTTGAAATCATCAAAGAGAAACATAAAGAGAATCCGTTGTAGATCCTTGTATAACTTTTATCTTTCCCCACCCGGTGGGTTGTAAAGACACCTTTTCAATGTGGAAAGAACACAGTTAATATGTGTAAGAGAGGCCCAAAAAGGGATTTTTAAAAATGTATATTAACTTCAAGTAATATATTTCAACAAAATCTTTTTGGAAAATGCTCCCTCTTTACTATTTTTATTCATTTATAAAACATTTAGGCTTTGTTAATCAGGATAACTGGGTTTGTGGATAACATGATATTTGTAATTCATACCCAAACTGAAATATTAGTTTAGCCAACTGCTTACTTACATTTTTCCTAGAAGAAGTTTGGGTAAACTGACAGCCAAATACCAGAAAAAGAATGGACAGGGAAGCCGTCGCTGGCAGTTGGGGTTCCTGGGTCCCATGCTGATCTGGACTCTTCTTGTCTGACTTTCCCGTCTCCTCTCCCTCTTGGATCCCACGGGTCTGGGCTGATGGGACTCCTCAGAGCTGTCCTAAGAGTGAGCTGGCTGGCCTCTGACCATATAGGGAACTGATTGTTCCGCAGCTCCCCCTTCTCTGCTGCTGCTTTGGCCTAAGGCTGACAAACATTTTAGAGAGAGCAAAATTACCTTAAATGTAACTAACGCCTTATTTTTGTGCCTGCCTCATGGCAGTGAGATGGCTGAGGGGTAAGGAAGCTGGCTGCTTACGTTAATGCTGTGTGGATGTAAGGCCAAGATAGTGAGAGCAAATAGGACTGATGTCTTCNGAAAGAAACTTGTTTTGGTTGTGAAATAAGTACAGAGTTACTTTAAAATCGAGCTTTAGTAGAAACTCAAAACAGGTAGACAGGAGAGCAGTTTAGTTAATTTTTATGTCTGAGCAGGACCTGTTTCTTGATGATTCATTTTAATTAACTTTTTTTTGTATTAAGAATATGTTTATTGGGACGATTCCTCATTCATCTTGATTCAGGGGCTTTTAGTGCTGCTCCTTCTGCAGGAGCATCCTTCTCTAAGCCTTGCTTTCCTCCTGTCGGCTGACAGAGGACTGTAGAGCAGCCAGCACACAAAACTACCGTTTGTGCATGGCTAACCACAGTGCTGATTTTATAGCATCCCGGGCCCTTTGCATCCATGAATTAGTAACTGGGGCTCTGCACCGGGCGCTGCTTCTTGTGTTTCCTCTCCTCTTCTGGAGAAGGATGAAGGAGATCCTTAGCGAGAGGCATGTTCTCCTGAGGAGGTCCTCACCAGCAGGAAAGCTTAGTTAATATTTTGTTGTGATTCCCAGAGTAAAAGGAAATAAAACCAGATCTTAAACTTGTATAGAATTTATCCCAGTAAAGTGTTTTTTCAGATTCTTGTTTTTACTCAGCTGATTTTGATTGACTTTATCTTATCTACAATCAGAAATGATGTAGATATTATTGCTGTGACTAAACTAAAAAAAGATTTTTGTTGAAAGCACCCAGATCATATCAGTGGGAATAAATTCCACTGGCTTCAGCGTATTTTTCCTAAAAGGGTCTGTGTATTTGTAAATATTGTAACTCTAAGTATATGTTCTCATAGACTAAAGTTTCACCTTGAGACATTTTTCAATTAAGTTTGCTTCTTTTCGGTGGTTAGTATTGGCTCCCCCCTTTATTTTTACGTATGTCTGCAAGCTGCCAAGTCCAGCGAACCAGTCTCAGCCCTGGGTGTATTTCTGGTCGCCTCTTCTCCCTTTCTGGAAGAGGGAGTGCTTGCTTCCCTTGGCACCTTGCCTGCCTCCTGCCTTCCCACTTCTCTGCCTGCGCTTCCTCGGTCCTTAACGCCTGAAATGGTGGTGAAGCCTAAGGTCCCTTCCTTGCCCCTTCCTTTGCTTTCCATTTTCCTATTCCCACGGAGTCGGCCACTTCCTGTCTATGGGCTGTTGACCTTCCAATCTCGCTCTTCTATCTTGGACTCCGGACCCATTTGTCCAGCTGCCCACTGGATGCCTTTATTTTCAAGTCCTCCTGGTCATATTCAACATGGGCAGTCCAGAACTCATTGTATTAGAATATCTCCCCACACCTGCTTCTCGTTCTCTATTCCCAACTTTGGCTAATAGCACAGCCACCAACCAAGATGTCTAAACCAGAGCTCTGCACGTCACGTGCGGTCTTTGATACCCTCACCTCCCACTTCCAGGTAATCGCCCAGGTAATGGTAATGGATTCTGTTTTCTAGAATCTTTTATTCATCCTTTCTCTCAGCTTTCAGTGCTTGGTTCTTAGTTCAGGCTCCCAGTGGACCCCATGTCAGTTACTCGGCACGCCATTCCCTTCCCAGGCAGGGCTGCCTTGCGTTCATCTCACACCTCTGAAGACCTACCTCCTGGCATCCAGTCATACCTGGAAACATGTTTGGAAATAAGTGAAGTAAATGACCCAGTTTTCTCAGGTAAAAAGTAACAGTACAGGTGAGTCACGGATAGTTACAAAGAATGGAGAATTCAAGATTTCCTCACAAGTGGACATTAAGCCTTCAGTTTTCAGGAAACATTGCTCCAGGTGTGTCTGGTAAAGGGAACTAAACTATCAGTAAAGTTTTACACACTTCTACACAGCTGGAGCCCACTTTTAATTTAAATAGTCTCCTAGTATATTTGAATGATTTATAGTAACGTTTAAACAACATTTGACTTTTGTTTACAATATGTTGTTGAAACTCTGTTTGGCAATATGCCTTCAGATGTTCCGAAATTGTTATAGTCTCCTGGTCAGGATCCCAGTGGTTTTTTTCTGTTTTTTTTACCTCAGTTATCTCCCTCACACCCATGTTACACGTAATTCGCCAGAGCAACAAGAGGGAGGCACTGGTCTTTGACTAAAAAGCCTGTCGTTTTAAGATTCTGATCAAACTACAAGAGAGATTGGTGGTTGGAACAACTACCACAGCTCAGCCTTGACCAAGGTCCAGTGTACTCCTGAGCCCCTTCTGATCCTGTGAAGCGAGGGAACAGTCATGTTCTCTCCTTTGTGTCTTACTTGACCGTAAATGGCACAGACATCAGTAAGTCACCATAAATCCAGACTACACATTTTCTCTCCTCTTTGATAAATAATGAAAGACACCATTTCTCACGTCAGATGCAGTGGATAACCCAGCATACAGAAATGTCAGTGATTTTAGCAAGCCTCAAAAGACAGAGTCAGCTTTGGATTTCGTGTTCAGAGAGAGCGCTTAGTAACTGGGAAGATTCACAGGATGCCTGATGAAAGAATTTCACACACTTGCTCAGAAAAGTGACAGGGTTCTTTACTCGCATGAATTGGTTCTTTTCCTTTAAAAAAACATCATTATTCTTTACCTTACAGAAACAACTTTTACCAGAAAAATCTTATAAGAATTTTTTTTTTCAGAGAGGGAAACTGAGACTGTTTTTTTTGTTTGTTTGTTTTGTTTTGTGTTTTGGCAAAGTCCTATAGTGACTCATGGGCAAAGATGTGAATGAAACTTAGACTTCCTGCCTCTTTCTTCTCCCTGCCCCATTTTCTTTCATATTAATGAACAATCTTTAGGCCTCCATGTAATGTATAATTATTTGGGAGTAGAGGAATGAGCTACAACACAAGCAAATAGTGCAGACAGATGTATGGTGTGTGTTGACATTTCAACTTATTTAGTTTCATTTATTCTTATGCTTCAGTAATCAATTATCAAAATATAAAATATCCCTAACAATATTTTGACTCTTTATATGGTAATACACCTTGAAAGGATGTATCATAACCTTTATGGCAGAGACAGTGTCTTTAACATGTGCTCGATATGAGATCACAGAGAGAAAAATCTTTTGAGTCACTGGGTCTTTGGGGACTTTGTCATGAATCCAGAATATAAGGATACTTTTAAAATCTATTAAAACTACTTCC
>NW_017731376.1:5996755-5999683 GCF_001890085.2 Hipposideros armiger | reverse complement strand
GTTCTTAGTAACAATAACCTACTGGAGAAAACAGATCTACTTTTCTTTTTTTCAATTATGGTGGTAATGTTCCCTGGTCATGATTTCCAGGTGTATATGTGTATGTGTGTGTGCATTTTTAATGTATACATTCATACATACACTCAAATAATATTTTTAAATAGATGCTTATTTCTCCTTTACAAAAATTTGGAACTTTTTTCTGAAAAGTACCAATCATCATTGTTTCTTCTTCCTTAACATACAATAGGTAGTGATTGTTTTTGAGGATGTTTTACTCATAATACTGTCTACTTGAGTTCTTTCTTGATAATCTCCAGGGTGTGTCTCAGAGAGAGCTTTTGGAAAACCTGTCAGTTAGAATGAGCTATGCCAATTTTACTCAGGACCTTCCTAACAAAAGAGAGATCACTTAAAGTCATTGTTTGGCTATTTTTTAATCTCCTGACTTCCCATGTGCTCACTTCCATTTTCTCATAATTAATAAGATGATGAAAATATCATTGTTGATTTATAATATGATCTACTTAAGGATTCAAAAGGGAATTTTCTTTTTTCAAAATGTGAAAATGTTCCTTAGTAGATTGAATAGGGAACCATTTATAAAGGAGAAGTTTTTCCGAATCATATTTCCCTGAGAAATAACGTCTAGCATGTTCTTACGTTGCTGTTGGAGAACATTGCCAGCTTATGTCCGTGATAGCCCATTTATTGGAAGATATTTGATCTGAAAGTGAGATTATCCACAGAATTTTTATCTTGATTTGCTATTTCTATTGAAATGCTAATGTTAAATGTTTGCTTTTTCATGTAATAGTTTTATGACTTCCTAAAGGGTGCAGTTTACAAGTTCACATAATCGCTTGAACTTTGAGCTATCGGCACTCATATCTTTGCGTGCTGATGTTCTCAGGAGATACTGACACATTAATATTTATAGACAATATCTTATCTGTATTAAGGTGCCTCTTAGCTGATACTTTCAAAGCAAGTTTAGATATTAATATGTATTAAAAAGAGCTCTTAGGAAACTATGTAGAGCCTTGGCCTTAAATTCTTATGTTTAAAAGCTTCTGTACCCTTTGAGTATAATTTTTGACTCAGTCTTCATACCGCTTTACTTCAGTATTTACCTGATTGTTATTTTAGAAGTATACTTATATTTTAAATCTTTTCTTTTAACCTTTGTGTCTGTGTGTTTACCACATGGATATGTATGTGTGTGTTTGTGTACAGTTGTGTTTCTTCGTTAATCTTTGGTCTGCTTTTGACTTTCCAAGTAGTTTTTTATTTTTTAATACCTAAGAAAAGTTCTCATTTTTGTGTCAGCTTTTCTCCACTTCCTTTTAGTACTAAAATGAGCATTAGAAACTCCAGTTTTCAGATCTCCTCTTATTGTGGGGATAATCAGAGTAACATTTTAGAACAGTGTTAATCATCATTTGAGAGATGTTTTTAGAGATTTAAAACATCCGAAAAAAAATAATTTTATAGTGCCCTTTCAAGCTGTGCTGTGTAAATAAATCTTCAGTAGCATTTCTGGCAGTGGTGCTTCTTTTGGATACAACTCAGCATTCCTTCTGCTTTCTCTCCCTTGCACAGGGTATTAGACACGTGGACCACTTTGGGTTTATCTGCCGAGAGTCCTCAGGAGGTGGAGGCGTTCATTTTGTCTGTTATGTGTTTCAATGCACAAATGAAGCTCTGGTAAGCCAGAATGAGCAGCTCTTACCTTGCAACCTTATCTACACGGAATTTCAACCTCACTCATTTTTCTTTCCTTAGCAAAACCACATAGCCTCACTGACATATCATTATTTGACTTTAATTATTCATTCGTGACTATTGAATAACTGGTCAGTACACATCCAAGACTTATTTGGGTGTGCATTTCAATTTTTATCATTTTCTAAGAACCTCTTAACTTGCGTCCTCTAGTTTTGGAACTTAAAAATGTCATTTTGGGCTTTTGATCAGAGGAGTTGGCTTTTTTTACTAAGTATTGAATTTGTGTTTTTAGTTTTTACCTTATCTCCTTTAAGAGCCTTGAGCATCTATCTAGGTCGAGTTTCTCAGGCTGTAATCCTAGCAGTTATTATGATTATTATCCACTAATCTGTGACTAATAGTCCAGAAAACTCTACTAAGTCTTTCTTTCCACAGAATTGTGATATTTCAGCCCATCCCACGTTAAGTTGACTTTTTGCTAGCTGCAGTCTCTCTTCTCTTTGATCAGGTTGATGAAATTATGATGACCCTGAAACAGGCTTTCACGGTGGCTGCAGTGCAGCAGACGAAAGCACCAACCCAGCTGTGTGAGGGCTGCCCCCTGCAGGGCCTGCACAAGCTCTGTGAACGGATAGAGGGTAAGTAGGGGCCCTTCTCAAGCTTTACCATAGTGGGAGCTAAAGGTCCCGGGAAAACGCGATGATCTGCATTCATTGAAGCGTTCTGCTCAACAGAAGCTTGTATGAGTTAACTGGGATTGTAGGTGAACTTTCATTGTGCAGTGAGTATCTTCTGTTTGTCAGGCATTAACACTACGTATTCATGATTCGAAGATAAAAATGCAGCCCCCCTTGTACTATCTCCCCTCTGAGGGACTCTGAGGGTCATGGAGGAGGTAAGGAAAAAGTTTACAAAACCATTCATGTTGTTAATCAAGGTTGTGTGAGTGGTCATTCACATTGGCTGCTATGGAGGGTTCTAGTAAGATAAGAGCGAAAGAATTTCCAATAGGTGTCTCAATTAGAACATCATCCGTAATGTCAGCCCGAGCAATTTTAATGGATTGGAGGGCACAGAAGACTGGATGCAGTTGTGGAGTGAATGGGAAAGAATAAAAGAACTAGTGACTGAGTATGGCCTACAGTTTCTAGAAATTTGACTTAAGGAGAAACCATAATGGTATGATTGGCAGCTATTATT
>NW_017731376.1:5894452-5996210 GCF_001890085.2 Hipposideros armiger | reverse complement strand
TCTTGATTTTGCATTTTGTTCCACTTATGGGAGGATTTCTAAAACTTTTTTTGCGCATGGTTTTGAGGGGAATCACAGATGTAAGCAACCCACGTTATTATAAAAAGGAAACAAAGATTTGATCGTTTCCCATGTCTCTAGAATACTTATAATATGGTCTACTTGTGTAAAGAAAAATGACATTACTATTTAAATCTGATTTTCCTTTTTTATAATTGTAGTAAAAATATACACAACACAAAATTTATCATTTTAACTTTTTTTAAGTGTACAGTTCAGCGGCATGAAGTACATTCATACTGTTGTGAAGCCGTCACCTCCATCCATCTCCAGAACGCTTTCATCTTTACGGACTGAAACTTAGTAAACATCAACTCCCAATTTCCCTCGCTCTCCAGCCCCTGGCAACTGCCATTCTTTCTGTCATGATGAATGTGACACTCTAGGTAGTTCATATAGGTAGAATCGTACAGTATTTGTCCTTTTCTCTCTGGCTCATTTATTTAGCACAATGTCCCCTAGGTTCATTCATGTTGTGGCATGTGTCAGAATTTCATTTCTTTTTAAGGCTGAATAATAGTCCTTTGTATGCATATACCACATTTTATTCATCCATTCATCTGCTGGTGGACCTTTGGATTGTTTCCACCTTTTGCCTATGATGAATGATGCCACTGTGAATGGCGGTGTATAAATACCTGTTCAAGTACCTGCTTTCACTTCTTTTGGGAATATGCCCAGAACTGGAATTGCTGGATCCTATGGTAATTCTGTGTTTAATTTTTTGAGAAATTGCCATACAATTTTCCATGGTGGCTGCACCATTTTACATTCCCATCAGCAGTTTCTCCACATCCTTGTCAACACATGTTGCTTTCTGCTTTTTTTTTAATGATAAACATCTTAATGGGTGTGAAATGGTATCTCATTTCCCTTTTCAAATGAGATAAATCAACAATTTTCATCTTAAGGTTTTCACAGTTTCATTTGCTGACATTATAGTGCTCTTTAAAAATGAATCAAAATGATTGATTAATATTTTCAACTGTGTTTTCCTAGTTGCTACTATTTGCTGATATTATACAAAATATATCTGGGAACAAGAAACATACTTCAACTAGAGATCCCATTTGAAAGAATCACCCTTTCCTTAGTGGTTGTCAAGATAAAGTCACTGATGACGGAAATGCCCCTTAAGATCTTATTAAGAAGCCAACAGTGACTTGGGCTTTTACGATAAGGCAGATCGTGCTCTGTAGGAACTGGAAGGATTCCAGAGTTACATTTGATAAATCTTTCTTTGATCTGGCTTAGCTTTCAGAAAGTTACAGCTGAGAAATTTAATCAGGGTAGGGATTGTATAGCTGTAGTTTTGGAATTATCATTTAATTCATCTTTTTACCTGATAAAAATTCAGGCAAAGCAGAAAGATGTGCTAATGTAAAAACATTCGTTAAATAGCACAATTAGAAGGCTGGTGAGATATGTTGTCCTACATGCTGGGAAGCATTTTTGGCTCATTATGAGGGGAGATGCTGATTACTTTATGAACAGTTTCAGGCTCTTGCTTTTTGCTATATTGCATTCTAATAAGTATTGGGTTGTTGGAAAAGTTATGATGCATTTTTGCAACAAAAAATGTAGAAAAAAATACATCATGACTTTTCCAACAACCCAGTAGAATGCAGTCTTTATTAAAGCTCATTGCATGTTCCCGTAAGTGTAGTTTTAATAGGAACTTATGGTCTGGCTGAGAACTCCATAAATCATGGATAGGACCTATGACACAGCTACGGAAAGAAAGACTTTAAAACCATTTTCTTAATTGATAGAGTCACGTTATGCCCCAGAATGTATAAAATATAATAAATACACTGTGCATATGAATTACACTGGACACTACACTCTAACGTGCACTTACAAGCTGTGAGAGGCACAGTTGCACTCAGGTCTGTGTTTGAATTGTGTACCACTGCAAGCAGTACTTATATAGTATTTTGCTTATTTTGAAGTTTAGAGGAGGATTTTCAGAATTACTGGAATGAATTATACCTTCACTAAAAGGAAAAAAACCAGTTGAACTGCGGTTTCCTTTTCTCTCCAAGTAATTTGCCTCTGGCAGAGCCAAACCATCCAGCAGGGCCTCGACTCATAGGACCCTTTTCAGCACCTATGCTGTGAAGGTGGCCTCGCTAACAGCTGGGCTGGAGGGACTGGGGGTTGCAGCCTGGTCTGGGAATGGCCTTGACCCTGGTTACCTTTTTCTGTGTTGTTCCTCGCCTCCCTTCCCCCTTATAAAGCCCTATGGCATCACGTGGACTGTGCTGCTTTCTTGCTGCATAAATCACCCAGGAGTGGCTGAGGGCGGTGAGCAGTCCTGTGGAGGGTGCACAGTGAATGCAGTGGACCTGGGTGGGATGGGGCAGGAAGGGCCTCATGCACAGACCTAATGAAGACAAGGATGGAATTTGTTGAAGGATCCCTTCGTACCTGCTGAATATGAAGAATGGCCTGTATTGCATGAATTCACCTAAGATTGTTAGAAGTGTATAGTTGGTCCAACTCTTCTTAGAGCTTGGGGCTTCTCTCCACATGTGAATGTCTCATCAAACAGCATGTCCAAAACAAGATGCTTTCATTATGTCAGAGACATCCTCCATATGCGGGGAGGATTCTTAGTGATGACTGCGGGCTTATTTTACTCACAAATTTGAACACTATTTTGATTTAAGTAGTTAGTTCAGTAAAATCAACTCTCTGCCTCCCTGGCTTCTGTGACCTGACAGCTTGCTGGAGGAGCACCTGAACTCTGCTCTGACAAGAACCTACCTATCCTTTCCACACTCTTACCCGCCTGAGAGTTCCCTTTGGTATTGAAGTACCCCCCTCCCCTCCATGTGAATAAAGGGAGGCAGTGAGTGTTTAAGAGTCATCTCTGGAGGCAAACAGATATGGTTCAGATTCTAACTCTGTCCCTGATTTAGCTGATGACCTTGTACAAGGTACTTCACAATGTCTCAGTTTCTTCATCTATACATTGGGATTACTAAAAATAGTGCCCACTTTATTATTTTGAGGATTAAATTAGATTATGCATGTAGTGCTGAGCGAAGTGGCATGGCAGTCACTTAAGAAATATTGGCCTTGGGCCAGCCGAGTGGCGCGTTGGTTAAGAGCTGTCTTGGGACGCCAGCTCTGAGCAGCAGGGCCCTGGTTCGGATCCCACATGAGGGCCTGTGACACTGCCCTCTACAGCTAAGATGGTGAACAACAGCTTGACCTGGAGCTGGGCTGCCGTGAGTCGCCGGCGATGGTGTAGGCTGCCATAAGCTACCGTGTGTGGCTGGCAGCCGGTGTGAGCTGCCATGAGCTGCTGTGAGCGGCTGACCAGAGGCTGGCGACCCATCTGCCTCACCTGGGAAGAGTGCAATGATCACAATACCAACATGGGCCAGTGAAGCAAAGTCCTCCACAACTAGACTGAAGAACAAATGAACAGCAACTTATCTGTTCCCCTTCCCCCAATTCCCCAGCATTGTTCCCATCCCCCCAATTCCCCAATAAAAATCTTAAAAAAAATCATACCTTAATTAAAAAATACTTTATTGCTAAAAAATGCTAACCATCTTCTGAGCCTTCAGCAAGTTACTCGTATAATCTTTTTGCTGATGGTTGCCACAGACTTTCAGTTTGTAAAAAGCACAGCATCTTCAAAGCACAGTAAAGCCAAGTGCAATCAAACAAGGTATGCCTGTAATGGACAGCAGTTTTTTCATGGTAGTTTAGGTCAGTAAATCTTCTCATTCTAAATCTCATCATGTGTAACATTTATCTCTGGCACCAAGACCAGACAAGAAGGTCTGAGCCATGTATGTGTGTGAAGAAAGAACTTTTCTGAACTATCAATTACTAAGTGGGCACTAAAACTATGACTTTATTTTTATAACTTTTTCTCACAATCCCCGGTAATGATAATTAAATGGTCTTATAACTATCAATAAGCAAGTGGTGTTAAAAGAAAAGGTGTTACCCCGTGACTCAGTTTTCTGCAAAGGAGTCTAACGTGCAAGAGAAAGCTGCCCGTCAGTTTTGAGATGGGGTGGTAGGTGTCTTTCCCTAAGAAAAGTTACCAAGTTGATATGTAAATACGAGAATTGACCATATTCTGAGGACAATGTTCTGATTGTATGAGGTATTTGAACATGGAGCGGTGGCAAAAAAAGTAATTTGGAACCAGGCAAACCTGAGGTGGAGTCCAAGGTCTTCGGAAATTACGCCAGCTCTCTGGGCCTCAGTTTTCTTAACTGTAAAATGGGGATAATCGAATTCTCCTCATCCAGTTGTCGTCAGTATTAAATGAAATGACGCAGGCCTGACGTTTGAGACCGCCCGGCACGTGCGGGTGTACCTGCAGTATGTTTGCTGTCGTCGTCGTCATCAGGTCAAAATGTGCATGAAACCTCAGCCGCCTGTAGGGGGAGGGCCTGGGAGGAGGGAAGCACATAAAGGGAGCGCGTGTGCGTGTGCTCGCCCTGCCGCCTGACTTTGACGTATGTTTTCGTCTCTCCTTTTTTTCTCTTAATAGGAATGAGTTCTTCTAAAACCAAACTGGAACTCCAGAAGCATCTGACAACATTAACCAATCAGGAGCAAGCAATGGTTTTTGAGGAGGTTCAGGTACAATACTAGGCTTTAATCTCCATATGGAAGGAAGAGGCAGCAGCTTACCTGTGAGATGTTTTTATAAAAAAAATGGCAAACTAGAGCTAGCAGTCACAGCCCCGGGAAAGTGGCCCCAAGTTCCTCTTGGTTTAAGCTTTAACCGCCCCAGGGAGGGGCCACATTCACATCAGGTCTTGGTTTTCATGTGAAAACCACAAAACCAGGGAAGCGCTCCCTTAAAAATAATATTTTAGAATAAGAGAAAGGAACGTATAAAGTGGGAAGTGCCTCAGCCTGGGACAGAGGGCCTGGACTTTGGTCCCCGAGCCTCCCCTGCTCCTGGGAAGCCTCTGCCAGCCCCTTCCTGCTCAGGGTTTCGGCCTTAAGTGTGGGAGTCAAAGGAGACGACATTTTGTATGTGAAGTTGCACATTAATTGTTCCTCCTCTTTTATTTTTTTTTGTTTTGACTATAAATTTAGGTGATACTCACTTAGAGCTATATATCAGACCTAAACATAAACACAAAATACAAAACAAAAACCAAGCCTTTCTACGTGGGCTTTCTGCATGAAACGTGGAAACTCGCTCTCGTCCTCTCATTTATTTACATGGGTCGTATCTCGGGGAAACCATGCTGCCTGTGCTGGCATGCCAGTCAACTCATTATGAATCTTTAATGAGCTCATCAAGAATTTCACGGCGGAGGTAGCCCCAGGGGCATCTTCTAGGGTTTCCTGGCACTTTTCTAGGGAGGAGAGTACATCAGAACAAAGAGTAAATTTCTCTCTTGGGGGTAGGGGAAACGGCAGGGTTCCTGCAAATAGAGGGGTCAGGAAACAACCCAAGGCTTGTGACTGCCCTCCTCATTGGGGAAAAGACTGTGCAGTTAGGGCCCATGAGCTGGTTTCCGGTAGTGTGAAAAAATAAAGAATTGTCTTCCTTTTAGTCACATGTTAGAGTTCCCTTAATCCCTCTTCTCCTCCCGTAGTAGGATTGGCATATGTTTATAGAAGGAAAGATTTTTTTTTTATTTCATAACTAGCTTAGAATGTAATCTTTATGATTTTTAATTGCCTTTAAATTTTCTTTCAAATCGACTTGAGACACACCACTTTTTTTTATCTTAAAGGATCTTTAGAGTTCTAAGTACACAGTTACCTTCAAACAAATTTAATGTGATTTGCACTTGGAATTCATAAATAGATAAGGGGACGGGCAATTTGCTTCTGATTGTCAATGCGTTTGCGATGGAAACCAGGGCCTTTTCCCTCTGGTGCTGGCACCCTTGCTGGCTAGTGCTATCAATCACTTTGGGGGACATCTTTCCAGCAAGCATGAAAGAGGCATATTCCTCCTCTAGTGTGAGCTTTTTTATTTAGACAAGACAGCACCATGTAGCTTTCCCAAAAACAGTTTGATGAATCAGGATAGGAAATACACAAAATATTTTTCTGCAGCAACGAGAAGTTTCCAATGGATGTGGTTCTGAGATTCACTTTGACCTGTATGAGTTTTTAGACACCCAGTACCTGATGGCAAAGAGATTTCAGAGAAAAGCGGTGATACAGTTTTACTTTTTAAAAATGTATTCAGTTAATATCCTGGAGCTCCTCTGTGCCATTCTAGAAGGCTCTGTAAATTTTTTATTTGTTAAAGCCTAAAGGGAAGACACTGGGTTTGAAAAGCCAGCTCATACTTTGTCCTCCATCCTTGTAAGTGCAGTTTTTTTCTTGAATAATACAAATTTGACATGGATTTCTTCTTCTAATGGCTTATATATATTCTTGTTGAATTATTTCCTCAATGACCATTCAGGGTTTTTATAAAACATTTTATAAATCAAGTCATTTGTTTCTTTTTTAGGTAGTAGTGCCTGCTAATGCATTTGAAAATCATACATTTCAAAAAAGATCATAAAGAAAAAGGTGGCTTTGCAGTGTCATGAGTCCTCTTATAAATAGGATGGTTAATATTTTCCTTTGTACAGTCTACCCACAGAATAATTTGTTTCTGAAGAACTCCCAAGGGCACATTATCATGAGACAAATGTAATTACTGTTGAAATTAATAGTACATGATTATTTAAATAGTTATTAAAGCATACATAATCAGTGTTTTTGTAAACAAATGTTTAATGCAAAGTAAAGTGCACCCAAACAGAACCATAAAGAAAAAGAAATCAGTAATTACCATGCAGATGATGCTGGACATTATCACTGCTGCAAATGAGCCAACTTTGAGCACCATGAGAGAGTTTAGTGCCAGCCGGCCGTGCGGGCCTATTAACTCTCTCTCTCTCTCTCTCTCTCTCTCTCTCTCTCTCTCTCTTTTTTAATTGGGGAACAGTGTGTTTTCCCAGGACCCATCAACTCCAAGTCAGTAGTTGTTTCATTCTAGTTGTGGAGGGCGCAGCTCAGTGGCCCACGTGGGGATCGAACCGGCAACCTGGGTGTTATGAGCACTGCCCTTTAACCACCTGAGCTAACCAGCTGCCCTGACCCTTCTCTTTATAAGAAGACTCATGATGGGTGGCACTGCAAAGCCACAGTTCTGTTTGTGATCTGTTTGAAATGTGTAATGTTCAAGCATATCTAACTAGGCATATGTGAAGATGACGCCTGGGGGTCTTGCTGCCCTCTAATGCTGCTCTGCTATTGGCTGAAGGCGCCGCGTACAAACTGGTCCTCAGTATGAAAAACTGCTTTTAAGCCAAAGAGGGCTAGTGAAGAAAATGTCTCAGAATCTAATTCTTTTCATCGGAATGAGTGTATTTCAGGGAATGACTTAATACTGAGTAGATAAAGTAAATTTATACTCATTAGGTGTCAATAATAGATTAAATGACATGACTTTTCACATGTTAAAGATTAATGGTCAGAGGAGTTTTTTTGTTTTTTTTTTTTATTTTGTAAAGAACATATATCAACTTTATTGGATTTCCCATGGTTTTAAAATTATTTCTTGTAAGATTTTATTATAATATTTTAAAAAGACGCTGGAATATAGTTTCCAAGTGAGCAGTGACATTTTAAGTTTTCTGAAAAGACCATAGAGTTTCTCAGCGTTCTGGTGTTCATTAACCAGTGTTGGAAATTTATTTTTTAATTAGTTTTACAACCAACTCATAGGCCACTCAGAAATGAGGTGAAGATACACATAACAAAATTGGCTTTGTCATTTAACAGACAGTTACTTGTTTTGTATGGTTATTTTAAAAAACTGAACTTTAACATAACCGTAGAAGAACACACAAGTCAGTGGTGTGTAGGCCAGTGAGTTTTTACAAGGTGAATACACCTGTGCAGCCAGCACCACGATTAAGAAATGGAGCATTTCTGGTCCCTCAGACTCTGCCCTCGGTTCTACCCCCAGGTAACCACCATCCTGACCTCTGACCCCATAGATTAATTTTGGACAAGCGAGTTAATTTTTTACTGCAAAGTGATGTTATCCAACTTGGTTCCCGATTACTGTCCTCAGACTTGTCTCTCTGACTAATGAATGTTTATAAAATGAAGTCACCTTTAAGAAATAACGATTTGCCACTACGGAGGATGGTGAAGTCACAGGGGAGGTAGCGAGGCGATGACACCTTGCTAATCATTTTAACTCAATACTATGGTAGCCCCTAATCACGTCCAGTTATTTTAAGGAAGGATTTATTTCTTGACCTTGCATGACACCAGGAAAATGTGTTTCTCTGCTTTGATGACTTTCCTCTGTGATGTTTAACGAGCTCTGTGGCACAGCCTCTGGTTCTTGGCTTCAGTTTTTAATGGACAGCAACTGTGGGAGGACATTGTGCTCAGCGGACGTCGCATTTTGTGCTCATTCGAATAGTTTCTTTCAGGTGTATTTTGGGGAAAATGAAATGTGTTTAAAATGCTCCTCTTATTACTGCATTCTTAGCCTTTTTTGACAATTGGAAATAGGTGATCATGAAGAATTTCTCCAAGAAAAATACACATTTTGTTGTGCAAGTAGCCCAAAGGTTGAATTAAAAATACAGGAGGAGAAAGAATGGCCAAGCCTTGGGTGCCTGCACGTGCTCAAAGACTTCTCGTGATTCCTTCCTGCTCCTCTTCCTGGGCTTTTTTTTTTTTTTAAATAAAATAAACTTTATTTTTTAGAGTGGCTTTACTTGTATAGTAGAATTGGGTAGAAAGTACAGTGTTCCCACAGAAACCCCCACCTCTGTACCTCCCACCCAGCCAGGTTCCCCATTAACCTCTTGCCTAGGTGTGGTGTATTTGTTACCACTGATGAGCTAATACTGATACCATATTATTAACGAACGCCCATAGTTTACCTTAGGATTCACTCTTGGTGGTGTACATCCTGTAGTTTTGACAGATGTGTAATGACACATCTCCACCCTTGGGGTATCATCCAGAATTGCCTCACTGCCTTAAAAATCCCCTGTGCTCTGCCTAGTCATCCCTCCCTCTCTCCCCACTCCTCCAAACCCCAGGCCACCACTGATCTTTTTACTGTCTCTAGTTTTGCCTTTCCCAGTGTCATATAGTTGGAATCCTACAGTATGTAGCCTTTTCAGATTGGCTTCTTTCACTTAACAATATGCATTTAAGGTCCTTGCAGGTCTTTTCATGGCTTTATAACTCTTTTCTTTTTAGTGCTGAGTAATATTCCATTGTTTGGCTTTACCACAGTTTATCCATTCACCTACTGAAAGATATCTGGCTGCTTCTCAATTTTGGCTATTATGAATAAAGCTGCTGTAAACATTTGTGTGGACATAAACTTTGAATTCATTTGGGTAAATACTAAGCAGTTGTAGTGCTATTGCTGGATCGTATGGTCAGAGGTTGTTTAGTTTTGTAAAAAACCTCTTGACTGTCTCCACATTGGCTGTACAATTTCCATTGCCACCAGCAGTGAATGAGAGTTCCTATTGCTTTGTGGGCTTTTATACACGTAGATATCCATAACCTTCTTGAGGTCAGCAGAGTTCAGTTGGGATTGTGGTATTGACCACCACTTTTCAATTTTGAAGATCTAATGAACTTTCCTTGGGAAATCCACTTGTTGCATAAAACATGTAAAATTTTATAACATCAAAGTTCATGGCTTGGAATCCAGATTGAGAGCATCTGTTCTAGCCTCTAAAATATTTAATCCCTAAATCTGCAGTTTGGAAGAACAGAAAGTCCTCAATGAAAATAACCCCTTCTTATCATTTACTGTCTTTTCTTGAGTGATAGGAACAACTTATCTATTAAAATGATTTTTTTCTCTAAGAGAGGGAATGTCAGAAGGTCTGGGTTAGTGTTACCTTTGCTTCTAAAGCCCATGACATGAAAGGTAAAATCATTGTTCTCTAGTTAGCTGGGGAAGGAACAAAGGGGCATGGACCCAGACAGATGCTGGTATAGTTGATCCATTTATTATACCCCAGCTCTGCTTTCTTTTTCAGCTGAGCCATCCTGCCACCTGTTGGCAGCTCAGCGGCAGCTCAGCTTGGGCCGGGAATCGAACCGGCGACCCTGTTTCTCAGCGCTCACACTCTTGAGCGAGCTCTTAACCAACTGAGCAACTCGGCCGGCCCTACCCCAGCTTTCTTGGAAAGGGTAGGCTAAACATTTGGAGTAGGGAGAGAGTCCAGGAGCAGAACAGTGGATAGTTGTCAGTATAAAAAAAAGATACATTTCCAAAGTTTAAAGACTAGAAGCTTTGTGCATCTCCATAGTAATTCAGCTTTGTTTTCATATTCAGAGAAAATAACATATTAAATTCAATGGTCTTCTAAAATTGGGAGCTGGAGGAGACCTTGGAGTTTATTTCATGCATAATCTTCATTTGAACTGATGAGGAAGCTGAGATTAAATGACTTGCCTTCGGTCACACTTCCAGGCAGCACCCCGAATCTATATATCCCGATTTCTATCTAGTCAGCGTGCTTTGCCACCACCCTGCCTTAAAAAATAAAAGACGTGGAGAGAACTTTTAAAATAGAAAAAAAAAATTTGAGTCCATACCATGAAATTTTGTGT
The DNA here is from genome assembly GCF_001890085.2 of Hipposideros armiger. Lineage (NCBI taxonomy): Eukaryota > Metazoa > Chordata > Mammalia > Chiroptera > Hipposideridae > Hipposideros > Hipposideros armiger. The sequence continues at coordinate 5,985,536 of NW_017731376.1, read as the reverse complement.
GCAAGCACATGCCTTGTGGGACTTCCAGAAAGCACTTCATGACGAACACATTTGACCTGTGAAACCCTGACCCCGGGTCTAGTTGGTATTTCCCTTTCCATTTCCCTAACCATAAGAGTTTATAAACGAGTAGCCATTAATGGCTCTTGACCTCTGGGTGTTTACACAGATTTTGTTCTTTTCTTCTATTTTCAAGACTATTTCTTTATTAAATATTTTGACTATGTGTCTATTTGATGTAAAATATTTATTACAAGTATAAGAGCATCAGAGGTCAAAAGCTAAATCTGGCCCACTGGCTGGCTTCATAGTTTCTTTAAGAAATTATCGCCACTTTTGGGATCATTGGTGCCCCCTAGTGAGAAGATCAGGTAAAAGCACTAGTTAATGCATGCATGGATGCTGTTGGCGTTTCCAAAGGGGTGGTTTAGCAGTTTTGTTGATAATTAAAAATAAATGTAATATAGTCTTCTTTTTTTCTTATTAAGAAATTGAGACCAAGAAATGAGCAGCGAGAGAATGAATTGATTATTTCTTTCCTGAGGTGTTTATATGAAGAGAAACAAAAAGTGCACATCCATATCGGGGAGATAAAGCAGGTATGGCAGTTCTCTCTCTTATAATTTTACCAGGACACTGTGTAAAACAGAGTTTTGAGGATTTTATGAAGCTCTAAGACCTGTTCTTGTCCCTGTATTTTATTTTTAATTGCTATACATATAAAGAACATTTGGGAATGTGCTTGGAGAAGGTAAGAAGCTTCTTTATATGTTATAGTGGGGGTGAAGCAGTTGCTTTGAGAAGAGGACTGGCGCAGAGCATCAGAAATGAAGTTTAAGAGTAGAAATTTCCACGATGAGTGGATACTTAGCTGCAGGAAACCAGTCTGTCACCTCCCCTTTCTCCCTGGTAAAATAGAGATGGCATTATATAGCTATCTTCAGAATTACATGAAGTTGCTAGAAATTATTTGTAATATAAAGGCTATGTGAATATAAGTTGGCACTACTCACAAATCAGATATACATTAGAGAGCCTGGGTTGTGTGCTGTTCAGGTAGAGAACATTTTTTAATACCATTTCTCATGGTGGAGGTGCAGAGCCTGCCCGCCACCCTCTGCTGTCCACACACTTTGCTGAGCTTTCCTGTTTGAGAGGCTGTGTGTGTGTCAGGCTGGGGCTGCCTGAAGGTCCGTCTTTGAAGAGCTTCGAGTTTGTGGTTCATTCAGTACACACAGTGCCGTGGACCATTTTCCTATGTCTTTTGGAGCTTAAGTCAATTCCTAATAACCATTAAGCTTCAAAGCGTGCATTTTATATTTGTTTTAAGTTACTTGTAGTCCAGAAAATGTAGAGAAAAATCAGTGAAGGATGTTCAAAAAAAATCCTTAATTTTCCAAAAATATATTGCTTTTCGCCCCAAACACTGAATGCTTCTCCTGAAGGCACTTCCATGCTCATTTATGTGCTCTCTCCCCCATCAACAGCCTCTGCTTTTCTGGTAAGCTAACCATGAAGCAGTTTTACTTGGACGCATACATAGCAACTCGCCCCATTTGATTTCTGCCTTCCACTTGGCTTTGGCCATCATGTGTCTTTCCTGAACTCATAGAGCTTACAAAAACGTCTGACAGTGTTTTAAATGTCGTTGGCCAAACCGTAGGGTCCCGTAGCAGTGACGCTGATGCCAGTACACTGTCTGTGTTTTTGGCCTTTGGCCTTTGTGTGTTGACGTTTCTCCCTTCCCAGCCTGTACCCGTCAGATGGCGTGGGAGCTCTGTGCTCCTGCCTTTTAGATGGGCCACCCGGCCTAACTTTGCAGTTCATTCTCTACTTCACTTTTCAACCTATTTTTTGTCTTATTTCCATTCCTTTTTTCCCCTTTTGTGCACTACCAGTTTTTCCCTGTTCTGATTTTTTTCCCCTAACTTGTTCCAACAGGAAATCGATAATTTTGAAATATTTTGTAACTGCTAGAGGAGAATGAAGCTTCTATGGTGGGTGGAAAGTTTTGACCCAAGTGCCAATTCATTTTTATAGAACAGGGTAGTATCTTTATGATTTGGGCATAGATTAATCCAACGGAGAAATATATTTAATGGGTTTCTTTTTCCGTTTGAAAACATCAAAGAATTTAATGTAAAAACCATGCCTCACCATGTGGAACTGGTGTCTGGGCAGCACTTTCTCTCAAGGTTTTTAAACGTTCTGTTACCCAGGAGACTCATGTCTGTTGCCATGACCCCCAGGTGTGGTCGGGTGTCCTACAGGCTGGACACCCTCTCAGGCTTTTCAGAGCAGCAGCCGCTTAATAGATCGATCAGATGAAGCTTTGAGATTCACCCATAAAATCTTGCTCTCATCTTCTGCTACCGAATAGTTTAATCACATGGATTTCATGACTTTCTTGCTGCACCTAAAAGTTCCGGTAGCCTTTGAAAATGTGTGATGACTTGACCTGGAGAGAGGTAGAAGAACCGTGGCTTTGAGAGTGAATTTCTATGGCTACCGGCCTTCAAAAGCGACCAGAAAACAAGCACAGACTCAGGCCTGCGCATCTCAGAGCCAGTGGGGACGCCATACCTGCTTTTCAAAGAATAACATGATACTGTTGGAGAGCTGTCAGGGGAATCATTTCCATGAAATAAGAAAAAAAAACAAATGAATTCTCTGCAAGGATTTACTTTGGGCAAAGATCTATAAAATGTCATAGTCATGTTGTAGTCAATAGGCATATTATTTCTACTTATATGCATAGAGCCGGTGCAAAAATTAATAATATTAAATGAACTGCCACTTACTGAATGCTTGCCATTGTGCCAGATACAGTTCTAATTCTTTACACGAATTACTCCATTTCTTCTACCACAATTTTTTTGAGGCAGATGGTATAACACTGATTAGTCAGAGGCAAGGACCGGGAGCACAGGTCACGCCTGTTTGCTAGGTTGTGGTGGAACCATAAGTCTGAGGTCCACGAACATCATTTTAATCATGCCTTTTTGGAGCTTCACTAACAAAATGTAACTACTCATTGATTTGCCTGCGTTCATTTTCCAGAGATAAGTTTTTCTTTCTTTTTTTCTGACATTTCATTATGGAAAATTGCAAACATACAGAAAAGTTGAAAGATTCACACAGTGAACATTCATGTTCCTACCATTCAGATTATAGTTTTTAACATTTTGTTCTGTTTGTTTTTCCATATATCTGTCTGTCTATGATGCCACCATATTTTTGATGCCTTTTAAAGTAAGTCCCCAACCGATATCAGTACTCTTTATCCCTAAACACTTTAGCATGCATGTGATTAACTAGAGTTCAGTATTTGTTCACAAATTTTCTTTTTAGATAAAATTTACATACTGTAAGTTGCACCAAATCTTGAGTGTCCCATTTGTTGAGTTTTGAAGACTTCATACATTCAGGAAGCCTAAACCCCTGTCAAGATAGAGAGCACCCTCCATCATGCCAGAAGGTACCCCCTTAGCCCTTTTTCCAGTCATCCTCACTACCCTTTCCCCCAGGCAACTACTGTTTTGATTTCTTTCACCATATATTAGTTTTGCCTGTTCAGCACCTTTTTATAAATGGAATCGTAGAGCATGTACTCTTCTAGCTCTGGCTTTTTTTCACTTAGCATAATGTTTTCGATATTCATCCATGCTGTTACACACATCAGTAGTTTGTTCCTTTTTAGTCCGTGGTGTCAGTACCACAATTTTTCTCCGTTCTCCTTTTGATGGTGCTCGTTATTATGAATAAAGCTGCTAGTAGAGTTGCTGTGACACTATTGGATGGTGGGTTCTGAACTAAATAAACTTCAGCATTTAAAACTTGGCTTCAAACTTGCATGTTTAGAGTTTACCCATCTATTGTGGGATGGGTGATATGATGACTGCCGTAAAATTCACTCTAGAAGCCCGTATTAGAAACTTACCTCGGAACCAGCGTCATCTTCAGAGGAGTAGCTTCTAGATGCTTATTTTAAAATAACAAGGAATATGATATTTTCTAAATGTGAATTATTTTTTAAACATTTTTCTAAATGTTAGTTATTTTCAAGTTATATTTGAATTATGATAGACATGAATAAGAATCTTATTAGGTGATGGAGGAGAGTAGAGGAAGCATTGACTTAAGCATACAGAGATTCTTATAGCCTGGCCGGAAAAAAAACAAAACACAAGTGCACTGTTTCTTGTGTCTGTGTAAGATCTACTATGTTCTGCCAGCCTGTTAGCCAATATTTTCTTTATATATCAAAACAATCAATTCTAAGGGCTTCTATTTTATGAAAACTTTTCATTACGAGTTTGAAAGCAAACCCATAGCTTCTTAACTTTGTGAGTGAACTGGTGCTGGGTCGAAGGCAGGCCCGTGGGGGCCCTTTGTGGGCCATTCCCTTTGTCCTGGAGGCTGCGCTAGTTAGGACAGGCCTGGCAAATGATTCTTGGTAAATGATTGTACAGGACCAGCTGCAGCTATAAGCCACCTGCCCGTGGGACATGCTCAGCAGGCACTTAGTGTTTGTCAAGTGAGTCTGTTACTTCAAGTATGTGTTTCCCATGGGCCTGCCTGGTGATTGTTGCATATGCACTCATTCCTTACTTAGCAAGTGAGTATGAAGTGTCCAGATTATGTTCAGGGTACTACTCTGTGAGAAACACAAAGATAAATGATAGCCCTCCCTCTTGAAGTTCTAAGCTAAGTCATTGTTGTAATGCATGCTCTGATTCTCATAGAAGAAAGCTCTGGATTACTGGACAAAACTGAATGTAGCACTCATCAGAATCTTTCTTTTATGCCTTGGAAAATGTACAGCACTGAATGGCGAATTATGATTTCATTATTGCAAAGAAGACGTAATGTCTTGATCAGTGAATAACTGAATATAATAGAAAATGCTTAATCAGAATAGAAATCAGAAAGACAAATTAAGAGACCATCTATATGCATCAGATTTGCAGAACTTTAAAAATCTGGCAGTGCCATGTAAAGATAAACTCATGCTGATCTTGCAAATATGAATTGGTACTATTTATGGAGAGTAATTTGACAATCTCTGGTACAGCCGAAGATGCACCAACTTAGTGACCCAGCGAGGACATTTCTAATATTTACCTTGCAAAAACTTTCACACCTGTGGTAAGGACTTGTGTACAAGAGAGGTTACTGCAGTCCCTTTGTAAAAAGAATCAATGTTTAACAACAGGAATATGAGTACGCTGTATTGTAATTAAACAGTGAAATGCCACACTCTGATTAAAGTGAGTGAATCAAAGAACATTTGTCAACATGGATAAATCTCAGAAACAACATTGAAAGAAAAAAGCTAATTATAGAAGGATGTGTACAGGATGATACATTCATTTAAAATTTCAGCTACACGTAAACCAACATACTTTACATATATAAAACTGCAGAGTATGAGTTGATATGATAAACACCAAATTCAGGAGAGGGGTTATTTCTGCAGATGGAGGAAGGAGAGTGGCTCCAGGAGGCTTAAAATATGCCTGTAATGTTTTCTATTCAGTAGAAAGCAAATAGAATAGCTATAATTATCATGACAGCTGATGCTTATTGTGAGTCAGGTATGTTCTGAGTGCTTTAATGTGTATTAATTCATTTAAATCTCATAACTGCTCTGTGAGAAAAGTTCACTGTGCATCCTCAGGCTGCACATGGAGGAACTGAGAGGGGCAGCAGGTAATACCCTGCCCAAGGCTGCATAGCCAGGGAGCAGCAAAGAAGTGTCTCACCTGGGCATTGACCTGCAGAGCCGTGCTCCTCCCAGTTCTCAACACTCAAAAATGTCAGGTTGGCCAAAGGGGGTGGGGGCAGTGTCATGTGAAGCAATCAGGTGAGAAATCATAGAAGTAGGAAGCAGTTTATCCAGAGAGCTTTGTAGTGCTTATATATATATATATATATATATATATATATATATATATATATATATATCTGTGAATAAGTAGTATTAAACGTCATTTAGTGGTTGGCAAACAACTCCTTCATCTTGTCAGTTTCCTGGTATGGTCAGTTAAGGAAGAGAAGCTTGGTGGCAGAGGAGAATGAAAGGGCTGATGGAAACCATCGGTGGGAGAGAGGAAATAGCAGAGTAGATAGAGCTTCAAGAAAGGAATGAAGTGATTAGGCAGAGAGAATGGATTCTTCAGTTGATAAATTTATTTTGTCTCACCCTCTGAAATACCTCAAAAGGTAAGTTGTTCTTTTACTTTGAAAAGCTAATCATAGCTACCTTTGTACCAGAAGCTGTTCTCAGGGCTTTACTGGCTTTACTTGTTTGGATCTCACAGCATAGCGTTTTGATTAGATCTTGAGGTTGGGCTCAATTTACGGAAGGAAAAATTGCAGCCCAGAGAAAGTAACTTGCACAAGGTCAGTTAGTTAATGATGGATCTCTGACCTGACTGCAGAGCCCAGCTCTGAACTGCTTGGTTCATTGATTGGTTTCCAAGCACATTTCTTTATTTCGTTTGGAGTAGGCAAAGCAACATTTTGAGGCAAAATTATTTCCTGGATTTGCAGCCATGTCACTGAGGAGCAGATCAACTGAGGTCACATACAGAATAATGTCCTGGGGTCAGAAAGGTGCATTCTAGAGATTTTTCATTCCTTTAAAAAGGAAGAAAGGAAGGGCGTTGTGACTTAACTTTTCATTGTTTTACTTTTTAGACACCACAGATTGCAGCAGAGAATATTGGAAGTGAATTACCATCTAGTGCCACTCGATTTAGGCTAGATATGCTGAAAAACAAAGCGAAGAGATCTTTAACAGAGTCCTTAGAAAGTATTTTGTCCCGGGTAAGTAGCATAATTTTTCCTAATTTAAGTTAAATCATTTTTTTTAAGAGAGCATAATATTCGATTCTTTGCTTTTATTTCATCAGTACTCAAAGTATAGAACGGTAAAATCTTTTTTTAATGTCTTTTCAGCCTTAGAACAATGTTATCTACACTTTAAATTCAGTTTTTAACTTGGCCTGGGGTAAAAACAATTCTCTACTCTTGTACTGTACTATATATCCCATGGATTTTTTTTTTCTTTTTTGTCTCCCAAAAGAGTGTTATTCGTTGGCCAGTCCCTATAAAGGGCACAGATTGGATATGCCTAGGTGTGGGTTCGGTTCTCTAAGTGTCACTGGGTACAACTTTAAAATCCAGGTACTGTCAGCTGCTCTTGTTTTGTGTGTGGAACTCTCAGTAAACTACAGGGCAAATACCACCCACCTGTTTTTGTAAATAAAGTTTTACTGAAACAGTCACATCCATTCATTCACCTGTTGTCTGAGGCTACTTTTGTGCAGTGTTGAGTAGTTGCCACAGACACCATATGGCCCACAAAGCAAAAGAGATTCATTTTCTGCCCTTTACAGAAAAGTTTGCAGACTGCAGCTCTATAGGAATAACTAGAGGGCCGGCTGAGTGGCTCAGTTGGTTAAGAGCTCGCTCAAGAGTTTGAGCTCTGAGCAACAGCGGTTCAAGTCCAGCCCGAGCTGAGCAGCCGCTGAGCTGCCAACAGGTAGCAGGATGGCTCAGCTAAAAAAAAAAAAAGGAATAACTAAGTATACATATACAGCCATCTTGGAGTTCTTTGAGAAATGACACCCTCCCACCCCCAATGAGTATGAATACCCTTGACGACACTTTTAAGAAATCAAAGCTTGATGCCTTTCTAGAGCTTGCAGTGTTCTTCTTATAATTCTTTTTGTTTTCCTAATACATTTTGTTTGAAGATGTTTCTGAGAGTTTCGCAGCATCCTTAGAGGTAATTAAAAATAGTCCATTTAAAAAACCCAGGTTGGGGGTGGCTGCCTTTGAGAGCTCCTAAATGGGGAGGATACTGTGTGAGTATCACGCAGCTGGCAGGTTAAGATGACGCATGACTTGAGAGAGAGTTGTTCAGTACGTTCACGTTAGCGCTTGCTTTTCTTCATGGATGAATTGTCCCTTCTTCCTGCCTACTTTAAAACTGCCAGATGACTAATCCACAAGATGTTTTGGAGCATTTAAGTTAGTGTGTGATTAAAAAAAAAAAGAAAAAGAAATGTTGAATGTCTTAATGTACATATATGTGTGCTCAGCAGCATTTCTCAGTAGGTGGACTTTTTCTGAGCTTATGTAAGTAAAACAAAATGCTTCTAGCCGATGCCTCTGCAGACGCCTCGGGGGTCATTTTCTTTATGTAGAGTAACTCGACTGCCTTTTCTTTATATAGGGTAATAAAGCCAGAGGCCTTCAGGAACATTCCACCAGCTTGGACCTGGACAGCTCCATGTCTAGCACATTAAGTAACACCAGCAAAGTAAGCACATTTTTTTTTTTATACGACGCCCTGAAGAAGCCAGCAAATAGGTCTTGCTCGTCCCCCATCCACAAGGCCTATCAAAGAGGACAAAAGAGGCCTCATTGCTCCAGTCATGAAAAGTTTGGTGCTTCCAGACTTCGTGGTGCCAGTGGAGGGGCTGGTCATGCATCATACTGTAGCATTAAAGTTTTACATAACAACGCAGATGGCCATTCCATAAACAAAAAAAACAGATCACAATTTTAGACCACTGAGACCTAATTCATCAGAAAGCCACCAGTGGGTTTCTTTCCCAAGTAGACTTTCCAATATTAAAAATAATTGAAATTAGGAAAACCTCAGAAGTGGGTTTGTGAACTCTGAGAAGCATGCAACTTAAGTTCCTGAAACTTACTTCATCCTCCAGCTGGTTCTGTGACTGTGATTAAACATTACAACTAAACTTCAGCCCTTGCATCTGCCACCAAGCACAGCTTTGCAATAATGAGAAGCCAGTGGTCCCCTTTGGTAACAACCTGTGTCTCTCTCCTTGTTTTAATTTCTTGCTTTCTAAACATATAAGCATATTTAAACTTTGTTAGTTCAACCTTTTAGCCACCAAAATGGGGATTTTGGGCTTTGTGCTGGGGAGGTCAGCTTTCCTTCTGCTACCAGAGGGCTTTTGATGCAAGAGAGAGGGAATTTTTGTGGTGGCCAGCTCCTTACCACAAGAGCTCCAAGTTCTAATGAGATCCCTTCTGGGCATTTGGCCTTTTCTTTTCTAAAAAGACCATAACCAACAATAAGAAACACATTTAACAATGCGAAATGGTTCACAAACACATCCATGCACAAAAAAGTTAAAATAAGACTTCACCAAACAGTTATTTACTGTCAACAACTTGTGATACGTACTGGTATTTTCTATTCTGTTTTATTTGAAAAATGTCCACGCAGACCACTGAATTGATAACGCCTGCCTACTAACAACGTGTTACAGTGTACAGTTTGAGAAACACTTCCTCAGGTGAATGCTTCTCAGATTCCAAGGTGCCTCTTTAATGGGGCTCTGTTAAAAGGCAGGTTTTGGTGCAGTAGGCCTGGAGGGAGGCCCGAAATGCTGACTTTGTGCCAAGCTCCAAGGCCATGCTGATGCTGCTGGTCTGGGGACCCACGTTGGGGAGCGAGGCCCCAGACACCAGTCTTCGGAAGACGACTTGCTAGGTTACAATCCTGTGGAGCGGAGCACTAGCCGCCCTCCACCTACTGCTTATCGATTCTACCTGTGATTCAAGTTTGGAAACACTGTTTTACCTGCTATTACAGATGGGTAAGACAGAGCCCCTGCCCTATAGGAACTTGTTTGGAAGGAGAGAGATGACAGGCCCACAGGTAACACCAGCACCAAGTAGAGTATGGTTGGATCCTTGAAAGTTTGAATAAGGGACGGTGGTAACTTAGCGGTCACAGGAGCGAGAGGAAGACAAATTATCTTTGGCCAGTGGAACCAGCGGAAGCTTGAGGGGAGGGACAGTGAGGCTTTTGAATTAAATCTTGAAGAAAGCTTAGGAATTGGGCCTGTAGAAATGGGCAGGGAAGAAGGCGTTTCAGAAAGATCAGTGCACATAAAGATACTGTGAAGAAATTAATGTCACTCAAGTGACTTTTCTAGTAAGTGTTTGGCTTGTTTTAAAATTCTTCAAAACACAAATGTAGGCATAAATTTGAATTTATAGGGTAGTTCTAAGAGAAACGCAACTTTTCGGAAGCTGTGTGTGTGTATTGTATGTGTATTTTTGTGTGCACTTACACATCTTTTTTCATCCTGAGGTTGAAAGACTGTTGTAAAGGTGCACATTTTATGCAGTTGGATCTCTTCCAATAAACTGATCTTCTAGGAATTGCAAAGAAGCTGAACATCCGAGTGGCCCTTTCAGGTGTCAGGTTAAGTTAAGGGTTAGCTCTTTCACATAATTTAGAGGGATGTTAATGAGAATTGAGATGAACAGGTTTGTGTGATGGAGATTGTTTGCTGCGATATATCGTCATAGACAAATTTTTAAATCCTTAAAAGAATCTTTGGAACTGTAGAGTCATGAAGAATAAAAAATTACAGTTTTGTTTAAAGTAATTAATATTTGATAATACGATGTTGGAAATTAAGCTTTTCCTTTCTTAATACCTCTAAAATAAGCGTGTATAACCTCTTCCCTCAATAAACAAAAATTTAATTTTTAAAAATTAAAATCCTTAGTACCTGTCATCTAAAAGGCACTCAGCTATACAGCAAATGAAGGGATAAAATTTGGATCCTCCAGTCTCCCGTTAGGTACATTCATCCCCTTTTACTGTTTTCATGTTGATTTGTTTATCCCTCCTAGCAGTTTCAGTAGGGTAAAACTGGTACACTGCCTCTTATTTTATATTTTTCAATTTGAGGAAAATATATTGGCTACCAACCAAATCCTGTGCGCCATGCTAACTAAGCATCAGTTTACATGAGTGATGGTAGTTCACACCTTTGAAAAAGTATGCATCTTAAAAGCCTTCAGTGTTGAAATATTGTCATGATTCTCAACATGTTTGTGTACCCATTCAGTAAGTTCATTGAGTACCTAATAAAGCAGTAACTTAGGTTTGTATAACATTTTACAGTGAACAAAGTACTTTCAGTTCTATTATCTTGCTTAATTCTGAAACCCAGTGAGATAATTTTTCACTGTACCCTTTTACAGATGAGGAAATGGAGGCACAGAAAGAAGTTAAGTGATTGGCCCTGAATCATAGCAGTGAGTGCCCAGAGAGAGGTTTTCCATATTCTAAGAAAATATAGGGTATAATTTTTAACTCTCAAGATTACGAAGTTAAATCTTAACAGTAAATCACATTTATAGAGAGCCTTAAGATGTGGGTAGAATGTATGAACACACTTGGCAGAGAGAAAGAACTTGAGTTGATTAAACGGTGCAAACAAGTCATACAACACTCGTTGTGCTTCTTACAAGCAGTAGTCAAGACTTGTGTTTCCTACAGAGAGGGAGCTGTTTTGGTTTTGCTTAGAACAGTTATATGTCATGGCTTCAGTCCTTCATGCTTGTGTTCGGGCAGTTTCCCATTTGTCCAGCAAACTCGCGTTTTTATATCTGACAAGCAGGTTTTTAATGGACCTTTATTTCCTTATGTATTTTGGTGGCCTCTAGATGGCATTATAACCAGAAGATGTGCTCACATATTGAAATGCTTTCCTGCCGCTGGCTTAGAGATTTGTAAATCCCCCAGATTCCCGGTGATGTGTCTGATCTGCTGTCTGTCTTTCCCCAGGAGCCATCTGTGTGTGAAAAGGAGGCCTCGCCTGTCTCAGAGAGCTCCATCCGGCTCCTCGGCTCCTCGGGTGAGCTGTCCAGTGACTCGGAGGGCCGTCCCGCAGAAGAGCCAGCTCCACTCTCACCCCAGCAGGGTTTCAGAAGGCGCGCCAACACCCTGAGTCATTTCCCTGTGGAATGCCAGGAACCGCCGGAGCCTGCGCAGGGGTCTCCAGGGGTCTCGCAGAGAAAACTGATGAGGTATCACTCAGTGAGCACAGAGACGCCTCATGAACGGAAGTAAGATTTGTTTAAAATACAAACTGGTTGTGTAAATAGCTGGGCATACCTGTTACTAACCAGGTATGTGCACCCCCAGGTATGAGTATTGGGTCAAAGAGAAATCCGAGTCAGGTGTTTTACCCTTGGCTTAAAAAGATAAAACCTGAAGCAGGGACATGTGCTTTCCAACTTTTCCCTTTGGGAAACATGTAGATGTAAGTGATATTCGTTACTTGTCAAGTAACAAGTATTGTGAGGAAGCAGGTAAAACTGAATAGAAATGGCCCTTACAAAGTATAATAATCTGTCCTCAAGCAGCATGAGAGGCAGTGTTGACTTTGGAGCTTAGCTTCTGGCTTTGAGGAAAAGCAGTTGGTGGGCCAGCAGGTGAATCTGCTCACTTGAAAACCTGGAACATTCTTTGGTGGGGCCGAGATGCCCCAGGCACAGCATGAGAGGCGGCAGGAACGCCTGCGTGGGCCGCGGCAGCCTTGGGTCCTGGTCCCAGCTCTGTCCTGAACTGGTTGTGAACGTGCTTAAATCTCTATGACAAAATTGGAATAGTTTTCTCAAATCTCCTTCAGTGTGAGGATTCTAGATTCTTCCAGCAAGATTTGCTAAATTTAGTAATTGGGCCTAATGAGCAGTTGGAATTTCCTGGGTACAGAGATGGGTAAGCGCTCTAGTGACAGACGTTCTTCTCTCTGCTTCTTCGGGGGTTCCTTGGCGATTCGTTTGACCCCAAGTGTCAGAGATCATACATGGACATGGAGTTATCTTTGAAAATAACTTTAAAAATCTTTTACAGCCACTCACCTCATAAACATGAAGTAGGGTCACACGCGCCTACAATCGCTGCCTTCCTGGGACTGGCGACCACAGATGCCACGGGACGTGTGTGTCAGTGTAGGTCATCCACAGATAATGGAGAGTCCATACGGGGGTGTTTGAAATGTTTCCGCTAAAGAAGTGACAGTGTTAACAATCCTCAAACCATGTAGCAGAGCCCCTCCGCCTTGTTTTCAGTCAGCCATTGAAAATAGTTATGATGGCTCTTTGGAATTCAGCTGATAGCTATGATCCCCCAGCAGGACATACTTCAGAAGCTAGTATTTAATAATATGACAGTTTAGAGACAAGCATATTTTGAGTCCTTATGAGGTTCTTGACATGTTTCTGAAAGCCCTGTATACACAGTATGTACTTGTGCGTCTCCACGGTGTTCCCACTCCTCTATTTCTGGCATTTTCTGTGGTAATGGAAACATTCCTGTCTAGAGATTCCAAAGTGCTCTTGCTAAACCTGCTGTTTCATACGAGGCAGAGGTGGTAGAATTGAGTATCCCTGACAGTGCGTTTCCCTTCTCCCCTGAGAATGCAGCTTCCTATGGGTGATGCTGGACATAGGTGCTGATCGGGACCAGGAAACATCCCCCTTCCTCCTCCCCTCCCTTTTCCCTTCCTCCCTTCCTCGCTCCCTCCTTCTCTCCCTCTCTAGCCTACCTATTTTGCTTTCTGCACTCCTTATGAACTCTTCTCATTTACGTACAGGAAATGAGACATTAACATTCAAGGCAGGTTATTGTTCATTTTAAAGAGAGATGCATTTTAAAAACTCAGGATTTTGTTTTGCTTTCCTTTGCTTTTGTTTTAATTTTTTTTTTAATTATTTCTTCCCTGTCAGTTCCTAAAAAGGGAACAGAGGAAACAGTACTGTTGGGAAATGATTAATTATAACTTTTCACAATAGTCTTTTTACTAAAATCTACCTTTGCCAATGAGAGAGGCTGCACAAGCAAAGTGAAAAGCAACCCCCCACCTCTGTGCCGTCCCTATAAAAGTAGTGAGACACCAGCATCTCCTGTCCTGCCCTGCGTCTTCCATGTTTCCCCTCAGCGTTTCCCCCTCTCTCCCTCTAACCCTCCATGCCTTCTCTCTAATTGCTATTTAGTGGGAATCATCCACCTGTTGGCGAGTCTAAAAGTTGCTCAGCTCCTTCAGCTCCTGCCCCTCCACCTCGTCTTAACCCCTCCGCCTCCTCGCCAAATTTTTTTAAGTACCTAAAACATAACTCGAGTGGAGAACAAAGTGGGAATGCTGTGCCAAAGAGGTGAGCACACTCGCATGGCAAGTTCAGTGTTGTTTGTCTTCCTGAGAAGCTCACACAGAAAAGATGTGCTGATTGGAAGAAACCTGGGGCCACTGTGCACGCGCGCACGTGTGTGTGTGTGTGTGTGTGTGTGTGTGTGTGTGTGTGTGTGTGTGTACACACATGCATGCTTGTGTTTGTCTGTTTTGGGTTTCATTATTTTCAGTCTATCATTCGAACTGACTTAATTTTATTATTGATTAATTTTTCTCAAGATTATTATGAAAACAGGTTTTGACGGCAAGTCCTTTTTATATATTTATTTTCACATTCCCTTGCCTTAGTGTACACACACACACACACACACACACACACACACACGTTAACAAAACTGTTTGACCATATACACTGCAGCCTGTGCCATATGAGAACCTGCCTCATAAATTTAGGAAAATTATTTTTCCAATTTGAAAGGAAGAGTCATTTTGGAAGATGGACTGAATTTTTTGTCGTTTTGTTTTTCTTTTTATTCTGGTAAGAATTCTTAACAAGAAATCTGCCCTCTTAACACATTTTTTAAAGTGTACAGCACAGTGTTGTTAACTGTAGGCACAATGTTGTATGTATGGCAGATCTCTAGAATTTGTTCATTTGCATAACTGAATGGACTGATAATTTAAAATCATTCCTTGATTCCATTCATTTGAAATGGAATTTATTGACTAACAAATGAAAGTGAAATCTCATTTGTAAACTGTTTTTAATTTCTTACCTGGTTTAATTTTTTTAGCATTAGGACTAAAATGTTTCTTTTATTTCAAAGCTCATGTTTTATACTTTGTGTGTTTATATTTCTTTACCCTAAACGCTTTTTCAACCAAACTCTCAGCATCTCCTACCGTAATGCCCTGCGGAAAAAACTTCATTCTTCTTCCTCTGTGCCAAATTTTCTAAAATTTCTGGCTCCTGTAGATGAAAATAACACCTCTGACTTTATGAACACAAAAAGGTAGGGTTTAATTTAGCTATATCAAGCCTGTGTAGAAGTGTTGAATTATTGTTAGATATATAGGGATTTTTCAGCTGTTTTTTTGTCGTTTAAAAAATCATTTTAGCTAAATCTATTGTATCTTCTTTCTATTTTCTTACTGAATGTCATTTTAAAAAATGTACAGTTAACGTACAGTTCTCTAATTTTGACTAGGGTTAGTTTATTAATATGTTGTTATCTTCAGAAAATTAAAGAAAGCCTTAACTAGTTCTCTAAGTGATAGCAGTTTCTGAATAGTGAGCACATGGCTGGACATCTGATCTGTAAGTTTAGGTGATTGCTTAGTGGTGGGTATATACTCAGGTGTAAATTATAAGGGCTTCGCCAAGTTGTCCTGTGAATAGGAAGAGCATTAATGATTAACTGCTATTTATGTATATTGATAAACATACTCATTTGTAGATTTAAAAATACAAATATTAAAACAATAGTCATCAGCAAGTGACTGTGTAATTATTGCCTCGATAGTTCTATGTATTTTAACTTTTTAAATGTTTTGTGGTGATCCATGGAGACATAGACCTATGCTGAGAAAATATTCCCACAGACAGACCAGGGAAAATTACAGCCCTGGTGAAGTGGCACCAAGAGAGGTCCAATTGGAAGCTAATGATCCCTGGAGCATATATCGTAGTATCTTTTACAATGGAAATAAATTAAGGGCATGTAATTTTACTCTTTTTGTGAAAAGCATCCTGTAAGAAAGCCGTGCTTTAGGTGTGTTGACCCACTGTGAGTTTAACTTCCGTGATTACCTAATTATGTTTTTTTATACAAAGATAACTTGTAATATAGTGCTTTGTTTAAAGAACAAAAAGTTAAGCTAAATAAATACCTGTTTTTATATCTCTCCACCAATTATTAATCAATTATCTTGTAATTTTAGGGATTTTGAATCCAACGCCAACCACCTTGGTGACACCATTGGGACCTCTGTAAAGACACGGAGACACTCGTGGAGGCAGCAGATATTTCTCCGAGTGGCAACCCCACAGAAAGCGTGTGATTCTCCCAGCAGATACGAAGGTAAGGCCCACCCCTGAAATAAAGCTGCTGGATTCTAGCATGAGTTTTACCTGGAACCAATGTACGTTTCGTGGAAGAAGAGGTAAAATGAGATTTCAAGTGAAAATCAGTTTGTGATTTTAAAGCTCCTTGGGTAAGAAGGTCTAATGGCAAGGCCTTTCTCTATTTCCAGAGGATCCCCAAATTCTGGGGAAAACTATAACAGAACTCAGCAGCTCGCAACACCTCATGTTAAAAAAAAGTACCTCTGGGGCCGGCCGAGTGGCTCAGTTGGTTAAGAGCTCGCTCAAGAGTGTGAGCTCTGAGCAACAGCAGTTCAATGCCTGGCCCAAGCTGAGCAGCCGCTGAGCTGCCAACAGGTGGCAGGATGGCTCAGCTAAAAAAAAAACCAAAAAACAAAAAACAAAACCTCTACTGAGCTTTTGTGATCGCTCACCATTCTGCCCATGGGAATGTTGAGGGGCTCAGCCTGACATCCCCACTGCTCTTCCCACTGTGTTTCCAAGTTTGTCTGGATTCCTTCTTCGCAATCTGAGTGTAGGTTTACACACTCCCTTACTATGCTGTGCTTTTAGAGTTAGCCCCCATCCCAGTGCTCTGGTCACTCCGTGTGTAATGCTCCGTGTGTAGTCAGTTGCTGTGGCTCATTCTGGTGTCATAGGAGGACCGTCTTGTGCCCTTTACCTGCTTGGTCCCCTAAAGAAATGCATAATATTATGAAGTCTGTCTTTAGGCCTACTTATGTTAAGTTATATTGTAAAAAATGACTTAGTAAATGTAATTCTGACTAAAATTAATATTTTTTTCTGCAGTGTTATAAACTTTCAACAATAAATGTTTACTTTCCTTAGTGTTCTTTAATGAAGAAACTTTTTTTTTTTCCCCTTAAAAAAGCAAAGCAAAAAAGTAGACCTCCAAAGATTACTTGAGGTCCTAGGATTGTTTGTGGTGTGGATTCACTCTTGTCCCTTGACACGCTTCTGCGTGTCTCTTAGGAAGCAGTACAGGCTAATCTGAGAGTCTTCAAACTAGGTTCCATGCATCTGTCTTGAGGGAGGAGGCGTTATTGGAGGACCTCTCCCCATACTCCGCCTCCCTCCCTCCTCTCACCCTGCACCCCTCTTTCTTGTTTCTTTTCTCATCCTCTCCCTTCCTTTTCCTCCCTCTCTCAGAGTTCTCCTTAATATTTAATTTTAAAAAATGAATCCTCTGCCAAGTTAAACAAAAGCGTGGTTTGGGCTCAGCTAGCTTTGTGGCGTATATCATATAACTTCACTTACACTAAGTCCCACCAGTCATAAAACAGTTATAGTAATAACAGTTATAGTTACATGCAATTACTTTAAATTATAAATGTGAAAGTACTTTGAAAACCTAAATACATGTTGAATATCAAGTGATAACGTTATTTTGGTTACCTTTATTGAGATGGGATCTCTGGTCTTAGGCTTCCTATACTGTTGTTCCCCAACAGGAGTGAGGTAAAGTAATACTAGAAAGGCTGGGTTATAAATTCAGTGAAATTTAAAAACCATTTTTCAGTAAATTGAGTTCTTTCAATTTGTATCAATTTAGAAAACTTAGTTTCACTTTCACGTTGGAGAAAACAAAAGCCTGGATTGTGTGACCCAGTTAGTTCCCTCCATTTTAAACTTCTTATCCAAAGGGGTCTGCTAGGGGCATGGCTGGGCTTGTAAAATGTGCAGCCCCGGGGACTGTGCTCCTGGTAAGCAGCTCTGGCCTCTAAGGAAACGGCTGGTGACTTCTGCAGCCCCACCCCAGTGCCTCTCTTTCCCTGCGTGGGAAGTGTGGTGAGTTTCCGGGTGGGCACTGGCATCTCCCATTCCGTGTCTGAGGACCCAAGTCAGAAGGTTAGTCAGTGCTGGCAGATGTTTGCGTCTCTGGAGAACCCCAAGATACAATGGGCGAGTAGGACGTATTGTGGGCTGCACGAGAGAACGTGATCTCGTGGCACCACAATGGGTAGAAGTGCTAGGAAAGGGAAGCAGGAAAAGTGCCACTATTTGTGTCCACCTTCTCTATTTGGAAACTTTTCTTTTTAATCCGTGTAGTCTGGGAGTATTGTAAGGGATGGATGTTTAATTATAAGTTGCATTCTCATTGATGATATTTG
This sequence comes from Hipposideros armiger, assembly GCF_001890085.2. NCBI lineage: Eukaryota > Metazoa > Chordata > Mammalia > Chiroptera > Hipposideridae > Hipposideros > Hipposideros armiger. Next base: position 5,967,339 of record NW_017731376.1, on the reverse strand, counting down.
CAATGACAGGGTTATTTGGTGTATCCTGGGCTAGCTGACACAGTTAGGCCGAAGTTTGGACTGAAGGAGATGGGATAATGGATTGTTGCCCCAGAGGTCAGAGCACTGGTTTCCAGGATACCGAGAAGGGAGCACTTGGTTTGTCCATCTCCCCCAATGGAAGTGATACTCAAGAGAGTTCCCAAGTGTGCACCTGACAGGGGCCCTGGGATCACTCACGTATTGATAAGAACGTAGAGAGCTGGCCTCGTCAGCATGAGAAGGCCTGAGGCGGTCACGAAGGCGGCGTGGGAAGGACTTGCGAGCTCATTTAGGGTCCTCTTGTGAAACTAGTAGCAGAGCACCTGCATTCAGATCCCAGCATTTCGCCTTAGGAGCCAGGCACTGGGACAAGCTGTCTACATTTCTTACCTATGACACAGGATTAATTATGCCTCCTGCCATACTGATTGAGATAAGGGAGCCTGATGTTTTTACTGACATTTCAAAAAAAAAAGCTTTCAGAATTCGTAAGATTAGAAAGAAAAGTCAGCAAAGTGAATGCTTCCAGTATAAAGTCGCCTCCCACGTGTGCAAGTCCCTCTGGTGCTCCCAGCCGGACGCTTCTCTTGCCTCTGCCCCTCGTCGTGGGGGCGCCGTGGAGCCCCTCAGAGGAGCTGCTGTGCTGCGCGGCCAGGGCTTTTCGATTCCTCTCACTGCCCGTGTGAGTGGGGTGGCCCTGCCTCCCCCTGCCCCTGCCACCGTGGAGATGCCCACCTGCTCCAGAGCGTTCTTCCTGCCAGGTCCTTGGCGGCGCCTTGTTGGCGGGTGTGTAGGGGGGAGGGGGAGGTGGGGAAGTGGGGACCAGAGGGAAGCCCAGGAGGGAGAACTGAACAGTGATTTGTGGCTGAAACAACAGCAGTGAAGTTTTAATGTTTAAAAATAGTGCCTCAGTATTGCGGTAAGCTGTACCCACAGGGGGTTGTTATGGAGATTGAAGTGGGATAGTATATTTCATGTGTTTAAGTGTATAACGTGTAATGATAATGCGCTTAAAATGCTTGGTGCAGTGGCCAGGAAGGTATTAAGACCATGCATGACTGTGTGAAGCAGCCTGTCCCATTTTATTACATATAAGTTTTCAAATGACCTTAGATTGAGCCCAGTCCTGCTCCCTGTCATTCTGTCCCTCGGTTCTGTTCTGGTCTCTGAAGCCACATGGAGTACACTTGCTTCCAGTTCCTGTCTTCAGGTGGCAGCTGCTTCTACGTGGAAGCCTTTAAAGCTCTTCTCCAGGCTAACTGACATTTTCCCTGCACCCTCACACAGTCCTCTCTACTCAAACAGAGCCCTGTGCTCTGAGCACATTTTGTCTGTCCCTGTGGAAGGAACCCCACGCCCGGCACAGCGTCCCCACTGTCTCCAGCCCTTACACTGAGTGGCCGCTGTCCACCTAATGCAGGGTCTCCTTCATAATCTGTTTCTGCTTTAAATAATTAACTCTCATTCTTGACTTTTACGCTATCTTATCCTTTTGGCCATGAACTCTTATTTTAAAATTGGGGCTGATTTCTAGCTTCCTTAAGAAAGAGCTCTTTAAAAGTTTTTTCCCAAACAAGTCATACCTATGAAGTGCTACCGCATCGGTTTTGGCCAGTCCTGTGAGGGTGGTGTTGAGAATTGATGTTGGTGACTAGGTATGTTGTAGAGAGCTGTGTAAAGTTGCTGAGCCATGCCATCTGTGTCTTTAAGTAATTGATAAAAGTGCTAAACACAAGAAACTGTCCCTGCCTTTCCTAGCCTGTAATCATCTCTGATTCTTCGGGCCCCATACCATTCAGCTGCTGTTGGTTTTCCCACCGTTTCCTGCAGGAAGGTGTCCCGAGAGACCCCAGGCAGCACTAGGTGACTGTCATCATACAGTGCCCACCTTTCCTCTCTGACAAAGACTCCTGTCCGGGGCCCTTAACTCTCACCACACATGCTCCGAGCTGAGGCCTTTGCGCAGACTATTCTTTCTTCCTGGATGCCTGTTTCCCCAATATTCCCGTGACTAACTGCCTCACTTGCTTCACATCATTTCTTAAAATCACCTTTTCAGTGGAGCCTGTCTGGCCACTCTGTCTCAAATTGTCCCCTGCCCCTCCTACCACCAGACATTCCTAATCTCCTTATCCAGAGTTTTTTCCACAGCGCTTATCTCCTTGTAACATACTCTAGCACTTACTTATCCGTTATCTTTATCATCAGGTCCCTCCTGTCTACACAGGCTTTATGACTTTTCAAGGATGACAGGTAAATCGCTCAGATTCTTACAAACTTATTTGTTAGTGATTTCTTTCTTCTTCTTTTTTTTTTTAATTTATTGGGAAATCGGGGAAGGGGAACAGACAAGTTGCTGTCCTTTTGTACTTCTGTCTAGTTGTGGAAGACGTCGCTTCACTGGCCCATGTTGGTATTATCATTGCACTCTTCCCGGGTGAGGCAGTCGCTCACCAGCCATTGGACAGCCGCTCACAGCGGCTCATGGCAGCTCACGAAAGCGCACGCCCGCTGCTGGCCAGCCCCACTGCAGCCCACACCGTCGCCGGTGACTCATGGCAGCCCAGCTCCAGGTTGAGCTGTTGTTCACCATCTTAGCTGTAGAGGGCAGTGTCACTGGTCCTTAATGTGGGATCCGAACCGCAGTCCTGCTGCTCAGAGCTGGCGTCCCAAGCCAGCTCTTAACCAACGCGCCACTCGGCTGGCCCTGTTAGTGATTTCTTAACTATCTCCTCGTTCTCCTGTTTCTCTGTAGGCACTTGTCCTGTCTGCTTTCTCTTTGAAATAAAGAAATATTGTCTGGATTTTTTAAATTATATTTATGTACTCAGTGTACGAGAGAGAGAGAGAGAAGAGAGAATAAAAGCATTTAAGACTGAATTGGTGTTATAATAATAATCACTTTTATGCCCTCATTTATGGCAAGTGCTTTACATGAATTACTTCCTTTAATTACCAGTCAACTTGATGACAGTTGGCGTTTTTACTACACCTGTTTTACAGATGAAGGAGCAGTCATGGAGTAGCCTAAATCACTTTTCCCAAACCACAGAGCTAGCGGGCAACAGAGGCAGGACTGGCGCTCTTGGGTGAGTGCGCCAAAGTTCACACTCTGGTGAGAACCACACACAGGCCTGGGCGGTGGGCACAGGTGCACAGCGTGACCCCTGGGTGTGGCCCTGTGTGTGTGCTTCCTGTTATTGAGCCCCTTCTGTGTCGGGCGAGTATTCTCAGTCTGTCCACGTGGCTCCCTCTTAGCCTGGCACCAACATGTTAGTTAACCTCCCTCCTTCCATGTTAGCATTGGGATTGGAGTATGCAGCGGAGGAAGGTTGATTTCTTAAGATCTGAATTTTCTTCTCCTAAATCATGCATCTTCATCCTCCTCATCTTCAAGGCACATGGCAGCTCACGAAAGAGTACACCTGCTGCCGGCGAGCCCCACTGCAGCCTCTGCCGTCACTGGTGACTCACGGTAGCCCAGCTCCAGGTTGAGCTGTTGTTCAGCATCTTAGCTGTAGAGGGCACAGCATCACTGGCCCACATGTGGGATCCGAACCGGGGCCCTGCTGCTCAGAGCTGGCATCCCAAGCCAACTCCTAACCAACACGCCACTCAGCCAGCCCTACCAGTAATTTTAAAACCAAGGTGTCGGCATAGTGATAAGGATACAAGTGAAGGAGAAATAGAATCTTCTGTAATTTTGGGGTTCTCATTTTACAGATGGGCTAAAACCTGGAGAGAAGGATGTTAGCGAGTAAAGTGTGTGGCTCCAACTAAATATTGTGCAAAAAAGAGGAGAAAATACAAAGTTGGGCAGTGTGGATAGAGGTGGGGAGATTAGACTGGGCAAATACTGTCTCAAATAAAATCAGCCTGTCATTTATTCAGGGGTATGTGACTTTCCATGTACAAAGTCCTTGTGAAATCATTTAAGTTGCAAGAATGTGAATGTCACATTTTAGGCACTTATCTGAAGTAGGTGGGCAGTTTAGAAATTTACTTATATACATTCTTGCATAGGTCCCGCTGGATCAGCTTATAGTACCAGCGCAAACATTCCCAAATCCCAAACTGTTTTGTTTTTTTAAATCTAACAGAGACCAATCGGTCTCTTGCGGGAGTTCTCACTTGAAGGTAATGAAGCCCGGGAGGCATGGGTTTCAGTCTGAACCTCAGAGGGTAGGTCTCTGCTTGTCACACCGTAGGGCAGCTGTACGGTCAATAGGGGAGTCACCAATCTTGCCCTTGAGGACTTGGCGAGGCAGCTGTTTCTGTAATAAAGCCAACACAGGCAGACCAGAAAGTAGAATGCCAGAAGCTGCGTAGTTGTTTAAACTTAAAGCAAAGGCTTTAGTGATGCTGTCTGTAAGTTTGCAGTAGCTGCTTCTGGCTATTGCCCCAGAAACCCCGGGGAAATGCATGCATTCTCTCTCCTTTGTGTAATGGGTTCTTGGGGTGAAAGCTTTGTGAGATGCTGAGTATGTGGAAGGTTCATACTTCGGAAACTGTAAACTCCATAGAGGGTGGTGTTATGGGGATTCAGTTAAATCTGTTACAGGACAAAGATGCTGAAGGTTGGGTGTGTTGAAGACTGCATTTATAGAGGATGGCTGAGAGCAGATACAGTTGTTTCTCTGAGCAGAGGATAGTGATGTTGATGGCCTTTCTTGTTCTCAGAGCTTCCCCCCTGTAAATCCCCACCCCAGACCTGCACTGAAGGTAAAGATACACCTGGGGTAGAAGTGGCTTCCTCTGGATCCAGGCCGTGGTCTAGAAGCACACTTCACAAACTGCCACGTCCTTGGAATGCTCTGGGATTCGATAACAGCCAGCTTCTGATGCAGTGGGTCTGGGTGGGTCAGAGGGCCTCCGCCTCTAACAGGCTCCCCAGTGATGCCATCCACTATGAGCAGCGTGGCTTAGAACAAGTGGCTGTGCTAAACCCAGCCCAGACCGCCCAGTCCTAGAATAGGTCTCCTTCTGTGCACCTCTCTGCTGCCGTGCGTCACTGTAGATGACCCAGGAAGTCACCTCACCCAAGTGTCGCAGACCTTAAATAAATCTGGGTCATCGGCGACATTTTTTGAAAAGATTTGTGCTGCCTGGAGAAGCAGAGTTAGTGTCTGGGTGGGAAAATGCAGTGAAAAAAATCAAACGTAACAGGAATAAGGAAAAATTTGATAATGTGCCAAATGAAACCAAGCATAGGGCGCCCTGCCTCTTTCCTACCGTTTTATTTTCCGGTGCCACTTTGTCTCTGGGCTGGCACACAGGCATAGAGTGTGTGGTGTTTGTTTCTCAGCTGTGGGCTCTGACTTAATGGTCAGGCCTGCAAAAAAAGGCTGTAACTCCTGACTAATGCTTGCTAGTAGAAATACTCCACAGTTTTCCCTCCTAGTGTATGAGTATCATACACAAGATAATTCATTTTTGTTAAATAATTTTTCAGGTGTCTCTTGACTATGGAGTGGAGGAAGATCCTTTTATTTACCTCTGTGTGCCAAGGAGCAATGTTAGTTAGTCTAATACCTTTCATGTAAGCACTTCATATTATATTGTGCTTTTACAGACTTCAACAAGTGAAGTATTCAGGTTTTACGTGCCTTGTTAAAAAAAAAAGGGAAAATTCATCTAATATAGATAAGATTTATTAGTTTGAAACTCATTGTATAAGCAAATAGTCCAGTGAGGCTAAAGTTCTAAGGATTTTTGTGTTGTGAGTATACCCTTGTCAGTATGCCTAATTATGATAAGGTTAAGCCTGTTGGCTTAGGTAGTAGATGTAAATAGTAATGGTAAAACTAAGGCATATAATCTGAATCTTTAGAATGACTATTTTATATTATGAAAAATGTAGATACTGCTGAATGACTATGATTTGTGTTGTACATAGCCAAATTTTCAAGAGTTTACATACCATTAGGAAATTTTAGTGGGTGATATAGTAGAATAACATAAGTAAATGATACATAACACATATGTCAGCAAGTAAAACTTAAAATATAAGCTTAGTAGTGACATGTGCGTGACCTTTTGTTTCAAGCCCCTGTTCTCAATTTTCACTGTTCACCTGAGTCACCTGGGGAGAGTTTTAAAATCCAGCCGGACCGTCTCCTCTGTTCTCCGCCTCCCCAAGTCAGTTGGGGATGAGGCCTGGATATAAATTCTTTTTTTTCTTCCCCAGAGGATTCTGATGGCTGCCCCTATTGAGACCCCTGATTTATCAGAGGGTGACTTGAAACACCATCACCACTTGGTGGCAGTGTTGCTCCCTGTGTGTTGATGTCCCTGCTCTTTCAAATCCCAGAAAAGTGTGCTTTTTTCTTTTCTTTTTTTTTTCCTGTGTTTTTGTTTTTGGTCTTGTTTTTGTGGCAGTCTGTATCTTCCTTGCTCATTTGCAACTTATTCGAAAGGAGAACTACCTTCTAAAATGGGTATTTTTAGATGTTTTTCTTTCTTTGTCTACAGTGTTTTAGGGAGTGGGCAAAATAAGGGAGAAAGAAATGGTCTCCGATTGCCAGACATATGGCTTTTGAAGATTGTTCTTAATTTGTTTTCCATGTAACTTTTCTGTGGTGGATGAAGACCAGGTTCAACATAAAACATTGCAAGCCAGGAACTTGACTGTCCGTAGTTTGAAGCTACTAGATTTCCACCCTGTGTTGTGCTTCTTGACACATCATTACAGATGTCGGGGAAGCCATAGTGAGTGGCCAGGTTTTACTTTGGTTTTTGCTTTTTTTGTGCCTGACAGCAGTTGTAATTTAGCATTGGTTGAACTTTTCCTAGTTAACCATTGGTGTTTATAAACAGTCCTTACATGTGGTGCAAAGGCTGGAGAGAAGGGTTTTGGTGATAGAAAGACATCATTTCAACCTTGTGCTCCGTAAGAAGAGCTGAGTGCTGGTGCCTGGGCGCTGGAGGCCCTGGGATTGGAAGGAGTGTGAGTGCCTGCTTCCAGCGCCTTGGCTGGCAGGGAATTCCTCTGTAGGGCCACGCTAACTCTGGAGCCTGTGCCTGAGTCACGGCAGGACTGAAGTCCAAAGGGGAAGCTCCTGACTTGTCACCTTTGAACTTTAATGAACTTCAACCTGTAGGCACCAGGGAACCCACAGATTAGTAGTTTGAAAATATTTTCAGGAAAATAAACTCCGTAGACATGTCTGAACTCGAAGCAACCTCAAAATTGGTGGCACTGTGGTGAGGCAAGCAGGCATCCTGGGTACAGAATTGAAGGAGGGACTCATTTTCAGGGTCCTGCAGGTCCCGACCCTGCCCTCAGTGCCCCGAGAATGGTGCCTCCCTAGATACTGCACCCTAGGCACGCTGCTGCCCCACAGCCTACATAAGCCGCCTAGACAGCACTGCCGGGAAGGTGAGATTTGCTCTGGGAAGGGAGTCCTCAGAAGGAAGGGCTCGTTCTGTTTTGTTTAAAAAACAGCTTTATTGAGATATAATTCATATACTATACAATTTTCCCATTTAAGTGTATAATTTTTATCTGCATTCACAGGATTGTGCAACCATCACCACAATCTAATTTCAAACCGTTTTGTCCCTCCCAGAAAGAAACCCATAGTTGTCACTTCTCATAGCCGTGGGCTCCCCTCCCGCCCNCCCGCCCCCGCCCAAATCCTAGGCAACCTCTAATCTTTGTCTCTATAGATTTGCCTATTCTGGACGTTTTCTATAAATGGAATCATGCAATACATGGCCCTTTGCATGTGGCTTCTTTCATTTAGCATGTTTTCATGGATGATCGTGCAGCATGTGTCAGTGCTTCATTCCTCTTTACGGTCATGTAGCATTCCATTGTATATATCGAACTCCAACACATTTTGTTCATCCATACTTGCTGATGGACATTTAGATTATTTCTACCTGTTGGCTGTTATGAATAGTGTTGTCACAAACTTTCATGTACCTGTGTTAGTGTGGGCGTGTGTTAAGAAAGGGTTTTAAGGGTGAGCTGGCGTGGAACCTCCATCCCTGCGGGGCTTTGAGTTGTTGCCTGTGATTCCGCCCACAGTGATGGTTAGATCAGCGGTGGTGGGCAAGGTTCCCCGCAGCACCAGGCTTCCCTGCTAGCTGGCCTCGTTTGCCTTTCTTCTGCTCCAGGCCGAGAGGTGGGGAGCAGGGGACTCGTGCTGCCCTCAGAAGCACCTGGGAAAGGGCGCCCCCATCCGGGCTCCCACACCTCTCCCCATTCCCGGGGACCAGTCACAGAGCCACAGGTTAGTGGCTCTAGCCCACAGCTACGTTTCTTTGAGCTGCTCTCAAACTGCGTGTACCCACACTCCCTTGGAGGACTTGGGGAAACACAGATTGCTGGGCCTCACCCCTAACGTTTCTGAATGCGGAGTGGAATTCTCTTGGTGGAGCCTGAGAATTTGCATTTCTTACAAGTTTCCAGGTGAGGCTGACACCGAAGTTTTGAAGACCACACTTTGAGGTGCTTTGAATTTCTCATACTACAGCTGCTGATAGGCAAGGGTGCATCCTATTCAGATTTAAACTCCAGCCGAGAAAGCTCTGAGTGGTTGTTAGTAAAATAAACAGATGGAAAATTAGAAATGTGTTCTATGGCAGATTGTGAAACATCCAACAAATCCTGTTTTCTTTGCGATAAAACTAATCGAATATTAAAAATAGCCATTGTAATTCTCTTTATCATGTGCTAAGCATTTAGTGTTTGCACTTTTACACAGTTAGATGGTAATTCTCCCATCAACTCCATGCAGTAGGTACTACTGCCCATTTCTTAGAGATGAGGCTAGAAATACTAAAGAATGTGCCCATGGTTCCCACAGCGCTTAGCTCTCATAGCTCTGACTTGGTTCAACTCTAAATCCAGTCTCTCAGTCACAGTAATGAGCTATGGACAGTTTTAGGAATAAACTATCAACTTTTGACTGGTTTACTCGCTTAAATTAGTGTTTGTGTGGTGATAGGCAGTTAGGGTGAAAGGACAATTCTTATGTTGGAAGTATCCTAAAATTAAATGTTAACTCTTGCTAGTACAGCACACATTTTGGGCATTATTTATTGGTAATCCTGACTTTTAAAAACAGAATTAGAATTTTCCTAGTTGAGTTGTTTCTGTTAATCTCATTTACTTAAATGAAAGAACGCGTATCTCCTAGAGAAGGATGCACAGCCGGGCATTCTCACGGGACATGAGCTGGGGGCCTCGGCATTACAGCTGCTGGCATGCTCCCCAAGCTCTTGGTTTTGAAAAATCTTGAGATAAAGCCAAGGGATGCATTAAACTGCATGGAATTTTTGTAAATGGAATTTTTTTCCCCAAGTAAATTTGTTTTATCGCTTTCATATAAATGAAAATATTTGCACAATGAGTACTAACAAGATTTTAAACATCATTTACCAAAGTAGGAACACTGTAATTATGGTCTGATAGAATTCTGAAAATAATTTATAATGCCAAAGTGTGCATTTTATACTTGAGAGAATATGTAGTAGGTTTACCACAGGAAGTTGAAGTGTTGAGGTTCATTTCCTGTCCAGTTATGTTAGCTTGAGAACTTTTCAATTCAGGACAGTTCCTATGGTAAAGAGGGTTCATTTTTTGGATTTTTCTTCCTTTCTTTTTTTTCCCCCAGCATCATCTTCCTCTACCAGTTACTGAGGGGAAGCTTTTCTTTTTCCTATTGGCACTAGCCTTGTCTCCTGCTAGGGCTTATGTTGGTGGGGAAGGGTGGATGTTAGAAACAGTTGGCAGCCATGCAAGGCATCCAATTGTGGGAGTTAGATTGGAGGTCATAGGTCATACCTGCCACAACGTCATGGTACTTGTTTCTGTCTTTGCTTACAAAATGGCTGGGGTAATTTGAGTCATCATTCTCCCTTAGAGAAACCAGTGTGCACCATATTCTAGAAGTTTTCCCTGTTATTGCTAACACTACAGTTTCAGTCACGACTGAGTATATGTCCCAGTGTACAGTAGGCGACCAGATGTTTTTTCAGTGTATAGCAAAGTCACCAGGTGTCCATGTGTCTGATGGAGCTCCCTCCCGCTTTCCCGTTGCCTAATTTTCTCTGCCCTGCCAGTTCCACATTTTACAGCCCCTCACCTCCAGGTACCAAATTTGACGTCATTTAGAGATTGAGTCGAACTGAATGTATCAGAAATCTCACTACACTGGCATAAGCAAAGAGGGATTAATTTTTCTTACATAACAAGAAGTCTGGACGATGGTAGAGCAAGCAGGTTCATGGCTCCATGATGTCGCCGGGGAGTCAGACCCCTCCCCCCTCCTGTTTTTCTGTTTCATCATCTTGGATGCCTCATGGTCACAAGATGGCTGCTCCACCTTCCCCTCCCCTCCAGTTCCAATCAGAACAAAGAAGGAAGCAGCAAGGAGGAAAGGGTGACCCCTCTATGTCAAGAGAGCAAAACTGTTACAGAATTCCCTAGTAGAGTTCCACTTGGTCTCATTATCTGGAACTGTGTCATCTGGCCACGCGTAGCCACAAGGGAGGCTGGGAGACATTGCTTGGGGCTGAGCACGTTACCACCTTGTATAATGTCCACTGCTGTAAGGATGAAGGGGAGAAGGGATATGGGGGTAGCAAGCTGAGGGACTGGAGCGCTGCCTGGGAAGAACGCCTGACCTGTCCCTGGTGTGCGGGGTCTCTCCACGCGGCTGTGATTTTGCACAGTTGGTTTCCTTTGCCCAGAAAGCTGCTCACCTTCTCTCCTCTGCACCCAGCCCACAACACTGACAGACTCTCCCTTATCCTCTCATTCAGATCACTTCGGATGTCACCATTGCTTTTTTTTCTCTCAGGCATAGTCATCCCCTCCCTTCCTGGTATCCCTTACGTGTTTGTGTTTTTCCCTGTTAGAGAGCTGCGTACTTTTTGTTTTGGGTTATTTATCTCAGCCTCTAGATCTGTGTTGTCCAGTACAGGAGCCACTAGCCACATAGAGCTCTTTAAACTTCAATGTCAACTAATTACACTTAAACATAATACAAATTTTAGTTCCTCACGCTAGCTTCATTTCAAGTGTTCAAGAACCACAGGTGGCTACCATATTGGAGAGCACAGTTCTAGAACATTTCCCTCATCCCGGAAATTTCTCATGGACACGCTGCTCTAGATGAGGAACTCTTTGAAGTCTCCTTTTGTTCTGACTCTGTCGCTCAACCCCCAGTGCCTTCAGGGTGCTCCTAGCTGAAGTGGTAAACTTCTGGCATGGGGCAAGATTTTCTACAACTCACACGACTCCTACAGATATTATTACTGGATGTGTAGGAGGTGTCGAGTCCACTGCTTTCAAGGAATCCCAAAAGCAAGTGGGTGAGAGTCATCTGTTCCAAATTCCTTATTTTACAGATGAAGGAACCCACTTAAAGTCATACAGGCAGTCAGTGATAGAATGGACTAGAATCTTGGTTGTCATCTCCGCATTCACTTCTCTTTCCATGGAATCAAAGCTGATTACTACCAACATGTTTGTTTTCCCTAATTATGTTCTTTTCTTGCCTATTCAACCAGTTTCTGTTTGTTGAGAGAGGAAGTTGCTATCAGCTCCTTAGTTATCTGCAAATGCTCAGGGAATGCTCAGGGAACAGATGAGTGTCAGGCTGTCTTAGTCAATGTGCATTTCGTTGAAAGAAACAAAATGACTGGAGCAGCTTAATTTGAAGGAGTCTTGTAGAAATCAAGATAAAGGTAAGAGCTTTATCTTGGAAACTAGGAGGTTGTCAGGAACAAAGGAAGTCTCCCTCTCTTTGGGACCATGTAACTCTTTTTTTCTTGCGGTCTCTTCTTTATTCTAATACATACCAGCTTTCCCAGCTTGCTTAACATTGTATGCAGTCATGCCAGCCCCCAAGCCTGTATGACCTCTTAGCTCCAGAGGCATCCAATGACCTGACTGCCAATCTGGTTTTATTCCAGTGCTTTGAGAGCTTATTGGCTCAGTTCATGATAACCCATCCAGGAGGGGATGGGAGAAGCGTGCTACCAACATGGCAGCAAGGGGACCCTCCCAGGATATTATCTGGGCTGTGGGAGGAGGTGGGGGCAGGGCCAGTGAAAGTGACTGGGGCTCACCAGCTTTTTAAGGGAATGGTTATCCAAAAATAGGTAAAATTGTGTGGGCAAATGTGTAAATTTCTTATTACCAGAAGTACTTGGATAGACACTGACTGATTTTCTGACAAAGATGCCTCTACTGGGAAAGAGTTTGATTACTATGTGTACCCCATAATAAGAATTGGGATTCTTAGAGCAAACCAGCTGTCACACAGCTGAGCGGTTAGAGGCGGTCAGGGTGTCCTGCAGGAGGAGGAAGGGCTGGCGAGCCGTTGCTGGGCTCACCATGGACATCAGACATGCGGTCTGGGGCAAGCTGGCCTCGGGGAGGCTTCACACACTCCTGCATCCACTTAAATGTTCCCAGCTACTGCAAGCATTGGGGACAGATTTCTAAAGCCCCGTTTAACCTCAGTGAAGGCAGGGACACTGTCTTGTTATAGTTCTAGGACCTGACACAGGGTTTTGTTCACAGATAGTGCTTGATACCTGTTGGCTACAGGGATTGGCTTTGTAATAGTACCCAAATATGGATATTTCATTGTGACTACTCAGATTATACTATGAAAAAAATATACATGGAGACATACACATGGAGAAAAAATAAAACACTGCTCTTCTATAGAAGTTGGGAGAAGGTATAGTAATAGATGATATTTTTCCCTTTTTTCTTTCAACTTCATAATGTACTGATATTTTGATAGTAGGAAAAATAATTTTTAACTGAGAGGGAATCATTTGTAATATATTTAGTGTTATAGAAAGTTAAAATGGAAACATTTCTGTCACAAATCTTGCTGGTAGCAACTAGATTTATTGGAAATGGACCCAGTTATAACATCACTTCTCTCTGAACTACAGATGATCATTTGGCGATCCCCTTCCCCATCCCAGTTCTATGAAATTATTAAACTTGACCAGTAATTTGAGTTGAGAAAGTGACGGCCTTAATTTGCTGAAATCAAACCCAAAAGATCCATGGTCTGCATTTGAAGGGTTTTTCCTGGTCTTGGTCCTCCTGCTACTGTTGCCATCTGCCTGAGATGCCATTGCCCCCAGGGGCCACTTACTAACTGCTCACCTGCCCCAGGAAAGAGCCCCAGGTGTCCCAGATCACTTCGTTGCCTAATGCTCATTGAGAGTCCAAATGTCTTTTGTTCCGAAGAAATAAAATTTCAGTATGTTATGGTTATAGTTTCGGAGAATAGTCTGGGAATTGATTTTTTTTTTAATATAAAAGCTACATTAAACAGTAGAACAGCCCAGGAAAGCGTTTTACTCTATGTCCGGTAGCTTAAAAGGAAGCATGTTCTATCTTCTCTGATTGCTGTTCTCCTACAACTAAAAACTTTCTTTGGAAATTGTAATCAATCCAAATCAGTTTGTTCTATTTCTGAATTGACATAGCTTGTTAAAGGTTAAACTCTGTGGTTGAAGTCATTATCACTCCTGATAATACAGTGTTTTATGGTTTCCAAAGAAGTAACATCTGTGATATGAAAAAAGCAAACATATCATGGTATTGATTTTCAGTGGTATAATCACCTGGGTCGCCGCCCCCTGGTGCCGCTCAGTGGACGGCTTTTGTCTTTTGCCTTCTCTGGTCATCCCGTATTAATATAAACTCCAGCCCACTCCACATCCCTGGGCCTCCCGCCCTCAGCCTGTCACAGCTCCTTTGGTTGTGATCTGCAATCATCTTCCCCGCTGTGGGTCAGAAATAGTGTCATTATCACCCTTTTGCTCCTTCGTTCTTTCTGGAATGGTATAGTTCTGTCTCCATAGAATGGCATGTGTGTCTGCATTGGTTTCTGTTAAGGCCAAAGGTCTTTTGTATGTTTAACTACTTCTGGTTAATACATCTATTATCCTGAGTCTGTGGAGCTCGATAAATTCTCTCTGATATGGTTATTAACTTAGATTATTTGGAGCTTTTCATATTAGAAAGGAAAGTGATTCTGAATCCCATGCCTCACTTTACAGATGAGAAGACTGAGGCTCAGAGACCCTGATGCCCACATGAGCCTTCACCTGCATTGTTTAGGAATAGTGTCCAGGGTCAGCTCCTCGGCGGCAGCCGAGCACAGGGCAGCCTGGTTAGGAGCCCCGCTGGTGGGTGAGTCTAGGCTGCATGGTGACCCTGCTGCTCCCCATCCCTAGGACTGGGGGCCTCCACCTGACCTCGGCTCCTTTCTTTGTAAAATGGGGCTGGCAGTAACCGGCTCGTCCCATGAGAGGCAGTATTGCATCACGAATGAGAGCTTGGGCCTAAATAAGGCAGAAAAGTCTGTGCCCTGGGAAACGTTCACACACCTAGGGAGGGACACACATCCAGATGGCAGGGAGACAGGGCTTGTGAATGTTGTGATTCCGTTTAATTGGCGTGACCTTTGGGAGGACGTCCTGGAATCGCACATCTTCATTTATATCATGACCTTTTCCTTGCACACCTTTTCCGAGCTGCCGGAGGTTTAAAAATGGGCCCTGTGAGCTCTTTTCCGTTGCCTCATTCCAGCCTCTGGTCCTTTGTTTTCTTGGTGTGTCATGAGGCAGAATGAAGCGACACTCAGTGCTGGTGGATAACTCCCACTGTAATGGCTATTTCTGTAAATGGCTTCTGGCCACTTGAAGGAAAAAAAGGCACGTATAATTTCAAAAAGACTGGAGAGTCAATGTGGCATCCTGGTTAAGACTGGGGATTTTTAAAAAGTTTTTAAATTGTGGTTAAAAAAAAATACCCTGAAATTTACCATCTTAACTCTTTTTAAGTGTATAGTTCAGCAGCGTTAAGTACGAGTATATTCACGTTATTGTGCAGTGGGTCTGCAGAACTTTTTAATTTTGCAAAATTGAAATGCTTTACCCATTAAACAGTAACTTTCCATTCCCTCCTCCCCCCAACCCTGGCAATCACCGTCCTACTTTCTGTTTCTATGAGTTTGACCACTTTAGATCCCTCATGTAAGCGGAATTATACAATATTGCGACTTTTTGTGACTGGTTTGTTTCACTTAGCATGATGTCCTCAGAGTATATTCGTATTGTAGCATATGATGGGATTTCTTTCCTTTTTAAGACTGAACTGAATAGTATTCCACTGTATGTATTCGCTACATTTTGTTTATCCATTCATCTGTCAGTAGACATTTAGGTTGCTTCCACCTCTTGGCTGTTGTGAGGAATGCTTCAGTGAACATGCATGTGCAAATATCTGTCCGAGATCCTTCTTTCAGTTCTTTCAGATATACACCTAGAAGTAGAAATGCTGGATCATGCAGTGATTCTGTTTTTAACTTTTTGAGGAACTGCCACACTCTTTTCCATAGCAACTGTGCGCACCATTTTACATTCCCACCAAGAGTTCCAGTTTCTCCATATCCTCACCAACCCTCATTGTTTTCTGTTTTGTTTTGTTTTGTTGTTTTGTTTTGGATAGTGGCCATCCTAATGAGTGCGAGATGGTATTTCATTGTGGCTTTGCTTTGCATTTCCCTAATGATTGGTGACATGGAGAATCTTCTCATATGCTTGTTGGCCATTTGTATATCATCTTTGGACAAATGTCTGTTGAAGGCCTTTGCCCATTTTTTCATTGAGTTATCTGGGTTTTCTTTCTTCTTGTTGAGTTGAAGAGCATGGATTTTTTTCTTTTTTACACTTTGTTAAATCACACATTCCACATTTATTTGTTAGTGCCAATTAAGTGCCAGGAACTGGGCTTAGTGCTTAAGATATACACAGCCTCAGACCAGACTTGCATTGTGCTCACAATCTAGCACAGTTCTTCATATAAATTAAGCCCATATTAGTCAGGACTCCTTCAGCTATAAGTGGCAAAGCATTCACCTTTAACTGACTTATGCAAAAATAATGAGGGAAATTCTTAGCTGGCTTCTCAGTTCCCTCCACAAATGGCAGCCATTCTTTAATTCCACCTCCCTCCACCTTTTAACATCACTGGACTTTTAGGACAAGCAAACCGATGTTCTTGGACAATCAGAGACTCTGGGGTATATGGAGGACACTCATGTTGCTGAAAAGAACCTCTCTGGGCCTCCTGGGCACCATGCTGGTGGTTTGCACAATGGCTTCAGCTTTTTGGCAAAGTGCCCATCATCCCCTGAAGTCACAGCCAAAGAAAACCTAGGTCCATAGGCAGCAGTGTAATGCTGCTGCATCATCCCAGTTGCACACCTCTGGCGACGGGCCTGCCTCTCGAGCAGCCCCGTGGTCTGAATTGAGAGGTGGAGAAGTCCAAGGGCCACGCGTGCTGACAGACACAGAGGATGGTCTCTTTCAAACTCTTCTGATGGGCAGAGACAAAAGACTGAGAATCATTGCAAAGAAGTTAGAGGTGTTTCACTCTTTAAAATCATCTCAGCAAAAGGTTAGGCAATGTGTCACTTTCGCTATGTCCCAGAGGTAGACGAGTGCAGTGAGGTGAGACCTGGCGGCTCAGTGCTGACCTTCCTCAATGTAAGATGCCCCTTTTAAGCTGAGTGTGCAGTACCTGGTTTTGTGTGTTGCGCCACTTCCTGTGGAGTGGCAAACACGTAAGTCTTGACCACATTACTTTGTTTCCCAATCAAAGCAGCCAGTGTTTTGTCCTGTGCACATGTGACAACTCTCACTTCTTACTAACTCCCAGTGGAAACTCCATGTCCCGGATATGTCATCTTCAGTTATGGTCAGTGGACACTTCAAAAGGAACCATCGCCTGTTGAATGAGTTTTTTTGGGTGAAGTAAACAGTGGTAATGTGTAAGAAATTTGCTTAACACAAAAAGAGTTTCCAAAGAGCATTTCAACTTGATGTGTTCACTCTAATTCACAAACCAGATTAAATTTAAAATGTTTGAAATCTATTGAGGTTTTAAATGAGTGTCGGTGTACTGTTGTTGAGGGATGGAAGCTATCTCAATGATCGTATATCTGTTTCCATTTTCTAGTTGAAAACATCAAAGCCCAAAACTTGACCCAGCTAAAACCCAACTTTTCCAACTGTTCCACAGCCATGGATACCTCAGAAGATACCCAAGCTGATTTCCTTCAAAATATGGCCACTTAGAAGGAAAGCAGTGAGGCTGGGGTTTTCCAGGTGGAAAGGTCACATTGCCACATATAACCCAGTGACCATTGTGTGGACTTGGGAGAAGAATTGGGTTCACTATTTTAAACTTCTTGTTTCATAGTGTGGACTTCCCCATCCTCTCTCCCCCGTAGAGCACAAAAGTATTTCCTAACTTTTAAGTCATGGGCTTCCTTTCATGGATTTCGGCCTTAGATCATATCCAGATAAGCATTGTGTAATGGGACGGGTGGGGTGAGATGTTTTAGTCATAGATGCATGAGCGTCAGGAGGGAGGGCAAAGGGCAGCAAAGTTTATAACCCAGGCTTTTAGCAGTTCATCCCTCATCAGGGACTAATCCGAGTTCTCACTGCAGGACTGTTCTGGCAAAACCCCCACCAAGGTTTGCTTTCTGCCTTTGCGGATCACCTGTGCATGCCTGTGGGACCTTTCCTTCTCCTCTCCCGCTGATTTGTTTTCCTGGGTCACACATGTCTTTATTCCATCCCCACATTCCCCTCTCCCTGAGCCCCTTGTAGCGACATCTGCTTCCCGTTCCCACTTGCTCCTCCCTTCCCAGCGGTCCCCACCGAAGGCCTCTCCAGCTCTCCTCTGGGAGTCACAGGACTGTGAGGTGACGTTCTCATTTTTTACTCTTTTTAGTGTAATGGCTTCAAGTGCTCCTCTCTGGAGGTGAGTCCTATGTGTGCCCACCCTGCCCGACCCCTTTATGTGGGACTAGGGTGACGGTCCCTTCAGGCACTTCAGACTCTGCACCGAATTATGATGTTTTGAAAAGGGTGGGTAAGGACTGAGGAGATGACAGTGCAATACCGACAAAAACCCAGAACAGGATGGAAAGTACACTTACAAGTTCAGTGAACATCCAGGAGAAGGCCAGAGGGAAATACGTGAAAATATTAAGAGCACTTATCTTTGGGAAGTAACATTATAGGTAACTTTTTTCTTTTTTTTTTTCTTTCATATTTTCTAATGTTTCTAGCTTCTCTGCAATCAGTTAAAAAATTACTGTTCTTCGGGGGAGGGGAAGCCAGTCAGCCTATCTAAAAACCCTCGCCTGGGCCAAAGGGAGAAAATAGGGCGTCATTTTTTGAAAATTGCCAATTTGGGCCATTGTTGAATCATTTTACCAGACACTTGCAATTGGATGCCGCATAGGAAGCTCTGTGATTCCACCGTCCGGGTTCCCTCCATCCCTCCTTCCACGGCACCTCTTACCCTTCCATTCTTCTCCTTGATGCCACTCAGACTCACCTTTTAGACCTCCATGGCCACAACAGCTGCTCCTTCTATCCCCACGATGGTTCTTTCTCTAAGTCGATGTTTGTCATCACGTCACACTAATACACTTCTTAATGAAAGTCCAAAATTTGCGTACAAGATACAGTCCCTGCCCGTGACACTTTGAGGGAGATGTGTCATATGTTATTTAAGATACAAATATTCTGATGCACAGCTCCATGCAAAGTACTGTCCTAGGAATTGGGTTGAAAGCGGATTTAATGCTATTATAGATAAAGGTCATGCAAGTGTAGTAAGGGAGGCAGATATCAAATACCAAGGGAGAGTAAAGGATGGGAAATGCGGGCTTTGAATTTAGTGAAGTTCAAGGTTCTGAATGGGAAATCTGGGGCTACATAAGGGGAGAGCATCTCAGACTCCTCACAGGGTTTGTTGTTGTTTTGTATCAATGCAGTGCTTTTTTGTGGGGGTTATAACTTTATCAGAGTAAAATCATTCTTTCCTACTCCAACCTTCAAAAGTGTAATTTAAGCACAAATTAAATACACAAAACCTACCCATCTATATTATGAGTGTCTGGCAGAAGCTCTATCTTGACTCTTGGTTCTTTCACAAAACCTTAATGCTTTCTTGCCTTGAATGTATTTTCCCTGATTTTTTTTTTTAAGGTTTTATTGGGGAAATAGGGGAGGAGAACAGCATTGGGGAACCGGGGAAGGGGAACAGACAAGTTGCTGTCCTTTTGTTCTTCAGTCGAGTTGTAGAGGACGTCCCTTCACTGGCCCATGTTGGGATTATCATTGCGCTCTTCCCAGGTGAGGCAGATCTTTCGTCGGTCATTGGACAGCCACTCACAGTGGCTCACGGCAGCTCACGAAAGCTCACGCCCGCTGCCGGCCAGCTGTACTGCAGCCTACGCTGTCGCCAGCGACTCACGGCAGCCCAGCTCCAGGTCAAGCTGTTGTTCATCATCTTAGCTATAGAGGGTGCAGCATCACTGGTCCTCATGTGGGATCTGAACCAGGGTCCTGCTGCTCAGAACTGGCATCCCAAGCCAACTCCTAACCAACGTGCCACTCGGCCAGCCCTGTTTTCCCTGAATTTGTATTGAAAGCCTGTGTGTGTCTCATGTCTTGTGGCTACAGAGTTGTCCTTTTTTTTCCTTCCATCATCCTATGGGTAGTTTAGGTGATTTTAATTGGAAGTTGGGCTTGTAAATCAGGCATTAACATTGCACCCCACAATAACCTGGGGCCTTTGAAGCACATGTGTGTTAAGTGTCTGCCTGGTGAGCACTGGAATGGGTTGGGTTGGAAGGACCATTCAGAACCTGCTTCCTGCAATGGGGCCAGTTGTCCTGCTTTGACATGTAGGCAGGTTGGCTGGGTGAGGAAGCAGGGGGAAAAGGTAGACCAGATGACAGCCCACTTCTAAGGACCTGATTTATACAAGATGCCATAAATATAAACTGTAAAAGATGCCAGTTGACAGCACAGGTCAGTGGCCACATTCATGATGCAGATAGCCAGTACTGTGAATTCAGAAAGAAAGGTGGCTCTGAGCTAGAGTACCTTGGTATGTTTGCTCAAACAGATCCCCCTTTCTGGCCTCCAGGTCTCCCTTCCCTCTGCAAAAAAAAAAAAAAGAAAATGGGGGTTGCTGGTCGAGTGGCACACTGGTTAAGAGCTGGCTTGGAACACCAGCTCTGAGCAGCAGGGCCCTGGTAAGGATCCCGCATGAGGGCCAGTGACGCTGCGCCCTCTACAGCTAAGATGGTGAACAACAGCTCAACCTGGAGCTGGGCTGCCGTGAGTCACTGGCGATGGTATAGGTTGCAGTGAAGCTGCAATGGGCTGCCATAAGCTACCCTGAGCAGCCGGCAGCCGGCGTGAGCTGCCAAGAGCCGCCGTGAGCGGCCGTCCAGTAGCCAGCGACCGATCTGCCTCACCCGGGAAGAGTGCAATGATAATACCAACATGAGCCAGTGAAGCAACATCCTCCACAAGTAGATTGAAGAACAAAAGGACAGCAACTTGTCTGTTCCCCATCCCTGATTCCCCAACGCTGTTCCCCTCCCCCAATTCCCCAATTTAAAAAAAAAAATCTTAATTTTGCCAGTTCCTCAAAACTCAAAATACCATCCTATTTCTTTCTGTCATATAAAACCTTATTACCTGTGTTTTCAAAACTTTGCTGCTTTCTTGGCTGCTGACAGAACTCTTGTGCGGAACGTTCATAGAGGCCTATAAAACATGAAGTTAGACCTGTGGTGTGGAGTGGAGTGGAGGGGTAGCTTAGAACTATATTTGCTCCAGTTGTGGAATGAATGTCCACCCCACCAAATTCATATGTTGAAGCCCTAATTCCTGATGTGCTGGTATGTGGAGGTGGGGCCTTTGAGAGGTGATGAGGTTTAGATGAGGTCATGAGAGTGGAGAATGATGGCATTAGTGCCTTTCTAACTTGGAAGTAAGTAGAGGCGGAGACCAGCGTTCTTTCTCTGCCATGTGTGCACACAGCAAGGAGGCAAACCAGGAAGAGGGCCTTCACCAAGAACTTGACCATGCAAACACCCTGATTTTGGGCTTCCATCCTCCAGACCTGTCAGAAGTAAATGTTTGTTGTTTAAGCCACTCAGTCTATGATAGGTTGTTCTAGCAACCTGGGCTGCCTAAGACAGCGCCATTCCCCACCACTCAGTCCCCTGGCGCCTGCATGGACTTGGCCGACACAGGTCCGTGTGGTATCATTTGAAGGCTCTCATTTCATAATGCAGCCCCTTTGCTCTTACCAGGTCTGTTCTGACCCTCATGACGCCCTGTGCTGTGGTCGGGAGATTTGAGGTGAAGAGCCTGGCCTACTCTCTAGGCCTCTTTTCACTTGCCTCAGTAGAAACTGAGGAGCAGGCAGGCTCCCCGAAACTGGGCGCACCTTCCTCCCGGGGTATGGTGGCAGGGCTGTCCTGCTCGGAGGACACTCACACAGAGGAGGGGCTGGCAGCGTGCTGTAAACAGATGAGCTGCTTTTCTGCAGATGGTTAAATAACACG
Organism: Hipposideros armiger; assembly: GCF_001890085.2. NCBI lineage: Eukaryota > Metazoa > Chordata > Mammalia > Chiroptera > Hipposideridae > Hipposideros > Hipposideros armiger. Next base: position 5,945,872 of record NW_017731376.1, on the reverse strand, counting down.
GGCTGAGAAACCGTGATCGTAGCTCTTAGTAGTACATTTTTCTGTTTGTGTTGGGTGACTCACTGGCCTATGTTTGGGATATTTATGTTCATATCTGGGAGTTTTCTGGAAGGAAATGTATTATCAGTATAACAGTGTGGGTAGTTGATCTGGGCCAACAGGGAGGGGACCACTTTCTGAATGCATTTCTTAAGAAAAGGGTATTCACTTTAGTTCAAACAGTTGCCTTCAACAAAGATAAAAACAAGGTTTTTTGAGAAGCAAGATATGTTACATTTTAAAATTTTATGTAGTGGTCAGGCCATCCATAACGGAGGCAGCTATTGCTTAATTAATTGGAAATAGTTGGTTTAAAAGTCACCCCTGTTCCTTAGTGTCATATAACGTGAAACCACCAATTAAGACAAACCGATAACCTAAAATAAAGTAAGTGGCTGAATGCCAAAGGCCAGGGGTTCTTGGAATTCCAGTTGTTAAAACCCAGGTTGCTGGGTTCCACCCCAGAGTTTGTGGTCCAGTAGTAGGTCAAAGGTGGGGCCAAGAATTTGCAGTTCTAACAATCCTAACAAGCAGCCAGGTGATACAGATGCTGCTGCTCTGGAGACCACACTTGCCCCCATAGACTGAACTTGTGGAAGTGACCCCACGTGCTGTTGTGGGCAGGGGGCAGGGAGACGTCTTGTCCTCTAAACCTACAGCGAGGTGCAAGTAGGGCGGGCGCGACCAGCAGCCATCGTCATGGAGTGTCAACAGTTTAAATGACGAGTGTTGGATGGCCTGACACCTTTTTAAAAAGCCATATGGATGAGATCAAAGGGCTGAGTGTGGGTAAGTCCCCACGTGGCTCATGCTCAGTGGCTCTCAGAGACAGAACTTAATGGCTGGCCGTTTTTTCACCTCTTCGTTGAAGCTTGTATCAGGACAGGAGGCCCGCCCCTGTTGGACCTGACTCGTCTCCTACCATCTGCGTGCTCTCCTCTCCCCCCGCCCCCAACACGCATGCTTTCCCAGGGTCATGTGGAACTACTTGACATTCCGGAATTCATCATGATGTTTTGTTTTTGTTCCTGCACTTGACAAGGAGTGACCTTCCCTCTCTCTTTGGCAGTCACCCTTCTTAGTCATGCTTCAGGACTTAGCACTTGACCATTCCCCTCCACTCTTACTAAAGGGTCAGATTAGGCTCCTCATCTCTTCTAGAGGTTGGTCTTACAGGATGGCCCTCGATACTTTCGCCACCCCACGTGAGCTGTTCTGCCACTTACCTCTCATGGTGGCCTACTCTGTTATCTCCTTGGGGACAGAGGTTGGTTTCATTTCATCATTGTTCTTGGGATGAATTAAATGAATGATCGGAGGGGTGATTAACTCCCTATTTGTAATATGTTTCTTACAGAGCTTTACATATATCAGGTGATGTGTGTGTGTGTGTGTGTGTGCGTGCGCGCGTGCGTGTGCGCACACATAAATGTCAGATATCTACATGTAGATACCTGTAAAGTTTAAAGTTTCATAATAGTTTTACATAACTTAAGACTAAAACTGTTGAAAAGAGCTGAGCCTCAGTCACTTGGGCCTGGAATTGTGTGTCACACAAGGACCTGGCTTGTTTCTACATCTGTGCATGTGTCTCCTTGTCCCCTCCTCCTAGACTGAGCCTCTCTCCTCTGCCTCTGCTTGTCTCTGCCACGACACTCCAGGCTGCCTCGACCCCCAGCTTCCCTGAGCTCCTTGCCTGGATCATTTGTGCGCAGGGCAGTGATTGTCAGCCTCTGATTGCTACTCTCAGAATTCTAGAGGCTCGGCTGAGGTTTGCCAGCGCCTGGAGGAGCCGAAAGGAGGCGTTGCAGGGTCTGGCTGGGCAGGGAGTGGCCGGGCAGGAGGAGTCTTTCCAGAGGCCGTGACCTTGAAGCTGAGCTGTGGAGGAGGCGGGAGGGAGCCAGATAAAGAAAGGCCAAAAGGGCGTCCCGGCCATTGTGACAGTGGCTGTCCCTCTGCAGTGCTTCCATGCCTCTCGTGACCACGGGTCCTGGACACATGCAGGTGGTTACCAGGGGCCGCCTATTGTTGGAGGGAGCCCCTGGGACAAAGCTGTTATTTTCTTCATGGAATAAGTGTCTGTCTTCCCCACTTTGCTTTTTCATTCCACAGCCCCACTCTATTGTAGAGATTTCTATGCAGCAGAAAGATTTTGCAGGTTTAGAATAAAATAGATAATGACGATAATAGAAATTCATCCCTTTCCCCTGGCCAAGCAAGTACTGTTTTGAGGGCTCTCAGGGGTTTTTCATTGCATCCCTGTGACAAAGCTGTGGGAGGCACATGCTGTCAATGATGAGGAAGCTGAGACACAGAGAGGTTAGGGGCGCGCTTATTTCCTGGTTAGTAAGTGGCAGCACTGCTGTAATTAGGTGTCTCTTCCTTTCCCTCTGTGCATTTGTTCCCATCACCCCAGGCACGGGGCCGGCAGCCTGAGGTCTGAGTTCTAGCCCTGACTCCACCCACGAGTTAGCTCTGTGTCCCAGGCCTGGCCATTGCGGGATGAAAACTTCACTCAGCGGGTGGTTGTGAGGATGAAATCCGTGGGTGCTTGTTCAGCACACTGCCTGGCACATACTGAGAGCTCAAAATATGAGACGGCGTACCTCTTCTAGCCTCAGTGTTTTCATCCTGGAGGGGAGGGGGTTTGAGTTAGGTCATCTTCTAGTGCCCCTTTCAGCCCTAAGTGTCTGTGATCCTGTGAATGCTGTTTCCTCCACAATCCAGAAGAAGGGAAGAAAGTGAGCAGGGGGTGGGGGCGGGGGGCTAAGGCCATCGTCATGCGATGGGTACCCGTGGGAAGTTCCCACACACACGCCTCACACACACACACATCCTGGTGGCACTGACCAAGGGCCCCTTGTGGTGGCGGTGGTGCTTTTCCACCCCAGAGTGTCTCATCAAATTGCAGGACCACACTCTGAAATTCAGTGTTATATAAGTGATGTAACAGGAGAGAGCAAACTATGACAAAGGTCAGCATTTTATATTCAAACTGAGGCTAGATATCTGTTCCTCTTCATAGTTTTATTGTTTTTAAACAAGAGCCCTGACCTTCAGCCCTCTTCAGAAGTTCAATATTATTCCCCTTGCAGATGCAAAAACAAATGCCATTTATTTTAAAGGATCATTTTCTCCAGTGCATGAAATAAAAATCCATTTGTGTACAGTATTTTCTTGGTTCTTTTCAAGCTTCTGTGGGCCTTGGCTTGTATAGGCACTGCCTCCCCACCACTGGGGAAGAAACAAAGCTCTCGGGGCTTTGCGCCTCTGCTGTCACAGCTCAGCCCGGAAGGGAGGAGGACACCAGGGCGCTGTGGGCCTGCCCACCGGAATCCCCTGGAATCCGCGCTCCTCCAGCCCTCTTCTCTGTGCCTCTTCCTGGTTCTTGTCCTTGGACTCCCCACCACCATGCTGCCTCCTGCTGCTCCTTTGAGCTGTCATCACAACCCTAACCAGGCTGAGTCAGGGCTTTTGGCTTCCTCGACTCTAAGTCATCTTCGCAGAGCCTTGGAAACTCACCCCATGTAGCTAATTTGGGAGGGTGTAGGGATAAAGATCTGCGGAGCTCTTGCTTCTGTTTCCAGTTTCTGCATATCTTGGCCATTTCTTTTTTTAAAAGTCTGTGTGCCTGCCTCCCCGTCACACATCTTCACCTCGCATTGCGCCCCATCTCAGGCAGGGTTAGGCTCTCTATTCTGTCTTCATAGCTTTTTATTTCTAGCACTGTTTTACGTTGTTTTATAATAGCCCTTCATTTGTCTGATCCACTAAGCTGTGCCAGGATATGTTTCCAGGGCTAAAGAATGCATCATTGGAATAAGTTTTCCTTTAAAAACTGTAAAAACCCCAAATCTTGCATAATTCCCCATTCCTTACTAATGAATACATAAATTAATCAGGCATTCAACATTTTCCTTTATCTAGGCTTCAGCGTTCTTGTCTTCTGTGTCCACATGCACACCACCTAGTCATTAGCCAAAATGGATCATTGTATGATTAATTAATTAGTGGTCACCTGACACCTTGTTTATGCCTCTCCATTTACCTGAAATGCCTCCCATCATTTCTACCTGTCTGAATTTTACTTGTCCTTCATGAACTACCACTAGTTCCCCAAACCTGCTGCTGATGGTAATGAGAAGAATGATGGCTGAGATTTTACTGACTGCTTGTTATGTGTTGGGCTTGGTTTTTTCCATGTTTACCTATTTAATGCTCACACTAATCCTGTGAGATAGGCACTCTTATCCAGATTTTGCCGATGAGGAAACAGGTGTAAAGTGGTCAGACTACCTGTTTGAGGTTAACACATTGTTTGTGGAAAACGAGTAAACTCGTCATAGCGCTTTTTATACCACTTTGTAAACGGGCATTTTCCCGCCAAATCCTGTTGTAACAAAGAGGTCTCTCTATACCTGAGTTAAAGCGCTATGACGAGTTTATTCGTTTCCCACAAACAATGTGATACCAAAGTGCGGGAGTTAACTCAGGTATAGAGACCTCTTTGTTACGACGCGATTTGGCGGGAAAATGCCCGCTTACAAAGTGTTAAGCAGCTTATTGGGTTGTTGGAAAAGTCATGACGTAATTTTTCTATGTTTTTCATTTCAAAAATGCGTCATGACTTTTCCGACAACCCAATAGATTAGTGCTGGCACTAGGATTTGGTCCCAGACATCTGGCTCCAGGGCCCACGCTCTTGACCTGACAAATAAGAAAAATTTGTTTTCTTTGCTGAACTTCTAGAATACTTTCTTTGTATTTCCTAGCAGTCGTGCACGTCTCTCAATCACCCTGTTGAAAATCTTAAATTATTATTAAATTTATTGGGGTAACATTGGTTAATAACATTCTAGAATTTTCAGGTATATAGGATTATCATTCAGCATCTGTGTAGTCTATCGCGTGCTTAGCACAGAAGTCTAGTTTGCTTCCGTCACCATGTACTTGACCCTCTTTACCCACTTCGCCCTCTCCCCTCCCCCTTTCCCCCCTAGGAACCACCATTCTATTGTCTGTATCTGTGAGTTTGTTTTTGTTTGTTTCATTAATTCATTTGTTATTTTTTGCTTTATATGTCACATGAGTGAAATCATACGGGTTTTGTCCTTTTCCGTCTAACTTATTTCACTTAACATAATACTTTTAAGCAGTATTTTATCTTTTTTTAATGGCTGAGGAGTCATCCATTGTATATATGTACCACACCTTCTTTATCTAATCATCCATCAGTGGACACTTAGGTTGTTTCCATGTCTTGGCTATTGTAAATAATGCTGCGATGAATGTCACCCTGTTGAAATATGAGGGACTGTGTCATATTCATATCTGCATTTCTAGCAGCATGTGGCAAAAACTTAAAAATGTTTCTTTGTACCAAATGAATGTTTTTTTTTAAATCTGTTTTCTTGTAGCTAGCTCATCATAAAATACAACTGTAGAAAAACAACAAGGGTTTTTTGGGGTTTTTTTGTTTTAAATAATTTTTCATAAACCATCTAAAGATGTCATGGTGGGGTTTAGAGTAATCCTGGGTTAATGAATTCATTTGCTGGGGGACTTCCCTATGCACCTGCTGTCTCCCAGGCAGGGGACACGGCAGTCGCTGCTCTGCTGGCATCTCCACGGTGCTTTGTAAACTGTGTGACCGTGTGCAGAGGACTGCCTGTTCTTTCCCTAAATCTACATCTTCTTCTATTCTGAAGAGATCTTCCTTAGCTGAGGCTAACAACAGATGCTGCAGATGTTCGTCCCCACTGCTGTTAACTTGACTCCAGAGAATTACTGTTCAGTTTCAATTCTCATTTCCAAAATCCATTCATGTTGTTAAAACAGAGGTTTTGGAATAAGTGGAATTTTAAACATTTTCCTTTTGGCATGGGAAATCAGGATTTTCCAGAAGGATAGGGAGAAAGTTCTAAAATGCCCTGTTGTGGGGCTGGTCGAATGACACGTTGGTTAGGAGTTGACTTGGGACACCAGCTCTGAGCAGCAGAGCCCCGGTTCGGATCCCACATGAGGGCCAGTGATGCTGTGCCCTCTACAGCTAAGATGCTGAACGGCAGCTCAACCTGGAGCTGGGCTGCCTTGAGTCGCTGGCAATGGCATAGGCTGCAGTGGGGCTGGCTGGCAGAGGGCGTGAACTTTCGTGAGCTGCCGTGAGCCGCTTTGAGTGGCTGTCCAATGGCTGGCGAGCGACTGCCACACCCGGGAAGAGCGCAATGATAATACTAACATGGGCCAGTGAAGCAATGCCCTCCACAACTAGACTGAAGAACAAAAGGACAGCAGCTTGTCTGTTTCCCTTCCCGGATTCCCAATGCTGTTTCCCTCCCCCAATTCCCCAATAAAATCTTTAAAAATAAATAGATAAATAAATAAATAGATAAGTAAATTAATTAATTAAATAAAATGCTCTGTTGTGGGGTAACCGAAAAAGCCATGATGTTGGAGCATTTAGCGTCTGCCTCTGTATTTCCTTCGTGGAGTTCCTCTTCCTTACTGGGTGCTTAACATGTGACTTAATGTCATGTCTAGAAGAGGAAAACTGCAGCTGAAAACTTGATACCGGTGTCTTGTAAAAACATAAGAAAGGAGTGCTGTGTCCAGTAATTTACAGAGCCATTAGCTGGCCACATACATGCCCCTTTTTCTCCTGCCCTGTCACAGCTTTGTATTCCTACCCACAATGCAGTGTCGGACTCTCCCCCATGCATGCATGTGCAGGGGGAGAAAAGAACACAGCTGCACAGAGTTGGTGGAGAACAGTTTGGCACCTAAAATACTGACATGCCAGCATAGATCATATTTATGACTCCATTGAGAATGTCACAGCAGTGATTTACATGGAGGCAGTTGTCTCTTCGGGCCCCTGAATTATGGTTGGTTTTAAAATTCTTAGAACCCATTGAAGGCTGTTGTTTCTGAAAGTCTACATAATTTAAGCGTTCTACATCCTGTCATTATAGGAGATGTCAGAATAGTAAAATTTAATCTGAGACGAACGTGTTATTGCAGCCCTTTGGTTTTGTGGCTTTGCAAACTTTATAAATATGTTTGTCAGTGCCTGTGGTCTCCTCAGTTGGAGCAGTTGGAGGTAAATATAATTTCTCACATTTTGCACCGAGGGCCTGGAACCCGAAAGGTCTACGTGTTTACAAAGAGGGGCTGACCGAGCTGGCCTAGGGTGGAGCAGCTCCGATCCCCGCTCAGCCTCTGCTGTACTGAACGTGCTCTGCACACCAGCCTCTGTGCAGCAGCCTCTCAGCGAGAATATAAGTCAAGGAAAGAAGCCAGATCCTCAGTGTTGTCCTGGAGAATAGCAGAAACATCAAAGTAGAGCCCCTCTTAGCACATCCCATCCCGGGTACATATAAGGGACTCAAAAAATACTGGTGGAAATGGCGCAGGAACTATCCAAGTTACAAAAATGCATGTAGTATTAGAACAAGATTCTCAGCTGACAGTTGGTCCACATTTTCATGTTGTTATCTTCACCCTGCCACTCCATTCAATTCCATGTGTGGGTGAGTACCCACCTGACAGGACTGCACCCCAAAGGCACGCGCACGTGCACACACAGGTAAAAGAGGACCAATTACAAAGCTGTAGTCTTGACCCAAATCTGGATCCTTTTGCATCGATAAGAAAACAGCCTACTTAGATTGAGTTAGCCAGGCCCAATTTAGAACAAAGAGATACCAATCTGTCCCCCTTATGTAAATTACTAAAGTACTTTGTGACTAAGCTAGTCTTCATATGAACAAAAGATAATATTTTTTTTTAATTCTTGTTAATTATAAACTGTAACATCAGTAATTGTTACCACATAAAATAAAATTTGGGTGAAGGAGAAATATTTTTACCCCTTCCCAGGGTTTAGGAGAGAATAAGTGATGGTTTCTCTCCCCCCCTCCCCCCCCCACTCTGAATCAGGTTCTCACTGGGCATGATCTTGTCTTATCCCCCTTTCTCCCCAGGGGGCATTTAGCAATGTGTGGGAATTTTTGATTGCCACTACTGGGGTGCGTGGATACTACTGTCATCTAGTCAGTTGTGCCCAGGGATGCTGCGAAACATTCTGTAATGCACAGAACAGCCCCCCATGGCAAAGAACTATCCAGCCCCAAATGTCAATAGTGTTGAAACCCTGCTGTAAACTGTTAGGTTTACTTGCTGACTTTTACAGTGGATTAGCTTTTACTCAGTTAATTCAGAGGTAAAATTAACACTAGTACTCACAGTCCTTCTTTGTGTTCTGTACTTGGCCTTGGTGCCCTGCCCAAGGTTGGGACAAGCCCTGGCCATGTGTGAAGGCCTAAATTCAGGCAGGCAGCTGACAACAACAGCACTTGAACTGTGACCTAGAGGCAACAGTGCAAGAAAATGAAGAGCTGACATGATAATGACTACATAGTCTCATGAAGGGACGAAGTGTGAAGATGTAGCGTGAACCCCACTATTCAAAGTGTGTTTTGAGAACCAGCAGTGGTAGCATCACCCAGGAACTTGATAGATATGCAGACTCCCAGGCTCCCCTCAGACCTACTGAATCAAAATCTGCATTTTAGCAAGATACCCCCATGGTTCTTTGCATCTGGAAGCTAGAGAAGCGCTGAGCAAGCATTTCTTACTTTGGAGGAAAATATATCTTGGTTCAAATTGTGACTGACTCTTACTAGCCGTGTGACCTTGGCCAAGTTAAAAAAGCTCACTGTACCTTACTTGTTTGGGTTGTGCAACGGGGATAACATCACCTTACTCGCGAGGTGGTTGTGAAAATCAGACAGGCTTCTTTGTGTCAAGGACTCATCACAAAGTGAAAGCTCAACAAACTGAGCTGTGATTGATAACACGAAAAAGATGGCAAACGCCGAGAACATTAGGGAGGCAGCTTATGCCTTGAACTTCCCAATCGTCATCACCAAACAATGCTTGTACTCTTGGCAGATCTGGTTTCTCTGAACAAGAAAATAGCAAAAGCCGGAGCTTCATAAGCTTCTACAGACTCTGGTCCTTCTCAGCACCCCACTTGATAAAGACTAAATGGATCTGGGGACCCAAGAGCCTAAACTCCCAGACATGTTCTGTCAGCCTAGCCTGAATGACACTTCTGTTCATTACGTTCCAGAACTCGAAAGTAACATAGTAGGATTTTTTTTATGACACCCGGGAGGAGAAAGGCTGTGTGAGAAACAGAAAGGTTGAGGTTAGAGGAAGGAGACTGGGTGAGATGAGCCCTTGTCAGAGGGAAAGAGGCTCTGTTGACTGGACGGGCCCCTGGGTTCTCGTCTTGTATACACATGAGAGAACACTGAAACCCCACTCTAACGACTGCTCCAGTGCCGGCCACGTCAGCCAGGATCTCTCACAAGAATCACTTTTTGGAAACCAGACTTTTGTGAACCAGTGGGAGTGTAAATACTTCCAACATGAGACAAAGCAGAACTTGAATCATAACTGCTGTGTCCAGCAGAGTTCCAACAGCCAGGATGGTAAGGGAAAAGAGAAGAGAAAGGGCTCAAATGGAGACTTCAAGCAGCAGAATAAGATTTGAATAAGAAGACTGACTCAAATTCCTTTCGCAAAAAGGAATTTCAAGTTTATCGTATTCAATAATGACTATTTCGAAGTATACAGGGATTTGGGGGTTGATTTGTCTTCTGAACGTTTTGCGGAGCATTTTTCAACCTTTGATTTAAGTCAGAACAGGTTTGCATTCTTCTTCTTTAGTTTTTCAATGATAAAAACGTTTTCTGTCATGAGTTTAGAAAATACAGGAAATATAAAGAAGAACAACAAGCACACCCAAACCCAGCACCTGCTTATCTCTTCTTTTATTTGATAATTGTTTATGAAGTACCTGCTGGGTACCAGGGACTGTGCTTGGTGCTGGACAAACCCTCGTTGACCAGGTGGCCTTGTTGAGGCTTCTTAGAGCTCCCAGTTGAGCAGCTAAATTTTGATGTGTTTCAGTATTTTTTTTCCTGTGACTTCTTTAATGACTGTGTGATAGCAGACAATAAGAGCTGATATCCATTGGATTCTTATTGTGTGCTGGACCCTGTTTTATGGTGGTTTATGTCATTTGCATGAACTCTGTTAATCCCTATAGCACCGCTGTGAGAGAGGTGCTGTTATTCCTACTTGACAGATTGGGAAATTGAGGCATGAAGAGGTTAAGCAACTTGCTAAAGGTCACAGAATCAATAAATGCAGAGGGGTTTTTTTAGATTTTATTGGGGAATCAGGGAAGGGGAACAGACAAGTTGCTGTCCTTTTGTTCTTCAGTCTAGTTGTGGAGGACGTCGCTTCACTGGCCCACGTTGGTATTGTGATCACTGCGCTCTTCCTGGGTGAGGCAGATCGGTCACCGGCCATTGGACAGCTACTCATGGTGGCTCACGGCCACTCACACCCGCTGCCGGCCACTCACAGTAGCTTATGGCAGCCCACTGCAGCGTCACTCCAGCCTACGCCATTGCCAGCGACTCATGGCAGCCCAGCTCCAGGTCGAGCTGTTGTTCACCATCTTAGCTGTAGAAGGTGCAGTGTCACTGGCCCATGTGGGATCCGATCCTGTGGCCCTGCTGCTCAGAGCTGGTGTCCCACGCCAGCTCTTAACCAACGAGCCACTCATCTGGCCCAATAAATGCAGAGTCTTGATTAAAATCCAGGCAGCCTGGCTCCAGAGCCTGACCTATTTATCCCTAAACTGTACTGCCTCTCATAATGTAAAATTGAGATCATACTTTATAGACAGTTTTGATTCCTGCTTTCATATTGACCATATTTCACCCCGGTGATGACGTGGCACACCTTCAAGGAGGGTGCGGGGGGAGTGGGGTGGTAGAAAATATAGAAAAAGACTTTGTGCATAGAATACAACTTAATAATAAAAATTTGTACTATGTGAGTACCCTCTAACATGCATAAACTGTGTATGATTTCTTATCTCCAAAAGAAGTAGAACTTTAATTTATTCATTTGTTTAATAGGATCATAATGAAATAAGCATACTCACAAATGTGATAAGCATTTAAATGCTACAGAGATCATAAAGCATCCTTAATGCTTATCATACTTCTTTTTTTAATCCAGTAATTTTAAGAGGAGTTAAGCTGGGCAAATTACTTTGGAAAATTAAAGGTTTTGTAGCTTGTGTTTGATTTCATAGCAGGAAAACAAACCCAACTTGAGATTAAGATAATGAGCAGTCAATGCGGATAGCTGCTCTGGAAATTAATGTAACGTGGAATTGTGTTGGAAGAGATTGTATATTGTATTATGGGTGGCATGAGACTCAAGTTGCCTGGGAAGGGCTTTTCACGGCATGTGTTGAGACCATGGTTTTATTTAGGTTCAGGTTAGACAGAAGTTCCCAAGAGCGTGTTGTGTCAGATGAGGTCTGTTTGTACAGGATCTTATGCTGCTCTTCTTAGTGAGCCAGTGGGGTATTCTCTGTGCATGTCTGAAGGTATTTGTGAGTTGCAACACTGTGTATCCGCAGTCAAGAAGGAACAAGTTCACGAACTGTCAGGAGATTTCAACTAATAAATAGCAAGTTAAAAATAGATGACACGGAAACATTTGAATGGTAGGGGTATCTAGCGGGAAGCGTGGACTTCTGAGTCAGGCAGACATAGGCTGGAATCCCGACACACCTGAGTAGTCACTATATGACCCTGGGCAACTGCTTGGCTTCTCTGAGCCTTAGTTTCCTCGTCAGGCTAATATCTGTCTTTTGGAGTTGTTGTCAGGATTAAATGAGTCTGTCTACATAAAACACCTGGCACGGTGGCTTGCACTTGGTAGAGGATTTGTTAATGGTTACTGTTATTATTGGCTATTAAATATGTTTTGATCTTCTTTCAAACTACCTAGTCGCGTAACAGTGGTTAAAAACGCACATGACAGCAAGACTGTGGGTTCCAGTCCTGGCTCTACACTTGCTAGCTGTGTGACATTGGGCAAGTGACTCAACCTCCCAGTGCTTCAGTTTGCTTTCTTTAAAACTGAATCATTATAGTAGCTATGTCTTAGGGTGGTTGAGTGTTAAATAAATTATTACACGTAAAGCCCTCAGCACGGCCTGGCACATATTGAGCACCATGTGAATGTTTGCTGTTATCATTCACGGAGTCATTAACTCAGAAGACGATAAAAATATTACACCTTAAAAAGTAGATACCTTTGAACATTTCCTCAGCTGCTACAACTTTTCCTTACCATTTGATATGTAATTTGTTAGATGTTTGTGGCTCAGATATAGTTTATTCCAGTGCATATTAAAACGTGAATCTTAAATTTGGGTGATAACCCATATACATAGTATGTAGAATCCAGACAAGAATTAGGTTTTCTATTTTATAGGATTTTTATCTCATCTTTTACTTATGTATAATGAAGTAGTTGGCAACTGTGTTCTTTTAAGTCTGAAAAAAGAGATGGAAAAATTTTAGGATAAAGAGAAAAACCATGTCTTAAATAGCACGGTAATATAGCTTGTCTTCCTATTTTTTGAATTAGCATTTGCCCAAAAAAACCCAAAACAAAACACACTTTGTATTTACCTTCAGAATATTCCATTTGGAATAAAACCTCTAAGTAAAACTTTAAAAAAAAAAAGTGGGTGTTAGCATTATGTGGTATCTCAATGAGCTGAATTTTCTGGTTTGGCACTAAGTTAATTGTAAGTTTTTACTGAAAAATGACCATTCTGAAATGTCCCTTTTCCTCTTCAGATTACTCTGAGCTGGGAGAGCTTCCCCCGCGGTCTCCTTTAGAGCCAGTTTGTGAAGACGGACCCTCTGGCCCTGTACTAGAGGAAAAGAAAAGGACCTCTCGCGAGCTTCGAGAACTATGGCGAAAGGCAATTCTGCAACAGATACTGCTCCTCAGGATGGAGAAGGAAAACCAGAAGCTGCAAGGTGGGCTTGCCAGTTTTTATACTGAACAGGCCTGATGATCGCAGTTTATCTTGGCTCTGAAGTGAGTCACATCAGACATTAGAGTGCTGTCTTTAAAAGAAAGCAAGATACGCTAACATACATATATACATATATGCATATGTAAAAATACCTGTGTACTTTGTCAAAGTTAACACTACTTTCTGGAGATCTAATGATCTTGCCAACTGCGTTAATTATTCCTATATAGTCATTTTTAGCATAATGCCTATAACTTCTGAGAGAAAACCTTCAACTGTATGAGCTTTAACCCTCTGAAAAGTGGTTTTTGTTTCATTTTTCTCCCCCCCTCCTCCCGCTTTGTTCTCAACCATAGCCTTTGCCTGGGTGTTATGTATGAACCAATGCTACATATATCATTAAATCTCACTCTATGTGCATTTTTAGTGAGTTGCAAGTAAACCAAAAACTTCAGCATTAGCCGAGCTCTACCTGTACTGATATCAAGGTGTTTTATGTAGATGGACCCATTTAATCCTGAGGAGAACTCCAGAAAGCAGGTATTAGGCTGAAGAGGAAACTAAGGCTCCGAGAAGCCAAGCAACTCGCCCAGGGTCATGTCAGTGTCAAAATAAGACGTGAACTTTGAAAGTTTAGATTTTGTTCATTTCCTGTTTCCATGCTGTCACTTGAAGCAATAAATATTTTCAGAGTAGCTAAGATCATGCACCCTGGGTGGTACAATGGAAAGAACATGGGTCTTAGATTGGAGAGAGCTGCCTGGCTATAACATAATGAGGGATTTTGTCAGGAAGCCTGGACATACTCAGAGAGAGGCTTTCCAGGTAGCCGGTTCAGTCCTGCTATCACTGCCCAAAGAAATTTTGGAATTAGAGCACAGTGGTTTATAAAAAGAGTTTACTAAACTGCCTTTCGCTTTCTGGGCTTTCAGTTACCTATGGCCCGCCATAGTCTGAAAATGTTAGATGGAAAATTCCAGAAATAAACAGTTCATAAGTTTTCAATTGTGTGCTGTCCTGAGTAGTGTGATGAAATCAAGCTGCCCTGTCCCGTCCTGCCCGGGATGTGAATCATCCCTTTGTCTAGTGTCTGCTCCCGGAGGCACTACCCGCCCGTTAGTCGCTTAGCAGCTGCCAGGGTTATCAGATCCACTGTCCTTGGTGTCAAGCAGGGCTTGTGTTCAAGTCACCCTGATTTTACTTAGTGCCTCAAAGAGCAACAGTAGTGACACTGGAATTCGGATATGCCAAAGAGAAGCTGTAAAATGCTTCCTTTAAGTGAAAAGGTATGTATGTAAGGGAAAAACATAGCGTATATAGGGTTTGGTACTATCCTCCTTTTGGTTGTCAGGCTTTGTCTTTTAACAATGATCTTGCTCTTTGTATAGAGCTGAAAGTTATTAGGACACTCAATCTCATGAATAAGGTTCATAGTCCAGGTAAATATATTATCTTTGACCAAAAACAAGAAGTGAAATGTAAAGTAAGACCTTTGATATGAAAGTAGTTCAACTGTCGTAAGAGGCTGCGTGTGGGTGTAGACGCAGGCCTGACCTGAGAGAGATGGGTCATCCCATGAGGGTGCTGTGGGCGGGGGTGCTGCTGTGAGGGCTTTTCAAGCTGTGCGTGCTGAGTGTTCTCCCAACTCGATGTTCGTTTTCGTGTGTGTTCCTGCAGATGTCTAAAAGAGGTTTGATAGCGATGGCATCACTGAGTGTGTCATCAGATAAATGACAGCTTTGGAGCGCTGCGCTTACATCCATGTGTATGTTGGTCGGGACTTTTGTTGGAAAGCAAAAAGGCAGTTAAGTTCATCATGTAGGTCATAAACCTTAGCGCTTATCCTGCCCAGTCTTGCAAATGACAGCCATGGGAAAATCAGGAAATAGCTGTAAAATGGGACCGACGCTGCAGGCCTCTTGGGAAGAACCGTGACTATAATTGATGATATGAGTATGCTACAAAAGCAAAGCTTTTGTAAGGCTGTGTACATGATGACTACCAGGACTAGAATGAACCTTAGGGACGTTCCCTAAGGTTACCTGGAACACCTTCCCAGGTGTTGGCTAAGTTCACTGGCCCTTCCCGGCATCTTTCTACTGCTTCGTCATTTCATCTGGCAGCGTTCAGTCCTGGGTGGACTTTCATTTTTACTGTTTGAATTCATTTCTCGTCTTAGCTCTGTAAAGTTCAACACATGTTTACCTTTGTAAGGTGTGTTGGGGTGGATGGGGGACAGAACTTTCTCATTAAATTCACAAGCAAAATTTGACAAGAAATAACCAGGGAGTGTACTATGTACTAGAGAGACAGTCATTCTATTGCTTATTTTTCATTTGCTTTTTAAAAGCAAGTTAAATGCAACTGGGATTGACTCTTGAAATTGTCAAGGGTTCAGGCTACCAGCCATGCTCTTTGGGAAAGAAATTAAAGAAACATGTATGAGGAGAGTCTTTCTATGGTTAAGCTTAGTTTCTGGCTTTTGAATATAGGGATAAAATATTTATTACTGTTCTAGAAGCATTGCATCTGACAAAGAACCAAACCACATCGTCTAAATCTACCTCACTCCATTGTATACAGTTGGAAGCGGAATTGTAATTTCCTCAAAGTTAAACAGCCTATTTTTTCAGTGGTGTTGGGACTAAAATGCATCACCTCTCTTCCAAGCCAGCTGCCTTCCGCTGTATCCCTCTGCAAAGTCGTTTTTCCTCCTCTATAAATGAAGATGCAAGCAGCCCTCATGCAACACAGTGGGGTGATTCAATACAAGCATGGTTTTTGGTCAGCACATTATTGCTTGTTGGACTGACTCATGTAAAAAAGCATTTCGTGTTTAAAATGTTACAGATATTATTGGGTTGTCGTAAAAGTCATGCTGCCTTTTTGCAACGAAAAACATGGAAAAAAATGTGTCATGACTTTTCCGACAACCCAATATATCTGTATAACAATGCCAACACATTGAATTCGGAATTTTAATTGAATTGTAATTGAAGATATTAAAGGTTTTTCCCTGATTAAACAAATATTGCATGTTGATTGTAAAAATATTAAATAATGGGTGCTGTTTTTCTAAAATCTCTACAAGCTTGGGGGTCATTTAATTACCCTTAGCCTTCCCTTTCTAAGCTTTCAAGAGATGGTGGTAGTTGGAAGAGTGTTTTGCCTGTGAAGGCAGTTGCTGATGGAGCACAATTGGTGATGGGTCACCACAGCCCACCTTATGCAGTGGACATAAATCAGACATGAACGTTAGTCCGAAGTCCAGGTTCGCTCATACGTCCATGTTAAGAAATAATGAATGTTTCAGATGATGCTTTTGCAAAGTGACTTGTAATCTCACATAGTCCTGGCTTTCCCCCAGCCCCAGAAACTCACAACCATGGGATTGTAGACCCTTCTTTACAATTCTAAACAGTTTGGTCTTACAGCTAAAGCGTTTGCCTTGGAGCCTCGACCGTGACATTTCTCACAGACCTGCACCACCTGCCCTGGTTGATAAGGCGCTTTAAGAGGCCACCGATCTTAGGCAGCAGTGTTGTCAGGATACAGCAACAGCAGGATGTTGCTTGGGCCAACAGTGAAATACATGGATTCAGCCTTTTTAGCCGAATCTTCTGGCCAAATATTTCTGTTCTGTTGACTGCAGAGCGGGTTTCTTATGTTGCTTGCTGGGCACTTGAGTGCAGCCAGACATGCTCACAGCAGAGTTCACTGCCAGAGAAATGTACTTTGGCTCCGAGAGCCTGGTTCTGCTGGCAGTCACTGTTCAGCAAGGCTAGTTTTGAACCTGATTTCCCACAAGCGTTAGTTCAACTCTAATGACATCTACTGTGTATCTTCATAGCCAAAAAAAAAAAAAAAATCGAGGGTTGACTTTTTTTTTTAATTTAAACTCCACATATGTAGGGAACTGCTTATCAGACCTTGAAAAAATGTATTTTTCCAAGTAAGAAGGAAAAAGAAAAATGGTAGATGAAAAATCACAAAAGATACGAGAGGCAGCACTAGGCCTGGAGTCACTTTGCTACCCTCCAGCTCATCAGTAACCTTGAGCAAATCCTTTACTCGACCTGAACTTCAGGTAACTGTGTCCACTAAATGAGAGGCTGGATGAGGGACCTCTGCAGGCCTTTTGAAAGGTGCCATCTTTTGATGTATTTGTACTTGAAGGTAGTAATTGGGTCAGTTAAGTGCAGAGTCCATACATCAGATGAATAAGGTCTTACCATCAAGGTACTGTTAGCCAGTTAACTGAGTCAGCATTCGCTCAGTTTCTAACCTGGAAAGAACACAGTAATACCTTGGTTTGCGAGCATAATTTGTTCCGGAAACAAACTACTCGTATTGCAAGGCATCACTCGTTGACCACGTTAAAGTGTATTAGAAATGTTTGCTCGTCTTGCGGAACATTCGCAAACCACGTTACTTGCAATCCAAGGTTTTACTGTATGTCATGTTATCAGCACTTAGTTTGTAAAGCAGCACTTTGTACCTTTTGTTATTTGTCTTTAGTTTTTGATAATTTGTGTAGCACTTGCTAATTGGACATTTTGTAGATACTTAGTATATGTTATGTCATTTAATCCTCACAAGACCAACTCAAGGAAGAAGTAGCTATAATTCTCATTTTAGATATAATATAATAGGAACTGGGGTTCAGGAACAATGGCCTAAAGCCCCAAGGCTTCAGAACCTGCTGCCAGCACTCCCTCCTTCTGCAGCCTTGGGCAAAGTAAGGAACCTGTTCCGCCTCCATCTCCTCCTGAGTCAAGTGGGCATGGGGAGAGTGTATTCACAAGGGGCGGGGGTGTGGGGAGGGGAGCAGACTTGTGAGGCATGTGCACTGACTTAGCAATGCTTGTAGTCTGTAGGACTAAGAGCAACTTCATGCCCATAACTTAACAAATTAGATGAAATAGACAGACTTCCTAAAAGATGCGATTTGCTAAAAACTGAAATGAGAAGAAAAAAGGATCTAAATGGCCCTGTATCTGTTAAAGAGATCAAATTTGTATTGAAAATCTTTCACGCAAAGAAAACTCTGGGATCAGAGAGCTCCACTGGATCTTATCAAACATTTAAGGTCTCTAATTATACGTGCCTAGTCCTAGAAAAAGGTATAATTAATAACAAGCTGTGCAGGCATTGGAGGGCAAGGGCCCCAGGTCCTCTCTGCCTCCCCCTCTGGGACCTTGGTGGAGCTGCTCAGCCTCTGGTGCCTCAGAATGACATTACGATTAAATGTTACGAAATATAAAGTACTTAAGACATATAGTATTTATTATTATAAAGAAGGCAAGTTTATATCAGCCCTGCAGAAGTCTGCATTGGCTTATACGCACACATAGCTATGTATCCTATTTGCTCTCCTGATAAGTTCGGTCTGTATCTCAGATGTGATGTGGGATAGATTTGGGGGCTGACAACATTACTTCTGTGTCTAAATAGGATTCAGTGGTTTTAGGTGGGAGTGATGTTATCTACTTTAATCCTTAGAATTATCCATGTAAAATTTTCCTTTATTGATCCCCCCCACCCTCCCACCCCTCAACCCCCGTTTGATAATTTAAGTATAATTCTTTTTAATGCAGCTTTAAGCTGAATAAGGTTGGTGGAAAATAAGCTGCCTTCATATATGTGTGACGGTATAACATGAAAAGGGGGAGATTTATTCTGTTCAGCTCCAGGAAGCGGAAATATGACTACTGGTCAAAGCTATCTAAAAGAGGCTTGGCTCTAAATAAGAGCGAACCATCCTTGGAGAGCCTCTCCTAGTTTAGACGAAAAAGTTTTGTTGAGCCCTAACTATGCCATGCACTAGAGTTTAAACACAGAACTCCAGCCTTAGAGATGTTTGTGGTTGAATAGGGTAGCCATGGAGATGGATAGACTTAGACAGGTATGGAATATATCTTAGCAATAGAGCCACGAGGAGCCATTGTGGATGAAGGGGTACGAGAAATCGAGGATACCTCCTAGGTGTTTAGCTTTTTCCAAAGTAAGGGAATTGGGAGCGGGGCAGGGACAGTGAGTTTAACGTGGACCTGTTCAGCTGGCTGCAAGCGCTCGACAGCTCAGCAGTGAGGATGAGCAGGGAGCCGTGTTGTGACATAGAAGACACAAGACACGTAGCTGTCGGGTTCACTAACGTCCTCTTGAATGGTCTGTTCTAGCCTCTGAAAATGACTTGCTGAACAAGCGCCTGAAGCTTGATTATGAAGAAATCACTCCTTGTCTTAAAGAAGTCACTGCAGTTTGGGAAAAGATGCTGAGCACTCCAGGAAGATCCAAAATTAAGTTTGACATGGAAAAAATGCATTCGGCTGTTGGGCAAGGTAAGCCTCAGTGGGGGTCAGCCCAGCCAGGCTCACCCCTCATTGATGACTGGGGAGAAGTATGAAATAAAAAAATGTTTAAATCCAATTTCAATGGCCATTTCTCTCCTACTTATCTATCAAGTCTTTCCTTAATCTGTTTCCAGACATCTTAGTTAATGTTTGATCACCCTTCATGATTCCTCTTAATAAAAATCAATTAAAATGCCCAGAAGACCAGGAAACAGGAAGAAGATAGAGGAAAACCCAGCGGCTTAGTTGCCTACCAACTGGTAATGATATGATTACACTCAGTTAAATGGTAAAAACTGGAAAGTATTTGCGTGGCTTCTCTCAGCGCTCTCAGTGTCGGGCACAGACTGTGGACAGGTAGCTTCAGGTGTAAATTCCAGCCCCCACCAATATGCAGGGTGCTCTGAGGCAAATGACTTCACCTCTCTGAGCCCTGCTTTCCACATGTGTAAGATGTGGGTGATGACAGGGTTTTTCCGAGGAGTAAATGAGCTGATCCCCAGGAGCACACTGCACATGTCTGCTCTACAGAAAGGCCCTGGGGAGTCGGACGTATGTGCTATTTTTTATAGTGTGGTCTGTTGACCACGTACCAGTCCAAGCTGTTACTGGCCCAAGAGAAGTATAGGACTTAAGACTAAACACTTAGAAATTTTTGCAGCAATTGGATAATGTGATTCTATTTTTTTTTTTAAGGCAGACTTGTATTTTGTTAGTCTTTTTTTCTCATTTCATTTTTTCTAGTCGTTCGTTTTTGCTGCATTTTATAAAAGTATCAGCCTATAATGGATTGGAAATTTTTTAAAGAAAAAGAAAAAAAAACTGGTTCTTCATCACAGATCATTTGAGAAGCACTATTTTAGAGCTTAACTTCAATGATTATTAGTGTTCAAGTAAAACAGCCATTTCTTCTAAAATGTGTATTAATGTCTGCTGGCAAGATTGGAAGCTTTTTGAATCTAATCTAATTCCAGTGCTACTGAGTTCTGTCCAATCTAGTCACGAATAAACAAGTGTTTAGAAAAAGGGTCGCAAATCTATATAAATCTTAGGTTTTCTTCTGACTTTATTAGCTGCTCCATGGAATGATGCATGCATCATTCATCTCTAAGAATAAATGGAGCAAAGTGGATTTTTCCTACTATAGTCAATTAGGCATTATTTAACCTTTATCTGAGCTTTGACAGCATCAGTTTTAGTAATATACAGTCATTGCTAGTTGTGACTTTCTGCTTTCTATGGAAAAGGAAGCTTGGACTTAAAGCAGTTGAGTTATGGGCCCTGGGCCGCAGAGCTGGCTTTGTTCCTAGCTCCAGGCACCACACAGCACTGCCTGCAGTTGAACCGTGCCTTGGCCGTACTGGCCTCAGAGACCAGAAATACGCAAGTGATGAGGACGCAGGTTCCAGATTGGCCACTTCCTGTGTTACTTTTCTGGGCTCTGGCCTCCTGGCGGCTAGACAGAGGCATGGACCAAGCAGAGGATCTCAGAGCTCTCTTCCTGTTCTCACATTCTTTGTACCCACAGTGGTTGCTTGAGGCTTACCGTCACACCACATGGCCCCAAATTGATGTTTTGAAAAAGGAGAAAACAGGGAAAAGAATGACTCTGTTTTTTCCCTTTTCAGTGTTGACTATAAGATGGTCTTTAGGTGGTTTTGCTTCTACAAAAGGTAAATCATCTGGGTCTGTGACAGCTGTTGAGCTATTTGAGCTTAGAACCTTGGCACCTGGATACAGTCATGCATTTTATGTTGGGGACTAATAGAAATGCTCCAGGGATCTGGAACATGTGTAGGGAAGTTAGGGATTGAGGGTTGAACAATTTATACAGTGAGCCGAGGCTAACCTGGAATTTCCTCATATGTCCCCCAACAGTGCCACATCACTTTTCATGGCACGAACTCTGTATCTCTAACTGTAAACGGTACTTTGTCAGCCATTCACTGGTTTCAACACATAAGATTTAACAATTCCAAAGAAATGGCCACAATCCATCTTGTAGCTCAGAATAAAAACGAGATTAAATCAGAACCACACCTTTGGCCTTTCACGTAGAAGCCAAGTCACTCCTGAGCCCTTGAAAGAGAAAACAGGCCCTGTGTGGGTAAGAGGCCTCTTCTTAACGATCTCAAGGCCTCTACATGACAGAACAAAAGCGATTTATGAACGTTTCAAGTTAAAACTGAGTCAGAGTACCAGGATTAGGATGTCAACTCGGGAGAAGGAAGAATAGTTCTGTGGAATTTTAAATAACCCAAGTTGTTTTTTTTAATTTTATTTATTATTATTATTATTATTAGTTTCAGGTGTATAAAACAATGCAATAGTTATCCTTTCCACCCCTCACAAAGTGTAAATAATCCAAAGTTTAATTTGGGTTTAGATGACATATTTAAATGACCTCATTTATTTACTAGATAGAAGATGTCAAGGTAGAAACATACGAACTGGAGGGTACTTTTCCAGGAATGGGATTGCAAAGAGTCTACCTGAGCATTTGGCAATATGGGCGAGATGCAAACCCTGCTTACCTTTGACCCAGCAATGCCATGTATAGAAACCTGTTCTAGAAATTAATCAGTTAAAAATGTACTGCTGTAGGAAGAATGCTTACTGTGGCATTGTTTAATAGCCAAGAAACAGAACAGAACCAAAATCCCCAACCATGTGACCACACCCATGTCATATTCCTTGAAAATGCCATGGTAGATTTGTATTACCTGATGTAAAAGACGAGTTGTTAAGTGAGAGGAAAAAGTGCAGCATGGTCTCATGTGCAGTTGTATAGTTCTGTGTGCGTATCTGTTGAACACTCTCGGTGACGTGTTCGCAGGTATCTGAGTAATAGGCAGGATGGCCATACATCTGGGTTGCCTGGCATAGCCCTGGTTTACAACTTGTTCCAGGAAAATAATAGCTTTCCTCGCCTTCGCTTTCCAGAGTTTCCTGCTTTGGATAGTGAATTATAGCTTCACTCTAGTTATGGGTAGTTTTTCATATTCGGTATACCTTTTGCATTTTCAGAAAAATGTTTTCCTTTTTTATTTAATTAGTAAGTATATTTTAATTTAAGGTCATAAAAATAAAAAGCTATTTACGTTTGGGGGGAGGGTGGCGTCTTGTCCACCCAGAACCCTTCCTGCGGGCACTGAGTGGGCTCCACTGCCAGGCTTCTATCTTGGGCTAGGGACGGAGGCAGACCAAGCTTGGGGAAGGGCATTTCAGGGCATTCTTAGCAAAAACAGCGGCTCCAGTGTACACGACCCTTTGTTTTTAAATCACACATCTAAGCTTTCTCTTCAATACCAGAATCTGTGGTACTGTCCAGTGACACAGTATTTTTTTCCTCCAAAAAAATAAAAGCCTTATGATAAGATAATGGGAATGATTTAATAATTAGAGGAAATCAGTCATTTTATAAGTTGGGAACATTTCCCAGTTTGAAAAACATATTTTGTGAAAAGCCCCACTATAAATTACTTAACTTGCTGTTTTTCAAGCCACATTTATTTCTAATATGGCTTGAAGTATTAAAGGCTAGCATGTATGTATGTATATACACACATACCTAAGATATATCTCTGAGCAGGAATAGTAGAGAGGGAGAGAAGCAATAGAATGATATAAAAAGGCAGATATCAGGATGTATTCATTTCCTGTTGCTGCCATAACAACTTTTCACAAAATCAGCGGTTAAAACAACAGAAATTTTTCTCTCACAGTTCTGGAGGCCGATAGTCTGAAGTCAAGATGTCAGCAGGGCTGCACTTGGCCCGTGCCAGCTTCTGGTGGCTGCGGACATTCCTTGACTTGCAGCTGCGTCACTCCAGTCTCTGCTTCCATGGTCACATGGCCGCCTCCTCTTGTCTTCTCCTCTGTGTGTCACTTACAAACACATTTGTTTGGACAGAGGGCCTACCGGAATAATCCAGGGTGATGATCTCATTTCAAGACCTTAATTATACCTACAAAGACCCTTTTTCCAAAGTTAACATTCACAGGTTCTGGGGATTAGGATGTACATGTATCTTTCTGGAGGCCACCATTCAACCCACTACGTGGGTCATCAGATTAACACTGAGATGTTTCTTCAGAGAAAGTATAGGATGTGGTCACAGGTAAGTGTGGCCCTGTATCTCTCCCACGTTTGTGTGTTTGTTTTTACAACTGGTATGTGGAAGAGAAAAACCAGATTATTTACTATACCCTAAGTGTTTCCAGGAGATGGCTGAACGATTATTTCAAAATAGCTCCTTATGGATTGAGTAATAGATTGACTACTATCTGGTTCAAATCCACAAATGGTTATTTTATTATTTCTTGCCAGGTAGGAACACAAAATATTTTTTTCTCCTGTACCCATCTGAGCAGCAGCTTGTCTGACAGTCCTGACAGGAAGGACATCAATAGAAAAAACAGCAGTCACTTTCCCTGAACTGCCACTAACTAGCTGGGTGATCTTGGGCAAGGGACCTACTCTCATTGGCCTCTGTTTCCTCATATTTCCCATAAGGATAATCATAATATTTCCCTGAGCAGGTTGTGAGGATGACATAAATGCCCAGAATGGTGACAGCACCTGGTGACCTCACCATAAATGGTAGCTGCTGCCACTGCCAGCTTGCCAGAGTAGAAACTTCTGTCCAAGATGGCCTGTGGGAAACGAGGAAAACCATATTCCTGGGAAGGCTGTGTTGAGTGACAGGGACGTGTGCAAAGTGGCCACATTTCTTTCTGGATGGAGGAAAGAGTAAACCTTCTTTCAGAGGTTCCTTTTCTCTCAAGAGAACTCCCCCCAGAGATGAGAAAGAGTTGGCGTCGTGTTCTGCAGTCTTCTTTGTATCCCCGTTTCTACATTTGGGCCTTGTCAAAGCTGAATGATGAACCAAAGAATTTTTAATAAAAACTGTCACTTTTTCTAATGAGGTTTGCCCTAAGTAACATCATTAACTTGAAGAGAACTTTTCTTAGATGTAAACATTTTTTTTTTATCACTTTGAGTGTTCAAATTAATCGTGTTTAAAACATTAGGGAAGGCTCTTGGATAATTTCTTTTGTTTTTAGGTCTCCATCAAATGTTCACCACGGCAAGCTTATGCAGATGTTGCTCTGTCCAGCCTCTGGTTCCTCCCTCCAGCCTACCCTTGCAGAAAGATATCTAATCAATATTCTTGAATCTCAGCTTCGATTAGGCTATTCCCTCCCCATCTCCATGGTCCCCTAGAGCTACCAAATAATGTGTAGGTTTCTTGCCCTCAATTTTACCTCTAATAAAACCCTTCCCACCTGATTGCCACCTGCTCCCTCCCCACGTGTACCCTGTGCCCGAGGCCACAGAAACACTCACAGTTCCCTTCCTGTGACTTGTCATTTCTCTTCCTCTGCCCCCACCCGCCACCGCTCTTAAGTTCCAGCACAAGAGAAGGATTCTGTGAAATCTTGATCTCCTTCATCTGAACTCACCTCACTTTGATTATATCCCTTTTATGAGATGCCATTCTGCCTTGTAGTATTACACGCGTGGTCTTCTTTCCCTAGGACATTATTGTCACCAGCTAGGGGCTCATGTCATTCATCAGTTTATTTATCCCTGGCAGATTTCTAGCATAATTGGAACATAGTATATATTTTTATTAGTAAGTTGTATTCTCTGCATAAAGTCTCTCTGTATATTTCCACCACCCCCCTCTTGAAGGTGTGCCACGTCATCACCGGGGTGAAATCTGGAAATTCCTAGCAGAGCAATACCACCTTAAACACCAGCTTCCCAGTAAACAGCAGCCAAAGGACACGCCGTACAAAGAACTCCTAAAACAGCTCACCTCCCAGCAGCACGCGATTCTTATCGACCTCGGTAAGTCTGCAAATCAATTTGACATGAAAATGGAAATTGCACTCACTTGAAAAATCTAGAGAGACTGTCCGAGTTATTTAGTGATCTGCCTTTAGGTTTAGCAATCACCGTTTGCTACTGAGACTTTCAATTAAAAAAGCCCCAGTGTAATCACACACGCCTCCTCCAAACATCCATAAAAATCTCCCTCTCTTCGCTGGGCAGCTTGTTAACTCTGCTCAGCATGGAAGGTGCAGTCATGACCAGGGTTCAGGTCGGTAATTCAAATATTGATAGGAGGTTTTACAATTCACCGAAGGAACACGCTGGAAGACACAACTGTTAGGACCGAGGCTTGGCTTAATTACAGGAGCTGCTCCCTAGCCTTTACTGCTTTGAAACAGAGTTTATGAGAAAAAAAATTGTAGAAAACAGTTTGTGTGCGCCCAGGGCAGTTTTATTGTAGAAAAGGGTAGGCACCTTGTGTCTTGAACACTTTTAAAAATGCTAGGATTGAAACAGTGTCCTGGGTACACGTGCTGCTGCCACAGTGAAAGACATGTGGAATTGGGGTGTAACTGGGGTGTGTGAAGAGCCTGTTCCTCTGGCGGGGCCTCTGTCTCTGCTGGTGGCAGGGCTCCCGGGCACCCGCGGGCCCCATGCGGAGGCTATTGCTGCCACCAGGAGCTCCACGGAGTCCCTGTCTGGGCCTCGGGCCCTGCGTGGCCTGGCCCTTTGGTCTCCAGGCCAGCAGCCGAGAGGGAGGGAGGACGTGTCCGAGTCATTTGAGGTGGGCTTTGGATCAGGCAGGATGGAATCTTTTCTGTCCAGCCACACAGCACATCGTAAGGGTTAATTTCATCAGTGTTGCTCTTTTGGTCTAAGCGCAGGTGTCATCTCTGAGGAACTGTCCCTGACCTGTCTCTTCTCCCACCTTCAGGCTGTATTAGGTGCCTTGGCTAAGCCCTCTGTCCCACCCCATAATACTTGTCACATTTATTACTATTACAGTTATCATTGTTTAAAGCTAACCCTTAACGTTAGCTTATGCCAAATGTTCTGTGAAGTGACTTAAACTACTTTCTTTATGCCTCACAACACAACCCGGCAGCTATTGTTCCATCTCTGCTTAAAGTTGGAAAAATGGAAACAGAGAGGTGAAGTAACTTGCTCAGAGTGACACAGCCGACGTGTGACTCCAGGGTCTGTGCTCCGTAGCCCGTCCTCCCCCACCACTGTCCTCAGTTATGTGACAGTGGCAGCAGCTTTTTTTATTGCCTTAGGATGCAGCACTCTCTGGTCTGGACTGGGGCTGTTTTACCATCATAGCCCCTGCTGCTAAGATAGAGCCTGTCACATAGCACATGATCAGTAAGTCTTTCAAGATGTTGACGACAAGGCTCTGCACTGGCACCTCAGCCTCACACGACCCTCACAATAGCCCTTGTGCCCTCTTTTAAGAAATGAGGAGAGTGAAGCACTGAGAGGTCAGTTGGTGGCCACAGTCACACAATTAACTGGCTGGACCTAAACCCACTGTGGTTCTGTGCTGCAGTTCGGGCCCTACGTCCCTAAGGCCCTCTTAGCCCAGGAGCCCACGTGTTCCCATGGAAACAGCTGGCTAGGTGAAGGGTGATGCTGACAGGCTGTGATTATGCCTTAGGGACAAAGTGTAAGCGGTGGGGCTGGAGCCCGTTTGGCCCACTAACCCCGAGCAAAGCAGTTTTGTGAATTGGCAATAGCTGTGTTTTCTAATGTGATGAGTAACAGAAAAATGACATCATGTCCCTATCATGTGAAATGAAGTGGAAAATAAATTTAGAGTAGGAGGTTGAAAGGGAGGGAGTATAGACGATTTCTCTGCACCATCCCCCACCCCAACTCCTTCCCAGGATTAAGGTAGAAGGACACATGTTTTCCCCTCCTGGATTCAAATATTGTCTTCTCTTAGTTGTCCTCGCATTCTTCCACGGGCAGGATCCGTCCTCTGCCTCCTGTGGTGCAAATGTAGTCACTTTTATGCAGAGGAGAAGAAAAAGACCGGGTCAGCACAAGGCGCTGCGGGGCTCTCCCCATGGAGCTGAGTCTGCCACGGCCAAGCTGGGGTGGCCTCCCCTGCCCAGAGGCCCGCTGCAGCCTTTCTCCCAGAGGGCACGTGGTCTGTGCGAGCCAGAATTTGGCCTTTTCTCCTTCATGAGCAGGGCCAGGCAGCATTCACCTCCTCTTTGTCCCTGCCCACCTCCCCCCATCACCCTTCTGCACCCCCTAAGGCCAGCTGCAGCCCCCCTTCCCTGACAGCACTGGCCTCCCTCTCCACTTTTCCAGTCCTGACCTCCATGTTGTGTGCTCTCCAAATACCTTCCCAAGGCCTAAAAGAAGCTGTTTCCAACAGTACGTTTCTCAGTTTACCTCTGTGCATCTCTCAGGCTTTACTCAAGGACCTAGCAGGGCCAGCCTTCTCTCCCCACTTGCATTGGGAGAAGCTCCCAGTGTGTTAGCTCAGACCCGTCGTGGCTCCAGGGTGCCCTGCCTGCCAAGCTCCCCTCCGTCAGGTTCAGGGAGGCCTCACTTAGATGTTCCTCCAAACTGCCTGTTGCTTCCCCTCCCCTCTCGGCAAGAGGTGGCCATAGCCAAGTCAGTTGTTTAGTCTGCACTTTCTATTTAGTCTGCACTGTGGCTAACTCAAGGCCCAATAAAGGTGTGTAGGGCAGAGCAAACTAAATCATATTGCAGTTTTTCTTAAAAAGTGACCCATATCCTGATCAGAAGTAAAGAATGCTTGTTGGATGGAAATACTTTGAGTTTTCATGGAGTTTTGTTTTTCTGCCTCTCGCTTTCCTTTCTGAAATTAGCTGTTAGTCTAATCAGCTTTCTGTAATATTTTTTTTTCTTTCAAAGAGTAAGGATAATAGACTTTGTAATTAGACGGTGTTTTATAGTTTGGGAAACATTCTCAAGCTTTGTCAGATCTCAACTTTATACAACAATAATTGGGCCCATATTATTCCACCTTGGAGGCGATGAATGAGGCCCAAGTTACAAGTTACTCGGGGGCAGAAAGTCCTGAACCTAGGTCTTCTTAGCCTCCCTATCACGTCCCTTCTAGGACACCTGTCTTTCTTGGCTCTGCCCACTTCAGACCAACACAGCTTCCCCTCCCATAGTTGGGTGGCATAAGGCTCCTTAAGAGCTGACCACACCCAGGTGGGAGAAAACACTCCCTCCAGGGCTTAGCAGATGATACGTAGCAAATCATTGCTGAGGCCTCCTTTCAGGAACCTGCCCCACCCAGTAAGCCTGGCTTCAGCCACATCCATCTGTGCAGCCTGCCTTCTCTGGCTCTCCATCCTGGGTAGACAACGTGGGCTGACAAGCATCCTAGCTGGACTGCCTGCTCTGGTTGTGCCCACACTAACGGCTGCAGGTGACACTGAGCAGCTAGCTGGGACACCCCATCCAGGCTCCACTTCACCCTCCATCTCCTTCCGCTTGAGCTGCTCCTCTCCCTGGCATCCCAGCCCACAAACCCCCGAGCTCTCACAGAGCTTCCACCTGGTGAGGCTGTGCAGCCTCTCCCGTGATAGGAAGGACTTCGCTGGAGCAGTCCTTGAACAAGTCCAGAAATGCAGGAGCACCACTAAAGCAGAGAGCGAAGACAGGCACTGTTGATAATCTCCCCCCCATCGATTCCTTATCATTTTATTAACCTGTGCTTTATAACTCAATAAAGTGGGGGCATAGTGTACGTTCCCTGCAGAGGTTTGGCGAATCTGTTGGTGACCAGAAGCAGCACTTTTTGATGGACTTCTAGAGACATTCCGTCAGTGACACCTAAGCGAGCCTTGGCATGCCCGTGCTGCAGGAAGAGGCAGAGCACATACCCAAAGACACATTTGGGTCTAGCACCCAGCCCTGGGAGCCGTTGTATTGATTTTTGCTTCCACGTAACATGTTTTACTCAAAGGTATGAAAGCTTCCCGGTATCTGGAAGAAAAGGAGCTCTGGTCCAAATAAGATAAAAGAGATCTTATTTTCTCTTTGCTCTTTTAGAATCTGTAAAAGATGAGGAGGAGGAGAGCTGCCAGAAGGAAGGCCCCGCCGAGAGAATTTCAGATGACTAAATGTAGGCGGGCAGAGGAGCGAGTTTTCCTTCTCCCTCCCTGCTTGGTAGCTTGCCTCACTGGGTCGTGCCACAGAGAGCCGAGTGCTGTGTGCTCCGCGTGGCGGATGGGCTGTTCATGAGCAACAGATGGGTGCCCGTGGGAGCACCGCGTTCTGGGTCTCACCTTTGGGTGGTAGTCCTGCATGAGAAACCAAAAAGCGTTGATGGCAAAAGACAGAGAAGCCCCTAGCATTTGTCACGCAGCAGTCTTGTTACCTAGCACCCCTGTCTGCCCAGCTGGACTTTGCTTTGTGGAGTCACTAGAAGAAGCACAGCTCAGGCGTCTTAATAAATTCTTGTACCAACAGCAGCATGCATTTTTCCAGAGGGTCTGCCATTGTCTCATGTTAAGACCACATCATGAAACCATATTGATTTGATCTTTCTAAATATGCTCTTTAACCTGAAAGTGATAGAACTAAACATGAGTGATAAAAGAGTCAGGCGGGGTATGACTTCATTTCCGTTCATAGAGGTCTGAAATCTTCCTACATCCTTCGAGCCGATCAGTGGTGTGCTGCTGGCACACGGATTCCCCCAAGCCCTTCAAATGAAGCCCTGTGCCAGCGTTTGCAGATTCCCATGGTGTAAAATACTCTCGCCTTGGCTAATTTTAAGCTACCAACCTGAGTGACATCACTGATGGCGGAATTGGGCAGAGATTCGCACAGAGCCAGAAGGAGCCGGTTCCAGCGGCCACTAGACTCAGCAGGTGTTTCCTAAAAATAAGCTGCATAGAAAAGAGCTCTCCCTTTTTTTTTTTTTTTTAAAGATTTTATTGGGGAATCGGGGGAAGGGGAACAGACAAGTTGCTGTTGTTTTGTTCTTCAGTCTAGTTGTGGAGGGCGTTGCTTCACTGGCCCAAGTTGGCACCATCATTGCACTCTTCCCGGGCGAGGCAGATCAGTCGCCGGCTTCTGGACGGCCGCTCACTGCGGCTGCTGGCCACTCACGCTGGCTGCTGGCTACACACACAGTAGCCCATGGCAACCCACTGCCACAGGGGCTGCAGCCTATGCCGTCGCCGGCGACTCATGGCAGCCCAGCTCCAGGTTGAGCTGTTGTTCAGCATCTTAGCTGTGGAGGGCAGTGTCACTGGCCCTCATATGTGGGATCCGAACCGGGGCCCTCTGGCGTCCCAAGCCAGCTCTTAACCACCGCGCCACTCGGCAGGCCCAGCTCTCCCTTCTTGACCGCGCCCCCGTGCACTCAATGGTGATTCTTCTTGAGCACCCAGTACATTTGGGGCATCTGTGTGGCCTGACCATGGGCAGCTCTGCCATCAGCCTGCCACAGTGCCCTCCTCCAACTGAATCTTTCTGAAGGGGTGCTTGTCGGAAGCCTGAAGACAGAGCATGAGAAGTGCTTGTGTGGTTCCTTTTTCATGTCGGCTTACAAGTTAAGGTCGTATGAATCTGGCTGAGGCTTGCTGTCACATATCATACCGCTCGGTAGCAAGCTGTGGGGACGGTAGCTATAGCCACCCTGGAGGCTACCTAGGAGGCTGTCTCCCCCAAACACAGAATCTGTAGGACCTGTTACAGAATGAAAACATGGAACCCCTTGTTCAAAAAATAAAGTATTTCATGATGGTGACAGTAGAGCATTAAACCTAGCACAAGGCCCTTCTAAGCTGAGCACCAGTGTGACTGTACTGGACAGGCGCCCGTGAAGGCCCTGCCCCAAGTCTGACAACTGCTGAGTAGCCAGATTGGCATAAGTCACTCCCCCGGCTGCCAGGCTTGTCCTCTGAGGAGCCTTGTTAAATAAGAAATGCTCACTCCGCAAGCAGGGCAAATTAGCGTGCACTCTTGTTTCTGTGTGGCATAGTACCTGATATGAGGGGCTGCCTGATTAGCAAAAATGATAATATTAAAGGATTAAATTTAAAACCAGGTAAACCTTTCCTTGTGTTCCTCTGTGCCACAGGACTCCTGTGTGTCCTGCCACCTGCACCTATTTGAGACCCAGGGAGGGTGGGGACATGTGCCTGCCGGCTGGGCCAGGAGCATGAGCGAGCCCACAGAGGCGGGAGCTCTCTGTCTGCTTGGAAGCTGGTGGGATTTTCGGGGGAAGGGCTTCCTGTCACCTTTGCCCTGGCCCCTTTGAGAACCTATGGAAAGCATATGCTTGTGCTGTCATTGTGGCAGCCCCGGGGGGCCCCTGAACACCTGAAATGTGGCTGGCCCGAATTGAGGTGTGCGATCAGTATAAAGAATGCACTGGATTGCAAAAGACTTAGTATGAAAGAAAAGAATACAAAATGTCTCAATAATCTGTGTATTGATTCCATGTTGAAATGACAATATTTTGTGTATGTTGGGTTGAACAGAATATCTCATTAAAATTAATTTCACCTGTTACTTTTTAATGTGGCTGCTAGAAAATTGTACATTATGTATGTGGCTTGCATCACAGTTCCGTTGTACCTGCTGCTCTAGACTAGGAAAACATGCAGGCATAACCACAGCCTTGTACTTTGCACGTGCACACAGTCTCCCGCAGCCTGGAGGGGTTCAAAGACCTGGAGAGCCCCTCACAGTTCCCAGGTTAACCCTGGAGTAGACAAAGCTGGGAGGGTAGGTGAGGAGGTGAGCGCTCAGAGCTATTGACTGCTTTCCAGCAGTGGGATGACATGTGTGTTTGGGGAAAGAGGTAGAGCAGGCAAGAAATGAGTACAGGACAGGAAATCAGGAGAGTAGTTAGGAGACTGTTGCCACCCTCTTACATCAGGTTCAGATAAACCGCTCTGGATTGATAAATGCCTTCTCAGGAGGCCGAGGAAGAACACCTGAATGAGACCTCTTCCTTTGGCCTAGCCGAGTGGGTAAGGTGAACAATGAATTAACTTGTGGCCTCCAATGCACCTTCTGCCTCTGCCGACCCAGACGAGGCCGTTATTCTCACCTGGGGCCAAGCTTCGCCCTGGTCAAACATTTTTTCTCTTGATCTGGTACTTTTCTGCTCCCTGGAAACACACTTCCCCGTGGTCACATTCCAGAAGGAGGGGGTGAGGTGGGATTTGACAGGTATCAGCCACAAAAGCCTCTTGGACAAAAGAAGTCTTGAAACCTTATCTAAATACCAGCTTTTTGTGGAAATAATCAAGATGTTGAGAATGTTTTTTTTAGTCGCTTTATTTTACACAACTGTTTTGTGTAAAAGAAAACACGTTCTGTTCCTCAGTGGGTTTCAAAATACTGCCTGTGGTTTAAAAGCACAGAAACAATGCACGTGGCATGAAGCACTTGCAGGCACAGCCCGGCAGGCAGCCTGGGAAAAGCTGATGGGGCGAGTGTGTGGCCAGGCCAGCCCTTGGGCTGCATTGAGATGGTGCTGGGGTAGGTGCTGCCCTGAACCACAGCTGTTGGCCCCTCTCAAGAGCAGAGGTCTGTTCAGAGGACTGACAGTTGTCTTTTTGTTTTAGATCGAAACCCAGATATCCGCAGGGTCAGAGGTAGCTCTGATTTCTTTCATCACACAAAAGCATGAATACTTGCGGATGTTTTACTTGCAAACCTTATTCCAAGAACAACCAGCTGACCTTGTTTACAGAGCTGACTTAGGATATCCAACTTCTGCAGCTCTGTTGCTTTAACCTAAAGCCCATCGGATTTCTGGTTCAACAGGGTTGCTTTTTGTTTTTTGTTTTTTAAATGACAGCTAATGTGTGTTGTTTTCACAGGGCGAACCTTTCCAACACATCCGTACTTCTCAGCGCAGCTAGGAGCCGGGCAGCTGTCACTTTACAACATTTTGAAGGCCTACTCTCTTCTAGACCAAGAAGTAGGATATTGCCAAGGCCTCAGCTTTGTGGCGGGCATCTTGCTGCTTCACATGGGTGAGGAAGAGGCGTTTCACATGCTCAAGTTTCTGATGTTTGACAGGGGACTGCGGAAACAGTACCGGCCGGACATGATTATTTTACAGGTAGAGTGTTCCTTGTGTTTTTGACGGAGACAAATGCCAAATGTGTTTGTGACCCCTTTCCGGGTCTAGCTAAGGAACTTTTTCACCATGAGTTAACATTGTCATATCAGTCGTTGCTGCAAATTTACTCTGTGACAGGTGTTATACCAAATGTTTCGTAGGCTCTTATCACCTCAGTAACCTTCAGGAAGACTATTAATAATCAGCTCAATGTATTTTTTTTTTTTTTAGCTGAGCCATCCTGCCACCTGTTGGCAGCTCAGCGGCTGCTCAGCTCGGGCTGGGCATCGAACCGCTGTTGCTCAGAGCTCAAACTCTTGAGCGAGCTCTTAACCAACTGAGCCACTCGGCCAGCCCTAATCAGCTCAATTTATAGATGGGAAAACTAAGGCTCAGAGAGGTTACATGATTTGACCAGGTCACACAGCTAGCAAGTGGCAGAGTTGGGAGTTAAATAAACCCAGGCCTGTCTGACTCCAGGACTCCCTTTGACCCTTCATCAGACCACCTTCAGATGATCTAATTCCTGCCCCCCGTATTTGCTACTTCCCGTACCAGGGATCCCACTCACCTCCGCCCTAGCCCTTGTCCTCCAGGGTTCAGCTCAGACACCACATCCCAGGAGAAGCTCATCCTGAGCACCCTGATGCTGTGTCCCCTACTTCCGCCCAGACGTGCTGTATCACGTTACCCTGCCTCATTTCTTTTATATCACATACTCGCTGCCTGATGTTATCATATTTCTCTATTCACTTATCTTTTATTTTCTGACTTTTCTTAGCATGTATCACGAGAGGGGAAGGATCTTACCCATCTTGGAGCGGCTTCCCTAGTTCCTAGAACAACACTGCCAAGGATGAGGTCCGCCCCCGCTCAGTATGTCAGTATTTGCTGAGTGAGCAAGTGATAGCAGGCAGGTTATAGGAAAAGAAAACGAAGCACAGCGGTGTGCTCCAAGTGCTGATTCTGCCACCTTTCAGAAGTGGAGAGAGCTCTAGATCCTGCTTTGGCGATTCCTAAATGATGGAGCACGTCTTTGTGTGTTCATTTACCAGCGAGATACTGTGATTTCAGAGCCATGGGAAGTACTGGAAAGGACACTTTAGAGCCAAGGACTCTCTCAGAGCACCAAATTGTGTGGTTAAAAACCACCTCTACCTGTGAATATGAACCACACGGACTTAAGTCTCATAAAAGGAAGCCATTCCATTTACTAAAAGATTCTGACCCACATGCCACCTTCCACACATACTTGCAGGTTCTTCCTTCGTTCTTCCCATTAGCTTTAAACAGAGATGCACCTGCCACCTCAGAGAGCAGATTTTTGAGTTTTGTATAATTTAGTATCATAACACATGACTGTGGGCTGGTGGCCTTGGTGATTAGATTCTTTTCGATGCAGAATAGCCATAGCTGGACTGTGTTGTCTGGCTTCTGAAAGTTTGAGCGGTGGGTTTCCGGCTTGCAGCATCTTGGTGGGGATCTGACCCTCTCTTTGTTTTTTCGGGCTTGGGCCGTGGGACTGCTGGGATCGGGGCTGCGCCTGCGACTCATCATAGGGCTTCCTGCCATGTCCGTATCACGCTCTGAAAAGGGGGCCCGTTGCGGTGAAGTTCAACTTTAGTTGGAAAAGTTACTTTTTCCATATTGAGATAAACACTTCTTATTTTAACTTGCTCAGGATCTGTATACTTTTGTAAGTTATAAACCTAGATAAGTCCCACCTGTCCTGCCTCTCGAGTAATTTGGGGGGCGGGGGGAGGGGCGAGGGTGTCCAGAGGGAATTTACTAACTGAACAGGTACAGTAAAATCCTTCTACAGAGTCGCTGTGTGTCCTCACTTCACTCGTAGCAGAGAGGCCAGCTTTTTATTTCTAATTCTCCTGAGCTTGAGTTTTGCTAGGAATGTGTATTTGTGAGAGAATTTACGAAGTGTTTCCACAAGACAGATGTTGAGATTCTCTTAGCCAAGGACCGAAGGGAACAGTAAAATGAAAGGAAGTGGTAGAAGACCCAACATGAGTGTTTGGGCCTGCACCTAGCCAGGGCCTCGCGTGCAGTGGGCACCCAGGAAGCTCTTATTGGACAAACGAGTAGCTGAGATCAACGACTGTCATCAGCCAGTAGAAACTTGAAAGCTCTGGCAATCCTTCTGTCACATCCTGTGAGGGGGACAATCACCACGTACCTGCAGCAGATCGCTGACACCTGTGTGTGTGTGTGTGTGTGTGTGTCCCTGCAGATCCAGATGTACCAGCTCTCCAGGCTGCTGCACGATTACCACAGAGACCTTTACAATCACCTCGAGGAGCACGAGATCGGCCCCAGCCTCTACGCCGCCCCCTGGTTCCTCACCGTGTTCGCCTCCCAGTTCCCTCTGGGGTTTGTGGCCAGAGTCTTTGGTGAGTGTGGAAACCTGTTTGCCAGAACCAGCCTTCTCGTGTTAGACGAGAACCATTTATTGTCACTCCATGGGGCCTCTCCTTATTGTTACACCTGTATCTTCTGCACGAACCGGGTATTGTGTGACACCATAAGCTTAGTTTAGGATTAGGTTTTATGAATTTCAAGACCTGCCTAATTTCTGATAATCATTGCGTTTCCCTTAAGACCTTCATCTGGTGGGATTTAGACCTGATTTCCTCCCCATCAGGCTCTTCCTAGAGCAGACATTTTAACTGAGGAGCCCCGGCATGTATTCCAGGAGGTATTTCCCATGAATCACCTTCCTCAACCTCTGTGGCTGGTGACGATGTTCACTGATAGCTCCTTAAACCTTTTTGCCCAATGACTTCAGAGCTACTGTTCTTCCTAGATTCTCTTCGTACCTCCGCCTCCCCGTTCTCTCTCTTCCTATACTTGGCTCATGCTTGAAGACACCTGTGTCGCTGACTTACTGTCCCCTCCTCACATGGCCCCCTGCCTCACCTTCCCAAAATTAACAGCCACTTCTACTTCTGTGCCCCACCGTAACCATAGGTTGTTCTCATTTTAAACCACCCCCCATTCTCTTGATTTACTTTTGAAGAAGATTGCCTCTGTGAAAATAAAATAGATGTTCATGGGCAAAGTCTCAAAACTGCCTTGTCTAGTTTACCTCAATAAAAAATAAAAACAGTTTAAAAACTGCCTTGATACGGCAAGGTAGGTGCATCCTTTTGGAGCTGAGTGAAGCACTGTGAGCCCAGTCAATTCTTGTACACTGTGTTTTCCCTACTTCCAAATGAAATAACAATTTTGACAATTCAGGTTGTTTTTATTTTTATTTTATTATTTTTACCGTGGAGGAGGAGATAATTAAAAAATTGATAATCATCACGTCAGATGGTTTTAAAGTATCATTTACATTCAGTCATTTGATAGCTTAAAAGCCTATAGTTTTATCATAGTTGTTTGTTTTTAGAATTAGCATCCTAAAGAGAATGTTCACAAATATTGAAAGAATACTACTTTAGGCAGCTTTGGGTAAACAGCCTGCATATCCAAATTCTAGATATCCTAGAATTTTATTTTTAATGTAAGTGAGCATTGAGTTGTCTTCTCTCTTCCTCTTCCCCACTAAAGCACTAAAGTTTTATTATTATTCACTTGTATTCACGAACTTTTCAAGAATTTCCCATTTGGCTTTACTAGAAGAACCTATTGATATAGTCTTAAAATCTTCACTACCCCCCTCCCCTTTTGTATAACTGTCTCCCCAAATGGATTTTTATTTTCTGTCCCTAAAAAAATAAACATTGAAGAAAATTGGTACTAAAAGCTCTTCTTTCTGGTTAAACAAATTGTTCAACTTTCATGAAGGTTTTATATCATAGTTAAAAAAAATAACTAAAACCCTCAAAATTGTCTTGTCTTTTTAGTTTACTAACAAGAGTCACAAAAACTATTAAGATCCCTAGCTGTAGGCTTCAGTTTTTCTTGCCAAAAGTTTCTATGTATTTTACTTTTCTTTCTCTGGAAATTGAAAGCAAATCATTAGTCTACCTTTACTTGCCTTTTTTTTTCTCCTGATTCCTGACTGTATTTTTTCAGACCGGGTAATGGAGAGGAGTGGAGACTGAAGGGGGAAGGCGGGAGTGTTTGTTACTGGTTTGAGAACAGCTCAAGCATCTAATGACACAGTGGAGAAAATCCTACAAAGGGCGCTGGGCTGGAAGGGATAAGGTCAATGTGAGTGACCGCTGCCCAGCCGCAGGCACCGCAGCTGCTGCCTGCACATGGTTCTGGGGCTCTAGGGCCGTAAAGCCCCAGGAAAAAAACATACCTTAGGCTGCATAAGTGGATAAAAGGCATTAACAACAGATAAACTCTGCTTTGGAAATGAGTATTCGGAACTCTATGAAGCTCCTCCTAATGATTTCATAAGTAAAAGTTAAGACTAGTAAAAGCCAATATTTTTCTCTCTATTATGTAGCCAGTGGTGGGCCTTGGAGTTTCTTATACATTATGCATAAAGATGCCAGCGTCTTTGTAATTCCCGGATCCCACAGACCCCCTGCGGCACTAAGTGGGTTTGTGTCCAGCTGGCTAAGGGCTCAGCTCCTAGAGTTATAGGCAGGAAGTGGGAACTCAAGGCAGCACTGTGTTGTGATGTCATTTTGCAAAAACTGCTGGTGTTTTTGCACAATCCATCCCATCTATCAGGACTTGACAACAAACTGTTTTATTAGTAGGTTCCATAGAAAAGATAGGCCCCCAAAAACTATTCCAAGTTAGCATTGGTGACTTCCACCGTGTTTGTTTAGCTTCATGATGGTGGGCAGAGAGCTTAGCTTTAAATCCCAAATCATACACTGTAGTCTTTTTTTGGCCTGAAGCCCATTTCATTATAAGCCTTTAGGCCTGGATAAGCCCTAAAAACAAATGAATCTTTGTTAACTACTCACTATTTTATATGTAAGTAAAGGATTCTCAGCTTGTAGTCAGTGTAGCTAGTATATTAATTAACATATGCCCCTTGGAGGGACAGCTGCCAGGGATGTATGTACCTTAACCTTCACCTGGTAATCACACTTTGCTGGATGTCAGTCCTGTCTGGGTGTCACATCATGTAAACTAACCTCCTCCTGTATTATTCCAGTTTGGGTGTGGAGGGGTCCCTAGGGAGATGCTGGCTCTGTTCGCCGTCTAATCATGTCTGTCTTTGGGAAAAATCTGAGAAATAGGACCTGGCTTGCTCCTCATGGAGGAAGAGGCTGCCGTATCAGGCTCCTGAAATTTTCTATAGGACATGCTGCCAAGTAGGTGAGAGAGGAGGTGGAATCTAAACACTGAGGGCTAGGCAAAAAGCGCAGAAGCCACCTGTAATACAGGCAAGGATTCGGAGAGGCTTGAGGACTAAAATAGACCCAGGAAACAAGACTGTTTGCACAGCCAGGAAAATTGGCGCTTCAGGGAAGGTGATGCAGTGGTGATGGAGTTTCGCACAGTCTGCCTATGCTGCTGCGAGGCTGTCATCACCCTTCGTTTCCCTCCTACCTGTTCCTGGTAGGAACGCGGGGGTGTCACACCTGGAGGACGGCCGCCTACCAGAGAAAGCTAAGGAGAGGGATTGTCCTTGACAAAGACAAGGGTGGCTGGGAAGGAGATGTAGTGTAAGTCCGCTTACCGGCCCTGTGCGTGGCGTTTACCTTTTTCCCCCACAGGAAAATTGCGCTCTCGTACCATGAGGAGTTTCAAATAGAATTCTCGTACCCGTTAACACAATCACAGGGCTGCCGAAGTGTCTTCAGAGGAAAGTGGTTATTTATGTTGTTCTCAGCAAATAATTTGAAGAGTGGCGGAGTAGCTGAATTTAAGGCTCCCTTTACCTCCTGCCTGATACAGCCCTTTGCCTGTTTCTAGGCGGCTTGAGAAAGGAGAGGAGGAGGGACGGCAGCCCCAGCGCTGTGAGCTGAGCAGTGCGCGCTGCCGGGGGCCTCAGAGCCCTTCACCGTCGCGGGTAGTGGGGTTCACATGCTGGGAATTCACTTTTCCAAGGAGACTATTGTTTTGTTCTTTAAAAAAAAAAAAACAAAAAAACACAATTCCAGAATGTGAATGTATAAGGATTGGAATATGCACAAAAATGAAAATAATTTGGGTGAGGGCATTGGGTTTATAGGTAACATTTTTCTTTACCGTTATTTAAAAATTACTCACTTCTTTGAATTTCCAGGGGGAGACAAATGCACTCATTGTTTAAAGGAGATAGGTGTTGCCCCCCAAGCATACTCAAGATAGATTTCAGAGCCCCTTCTCCCAAGCAAAACTAGGAGGGGTCTTTCCTTCAACCCTTTGGGCACATTCCTGCATGGTACACCCAAATGGACTCCTTACTTGAGGCCTCCAGAGTCTCACAGAAGCTTCTGGCGCTGAGCTCTCCCAGGCTCACTGTGCAGACAACCGGCTGGCTTGTCTTCGGAAGTACGGGCACCTGGATTGGGCGTCCATGAGTGCTGGTGACCTGAGCATCTTGCAGCTGGCAGCACACACTTGTGAATGTGCTGGTGGGCATCAGCATGGTCTCATCAGTGGCTCTTAGAAAGTGGCGTTTCTCTGTCTAAAACAAACTGGCCCTTGCAAGGGTCAGACCCATAACCTAGATCTCCTTAACATCATCTCCTTACCGATGCACTGACCTACACAGAAAAGGGAACTGAGAGCCTTCGGTGACCCTATCTGCGCTCTGGGTACAGTTAGACAGGTGTGGCAGCAGAAAGCCCTTGGGAACCGGCCCCACCTTTAGACTGCAGCTCCAACTCTTCCTCACCATACTCTCTCCAGGCTCCCGCCCCTCATGGGGTTCTTTCACCCTCTCTTCATTTACACCTTCTTTTCCTTCTGCTCAGAGTATTATTCCCTGACTTCTTACCTGTTGGGTTGTCGGAAAAGTCATGACATATTTTTCTATGTTTTTCGTTGCAAAAACGCGTCATGACTTTTCCGACAACCCAGTAGCAAGTTTCTATGGGTTTTTCAGGACTAGGTTTGGCTTCCACCTTTCTTGGACTTTTTCTTCCCTTTTGTTAGCATAACACCCAGGGCATAACTCTACCAAACCAATGATTGTTAGTGTGTCTCTGTACTTTGTTCTTTGTCCATGGCTGACTCCAAAGTGCCCAATACAATGCCTGGCAAGTATTAAATGCCCGATGAACACTTAAATTAGAGAAACTTCCCAGCAGGGAAGAGTGCTCCTAAGGTGTTGAGAATAGCATTAGGAAAGAATATTTCTTTTTTATCACATTAAATACAAACCATTAAATCCAGTGAAATAAACATATCCAGAGTTATATTTTGTTTTTAATACACCAGTAGAGTTTTAAAAACAGACACCTCTCCAAACTTGCTTTTGTTTTCTTCATATAGTCCAAAAAAGTCTGAGTTTGGAATCATAGGAAGCACTGTACTGAGTAAATTTGTTATAAAAACCAAGATCCTAAAGGAATAAAACTTGGAAAGCCCATTGTTAACCTTAGGAGACTGCCGATGTGGGCTGCATATTTGATTATGCTCATAGAAGTTCCCCAATAATTATTTAATTGCCTTAGATGTGGTGCCGTGTCTAAGTTTAAGGTACCTGTCCCTCAGAGAGCAAAGAATTGAGCTGTAATAAGTCATGGGTCTAGTAGTGAAGCCCATTCCCCAGGACCCCTGCCCAAAATGTCTTGATATTCATTCTGATAGATGCCATCACTTTTTGTTCAGCTATAAATATCCAGATACTGAAAGGAAGTCTCAGTGTCTAAACCACAGTCTTCAAATTTACTTTGTTTGGTTTTTAGAAATGTCATTTCTGTATAAAAGTACATCTTAGTTATAGTGCTGTTTTAGATCTTTTTTATTTTCTGCAGTGGTGAATTACGTGGGTAGACTGTATATTTTATAAAGCAGACATTTCACAGGAATATTCTTCCATAGCACTGCCTTGATACACATAATACTTGCCCTAAGAAGCTCCACTTTCAAAGATATGACCAGTTCTGTAACTTAATCTTCCCAGCCAAACTGAAGAGGGAGGCAGCCATCAGACCTTTCTGGTTCCCTGGGGTCCCCCTGAACCTCGAGCAGTTGTGATGTTTGTGGAAACTGTGTTGCTGAGCTCTGAGACTGGCCAATCTCAGCAGCTGCATTGCTTAAGGCTGCACCCAGCCATGCACCAAGTCCAGTGCCGTGGTTAAGGTTCCAGGGCTAACCCGGCCTCTCAGTACCTAGGTCTGTCATGTTCACTGTCCACAAACTGCTTTGGCTTGGACACCTTTCCCATTTGCACAGAAGCACCCAGCCTCTGTTTTCCTGTTTCTTAATGGCTTTTACATGTCATCACACTAAGCCACCGAGAGAGGCACAGTCCTGGGGATTCTTCTTTTCACCTGCTTTTGTCTTCTTTGACTTGATGAAATTTACTGCTATTTTTGTCTCTTCCGTTATCCTGCAGCCAAAAAATAAAAGAGAGAGAGAGAGGGAAATATTGGCAGTGGTCTCTAATTAGATTTATGCTCTCATCTTTAAAATTATATCTCTTTTTATATTACTATTCCAGTTGTTAGGTAACTTGTCTTAATTTAGTAACCCAACTGTTAGTTACTAGGGCTGTGCTTTAGCACCAGGATATTTGATTCTTTCTGGAGTGGCTTCAACTCTGTGAGGAACGGGGAGCCAAGGCTGGACTGGCTGCTCACCCCGTTGCCTTAGCCACTTCCCTCCCTCTCACTGTGTACAATCAACGGGGGGATTGCTAACAGAAGAAAAAATATGGCAAGAACTACAAAATAACTCTGGCAAAGTTCTTTTGAATTCCTCTGGGGGAGATGTTTTTTACTCCATTATTAAGCTAAAATTCAGTATACTTGTATTTAATAATGTAATTTTGCAGTTGATCAGACATTTTAGTTTTTTAGGGATCTTTTAATCCCTATTTCAAAATAGAGGAAACAGGCATTTTTATTTTATTTTTTTAACTAATGCTGTTTTTTTCTAAACGTATATCTAAATGCTGTATATCTGATAATGTATATCTAAAAATCTTTCAGTTTTACTCATAAAAACTGAGTAAAGTTTAAGAGTTACTGTTTTTTAGTAACTCTTGAAATCCAGAGCATTTCTGGGTAAATGGACTAATAACAACTTTTCTTTTTCTCAATTTAACTTTTGAAGCATGTTTGAATTTAATATCTTTTTGGAGAGAAAAAAAGATTTACATGAACCTGTGGCAAAATCTTAGTATGTTTATCTATATTTTATTATTTGTAATATTGTCTTGACAACCCTATCTGAAATATCAGGCTCTTCAAAAGGAAATAAAGTTTGCAGTTTGGGGTCATGTTTCCCTCTGTCCTGCTCTATGAAGTGTGGAAAAAAAGATGGAATGGTGTTTCATCAGAAGCTGGTCTGGTTTAACTTTCTGCATTTCTGTGTTTTCCCAGATATGATCTTTCTTCAGGGATCAGAGGTCATATTTAAGGTGGCCCTAAGTCTGTTGGGAAGCCATAAGCCCTTGATTCTGCAG
Source organism: Hipposideros armiger (assembly GCF_001890085.2). Taxonomy (NCBI): domain Eukaryota; kingdom Metazoa; phylum Chordata; class Mammalia; order Chiroptera; family Hipposideridae; genus Hipposideros; species Hipposideros armiger. Next base: position 5,903,131 of record NW_017731376.1, on the reverse strand, counting down.
CATGAAAACCTAGAAACCATAGTTGACTTTATAAAAAACACACTACCCAACCTGGGCTTGGTGCAAATGGAAAAGACCATCAATCAGGTACGATTCAGTCTAACCTTCCAACAGCTAAAGCGACCCTGGATATATAAAAGCTTAATTTTGGTTTGTTTGTTTGTTTGCTTGTTTGTTTTGGAGTAGAACCTATTTTCTACCACTTTGTATTTTGGGGCAGCATCATGCATGGTGCCTGGCATGTAGGGGGCTCATCACAAATATGTGTTCGGTGATTAAACGCACATGGGAGAGTGCGTGTGGTGAGTGTGATTGTGAAATGCCACATGGATACTCGGTGGCAGTGTTTAGGGGTGATAACCAGCACAGATTATCAGCAGTTTCTTATAATTAAGAGGTTTTACTCCTAGTTGTGAGTTTTTCTGAAATACGTACATTTATTCAATGTAGATTTTTGTGAAATAAGTGCTTTGATTTTTCTGCTGAGTGGTATTTGGAATTTTCTAAAAAATAACTGATAGCAAAGTTGTGATAAAGCATATATATTCTATAAGTTGGCGAGTGTGTGTGTGTGTGTGTGTGTGTGTGTTAATAGAACTCTGTGTTAATAGAACTCCCACGGCTGTGGTTTCAGCACCTCTGGTTTCTGGGTACAGTAGAATCATTATTTCCTGAAATGTTAGGGGTGAGGGGTGAATTGAGATGGTAATTACAACTAGATCAATTGCTGAATGGTTTGGGTTAGGGCTGGGAGCAGAGTCTGATTCTGTGTAAGAAAGAGTCTTCCACTAATGATTGCTGACTGTGAAGGACTGGGCTACTTAGCAGAGGGTGGGGTCACCCGTGGAAATGTCCAGAGTCCAGATGACTGAGACTGCTTTGGAAGAGAGCTCTGCATCCAGGCACTGCAGAGTCAGCAGTCAGGCCTCCTAAGCCTAGAACCTAACCTCCCCTGCTCCACATGCAATGAAAACAGAGCAGTTTGCTAAAAACAAATAATAAAATAAAGCTATTTTTTAAAAAATCCTTATTCTGAGGATTTCTGTAAATCCAGTGTCAGGCGTCCAGTTGATCCAGGGCATTGTACCCAGACGCAGCGCTTGTGATTTCCTTTGCTTCCCCCTCCTTAGGTGTTAGGCTCAAAAAAGAAGCAAGATGGTCTGGAGTGGGGGAGGGCGTCATGCCCAGTGTCACTTGAGCTCTCTGCACATCTCTGCCTGTTGAGAGCAGCTCTCCACTCTGCACATTTGCCTTCCGTTCATTGTAGGCCTTGCCTCTCTGTATTTTACTTCCCTGGCACGTTTCTCTCAATGTGAATAACTTTGGCTTGTTGAGACCTTACTGTTGCCAGGTTCTGTGTGAATCTATAAATACACATGATCTCATTTAATCGTGACCACACTCCTGAGAGGAGAGGTGGTTTAACCCCTGAGCAACCCAGGGCTCACAGTGGTTAATTAACTGGCCCGCAGTCACCCTGCTGCAAAGTGCAAAGGGAGGGTCTCAAACTCAGGTCCCTCGGCCTCAAAGTGCTTTAGCGGTTACTGAGTAGCCCCCGGCCTGTGGATGTCATTTACTTACAGAGTTTTTCTGTATTTTACCTGTATATTAATACTGAACTCTTCACCTTTTTGATTTTTTAAATTCTGGCATTTTGTACAGAAGTCAGAGCTTTCATTGCAAATACTTACATCTTAAGGCTGCTAGGCACACACAAAGAGCCTTCGTCACCTACCCAAGTCTGTGCCCAGTGAGCGCCTTGCCTTTGCTCCTGTCTCTAAGGCAGGCAGCCTCAGCAGACATTCAGTTTACCTCCTGGATATTGAGCTCCAGAAAAAAAAACCAAAACCCATTTTCCTCCTTTTGCTGTAATGAATACTTACTCAGAGTGTTGGGTACTCTTTAAATGTTGGAAGAATGGCCATGGACAGCAACTTGGAGAGAGAACAGGTTTTTTTGTAGTGTGTACCTGATTTGTTTCAGGCAACTGTTTTTGAACTTGGCATCTTTTATTCTACTAACTTCTTAACAACTCTGGAACGTGTATTACAACCCCCGTTTCTGTAGACTGGAAAGCTGGGCATGGAGAGAGGAACATGCTCCACCCCCTGCATAACGTGGCAGAGCCAAGAATTGAACGTGTCTCTCTGACACCAAAGCCCATCCTATGAAGAAAATAAGCATGTAATCCAGTAATTACACATGTGGGAGAGCTCCTGTGGGGCCTGTGTGAGGGCTTATGGGAGCTGGGCCGGTGGAGTGAGTGCTGACGTTGAAAATTGAGGGAGCATATTGCAGCTGGGACTAAAGGAATGCTGCAAGCCAGGGGTTGGCACACGTTTCCTGTAGAGGGCCAGGTGGAATTTTAGGCTCTGTGGCCATAAGGTCTCTGCTGCCTTTGCAGTGTGAAAGCAGCCGTCGATAGTATGTATAGGAATGACGTGCCTGTGTTGTAATAAAACTTTATTTACAACAACTTCGGTGGGACAGATTCAGTCCTCCGACTAGTTTGCTGACTCCTGATCGATCGCAGCATATGCAAAGGCGTGGGAGTGAGAAAATAGAAATTCTAGATGCTGACACCTACAGCTTTTTTTTCCTTTTTTTCTTTTTTTCTGTGACATGGCTAGGGACTAAGGAGTAGTGATGTATGGAACATAAAAATCTACATTTTGGGGCCCATGTTTTTTAGTTTGCCAAAAGTCTTGACAGGAAGCAGTTAGCATACCCCAGGGGGTCTCTGCCCTCTTTTCCTCCCATGTTCTCCTACGAACTTGGCATCTGAGAGCGCTGTGTCAGGCTTGCTGCCCCCTCACTGCCTTCTCCCCTCCAGAGGGGTGCGCTAGTCTCAAGTCCTACTCAGAGCGGAGGCCTGAGGTGCAGTGTGAGTCCTCTGCAGTCTTAGAGAACCCCCAGGCTCGAATCTTGGAGGCCCACAGGGCAGAAGTGATAGACGCCCATGACTGAGCGTACTGCCCTGGGGGGTGGGCGGAGCCTGTGATGGTCACGGTCCGCATTCAGGATGGGGGAGAAGGCAGCTGAGGACAGGGCTCGGGGGCTCTGGGGCTCTGGCTCAGTACGGATAGGCGGGGCGCAGCCACCGAGGGGCACGTCCAGAGTTGAGAGTCCAGGGCCGGAGGCCTCTGAAAGCTCCGTGGACTTCCTCAGTGTGACTTAACTGTCTGCTGAGTATAAGCCATAAAAATTCTCCGACCCAAGAAGGGGGAAACCCTGCAAATAAACAGAAACTAAGAGGAGGTCAGGTTTGTATTCTTGCCAGTGAGTGCTGTCTGCTTATGCAGCCTCAATTCAGTGTCAGGAAAGAAAACAGAATTGGGAGACAGAGTTGCTTTGGGAGACAGAGCAAATAGCCTGTTTTCAGCATCCTTTGGGCTCTGTTCCAGGTGTGGCCTGTCACTGTATCACCTAGAAACCTGTAGGAAATGCGGAATCTGGGGCCCCACCCCGGACCTGCTGAGTCATAATCTGCATTTTAACAAGATCCCCAGGGGATTCACACACACGGGAACATTTGAAAAGCTCCACTGGGGGCAACTTCATTGTCAACACACTAGGCAGTTCTCTGTTCTAGCCGAGCTTATAGGATGGAAACCAGAATCTTAACAAGGTTCCTTTGTTCAGAAGGCGCTCCTCCAAATCAGGGGCCAGGCTGCCTCTTCTGCCCTCAAGAAGAGCCCTGGCTGCTTGGGCGGCCTGCGCTGTGAAATGAGCACTTTTTAGAAAGGCCAATCTGTGCTGGACCCAGAGGGTGGAGTATGTCGGGAGGGGTATTTCATTTTACCATTGGCATTGTTTAGAATTGCTCGCATGTGGTGATAATAAAAAGCAGACCAACTTTTCGCTGGGTTTATTACGGTTTTTAAATTCACTACAGACACTGTGCCCCCTTGTGGCCGATACCTGAGCAGACTTCCGGTGTGCCACTGAGACCAGCAGATGCAGGGCAGGGCCTGGGGGTGGGGACAGTGAAAAGCACGTGGCCAGTTCTGCAGACATCAGGGTTAATGGCTCCAGTATACAGAGCGTCCACAGACTGCAAAGAGAAACACTGGGTCTGCAATAGCACATGAGCCAAGAACATAGAGACACAGTTCCCTAAAGAGGGGCTCCATCTGTTGGGTCGTCGGGAGAGTCATGATGTGTTTTTCTGTTTTTCAGTGCAAAAATGTGTCATGACTTTCCCAACGACCCAATAGTAAACAAGTACTGGGAAAATAGTAGTTTCACGCTATTTAAATAACATATAATGTTTTACCTGCTAGATTAACCAAGCAAAAATTTTGAATGCCAGTACACAGTGCCAGGGGTATACTGTATCTGGCACATTCGTGTGTTGCTAATGGCATTGTACATCGAGTGTTCCATTTGGGAAGCAATTTGGCAATACGTATCACAAGCCAGTAAAAACATTCGTACCCTTTGACTCAGTAATCCCATTTTTTGGAATGTATCCTTAGGAAATAATCCAAAATATGGGAAAAGCCATATGTACAAGGATGTTTAAAGTTGTCATTTACAACAACAAAAGTGTGCAAGTGACTGGGTATCCAGCACTTGATGAATGGATTAACATGGTTATGATATTTCAAGTTGGTAGAATACCAGGAAGCCATTTAGAATTATGGTTATAAAGAATATATAGCAACTTGAAAAAGAATTATTTGAGGACCGGGGCATAACTGCAAAACTGAGGGCTCTAAATGTTTGGGCTGCCAGGAGATAATGATGCAGTTTAAGCAAAGATGATTATGACCCAGGATGGTTCTGAGGGATTAACGGGGGCCTGAAAGAGTTTACAGGCTTAGGCACAGTTGAAAGCCATTAACCTCAGCATATTATCAATCTGTATAAAAGGCCAGAGGTTTTGTTCCCAGGTTTTCCATGTTAGGAGCTCCTTTAAAAATAAATCTTGGTCAAATATTGGGCTCTCGGAAAAGTCATGATGCATTTTTGCAACGAAAAACATAGAAAAAATACGTCATGACTTTTCCGACAACCCAGTATATGATGATAAAGGAGAACTGACTGGGTGGTGAACACACAATGTGATATGTAGATGACGTATTTCAGAATTGTACACTTGAAACCTATGTCATTTTACTAACCATTGTCACCCCAATACATTTTAATAAAATAAATTTTGGTGGAAGAAAAACAAGTAACTGTGTGTATGACATTTATTCTGCACCATGTTTATAATTACACACTAATGCCACGGCAATCTCGGTTTTAATGTTGGTGGTTTGTACTCTTGTTTGAGCTATTCACAAGTTCCATGATGTGGCCTCCTTTATAATTTTGCTAAAGCACAAGGTTGAATGTTAGGGTTTCAGGACAAGTGTGTGGAAGCAAATCCCTTAGCCGAGGGAGCCCCCACTTGACTTGCTGGGCATGTGCCGGGAACATCCATGAGTTGTCTCATGTAATTCCCACTGCGATGCTGGGAAGTAGGTGGTATCACCCCCGTTGTTGGCAGCCACGAACTGATCCTGGGAGAGGTCAAGTAACTTTCTGAAGGTCATTCAGGGAGTCGCCAGTGGAGCCCTGATTTGAGTCTGACTGAAAGCCTGTCTCAGTTAGTTTCCTCGACTAAAAATAGAGATGATAATCTGTGCTGACAACTCTGAGTGGACAGCAGAGAATCAGGTCAATACAGTAAACTGCTCACGCACACGCCACAAATACAATGTGTATTAGTTTGTCGTCATAGGATGACTTTTGTGCCTCATTAGGATTATCCATTGAATTAAATTGAAAACCAGGAAGCGGAGAAATTAATCACAAGGAAGAGAAAATAAGATTGTTGGGAATGGTGAGAAGGTAAACATGGTTTTTGAAACTTGATTTCAGGGAAGATAGGACACACCCATGTTTGAATGCTAAGGGGCCATCAGGGGAAGTGAGTTTTTCATTGATTTTAATTCTGTTGGCCTTTCTTAAGGAAATGCAGTGAAGTAGTTTCTGCTCTCATAAAGTCTAACTTCATTCTCTAAATGTGTGTTCTGATCATGCTGGCTTTTTTAATATGGTAACTGAATTCTCAGATCCCACCAATCCATGTTGGGGCTCCCCTCCTGTGCTGAGAGGCACAGCCCCATGGGGTGATCCTACACAAACAACAGGAAAGCAAGGAGAGGCCTGGGGCGCCAGCCTCTGCCCTCTGACCTCCTTTTCAGCCCTACTTCCCTCAAGCTCACTCACCAAGAGAAAGTACAAATGCGAACAACTCACTCACTTGTGCACTTGGGGTTGTTTTTCACATGGGTGGTTTTTTCATCACTGTTACTATTATGGGAAGGAAGGCAGCCCAGGCATTGTTTCATATTCACTCATCTGTGTGGGTGACATTTGGGTTTTTGGCTCTTCTCTGCATGTCTTGTGTGCAGAGAAGGGGTTTTTAGTAAACAGTTCCATTACTTAGCTGTTCTTGTAACTCTGAAAACCCAAGTGAACTATAATGGAACTTTGACTCGGTGACTGGGCACGTGGGGCCGTGACTCTTTTGTTTTGTTTCCTCCCTTTGACTGATAGTTAATGTATCTAACCGAATAGAATTTTCAGAGTAAAAGGAAATTCAGGTACTGAAATAAGAACTAAAAATAAGTTTTTGGAAGCCTTTTTAAAAAGAAGGTTTTGGCTTTTGAAAAATGAATATCAGAGACCCACACTTACTGTTAATCTTAGGTATATTTCTAAATACTTTCTATATAGCCTTTCTTCCCAAGTAAAATGACTACCTTCCCCATGCAGAATTTTCCTGAATTGTCACTGATATTCCAGGCATAGACTGTGTAGTGGGTGTTTGTGAGCATGGTCACCTGTGTGTATGGTGTGTGTGTGTGTGTGTGTGTGTGTGTGTGTGTGTGTGTTTTATGGTGTGTGTGTTTTATGGTGTGGGGTGTGTGTGTGTGTGTGTGTGAGATTTCTCTCACTTTCAGTGCCTGATGACTTTCCTGTGTTTCACAGGTGTTTGAGATGGACATCTCTAAACAGCTACAAGCTTATGAAGTTGAGTACCACGTGCTTCAAGAAGAACTTATCGATTCCTCTCCTCTCAGTGACAACCAAAGAATGGACAAATTAGAGAAAACCAACAGCAGCTTACGCAAACAGAACCTTGACCTCCTTGAACAACTGCAGGTAGAGCTCACTTAGGAAGCAGCTTCCTGAGCCTCAAGTGTGTGGTGGTTCATTAACTCACCAAAGGCGCTAGCAGGCCGGGCATTCCCGTGACCCCGCTCTGTTTATAGTTGGGATCAAAGGTATCCCCGAAGAATGGAGCCTTTTTATTAGGGAGCAGAGAGGTTGTCCTTCGCGGAGGTCAGACAGTCCTGGAACTTGCTGAGAGGCTGTGTCTGCACTCAGCCTTTTAGGAAACGGGCCCAGAGATGAACTTGGGTTCAGGATGCCATGGTGCTATTAGCTGAATGCCAGCAATTGTGCTTTGAGTCATGATGAGAGAATCAAAGGCTTGGGCTTCCATGAGCGAAGCCAGCTTGGTCCATGGAGGGGATATTAAGGGAGGAAAGTGACACCGAAATCTTCCAGAGTGTGCGATCATGATACGTGAGTCCTTGGCGCAAATGCAAAGGTTTGATTAATGAAGGACACAGTTCTCCACTCTGGAAGCTTCCATTTTAACATGGGACAAGTGTGGATGAGGACATACTGTAGAAAGGCAGACACAGACCCTGCACGCAGAAGGGAGACATGGAGCAAACACGGAGAGGTACAATTCGAGACCTGGCTTTCCTGGGTCTGGTGGTGTCCCCACCCATACTGTCACCCGAGGCAGACTGCTAACCTCTGTCCTGATCCCCTCATTTGTGTGACAAGGACAAGAAGAATGCCTAAGTGCTTAGCACAGCTCCTGTACCAATCAGATAGAATAAAGGCACCATACCATCTCCTTTTTTAAACAACCATAAATGGGTGGTAATGCTGTCAATGTTAAGGAATTGTTTGTGGAGTGTTTAAAAAATTTTGGTTTGAGTTTCTGCAGAGAAAAATACATATTTTTCCCCCAAGTGTGTATTTTATGGTGGTGTTGGGCTGACCTTAGAATAGGCTTTCCGTCCTGATCTGAGCCCCTTGTTTTTCTCTGTAGAAGTTGCTGCTCTGCAGATATAAGCTTGACGATGATACGAGAAGGCCAGCATTTGAGAGCCTAATAAATCAGCCCTTCTCTGCAGTGCATTTCTCCCAGCAGGGATTTGTCCCAGTAGATCCGAGTAGATATTTATTGTAGAGGAACAAAGAAAAATGCTTTCCCTACCCAGTCTTAACTACCTGTCATATTTAGAAATTTAGCTGCTCCCCTCCTCCCCTCCCTTCCCCCCCTCCCCCAAGGTTGAGATGTCCTAACTAATAATATGTCTGAGGGCAATCTCTCCAGGACGTCACAGCTGCAACACGAAGGGAAGGTTCCAGGGGATAAAGAGCCTTATTTGGCCTGTAAAGGTCTGCAGTGTAGGTGGTAATTTTAAATGACTTCCAAACAAACAGTAGTTCCCTGAAATATAGCAGGATGGAAACATTTCTAACAAAGCTCAGACTTGCATTTGAAGCTCTTGACTTGTTCAAATAGGCAGTACTCAAATAAAAGGTTCATTTTATTGGGCTAAAGCCCAGGTGTGTGTGTGTGTGTGTGTGTGTGTG
>NW_017731376.1:5870278-5894446 GCF_001890085.2 Hipposideros armiger | reverse complement strand
GAGAGAGAGAGAGAGAGAGAGAGAGAGAGAGAGAGAGAGAGAGAGAGAGAGAGAGAGAGGCGCGCGCACGCCTAAGAGAAAAGAATAATTTTATGCTGCTTCTGTGACACTGTCCCTTTTTGTGAAGAGAGGGGAGTTGTGAAAAGCTGCCCCAATACCTACATTCTTCAAGAAAGGCATCAGGTGGTAATGGTAATAACAGACGTTCTCCTTGGAACGGTCTTTGTCTTGACCAAGTGGCTTACCAAGTCTGGAGGCACATTGAGGACTACAGCTTGTGCCAGCCCAGCATTCTTGACTGAGGCCTTGCTGAGTAGGGTGCCAGGGCCACCAACATCCATAAGACACTGCTGCTCTCAAAGAGTTGGGGCTGTGTTGTCCATTTCTGGGTGCTTGTCTGTAGCTTTCCCATTACAAGTCACATGGATTTACTGTCTTTCAGCCAGACTCTGTGAGTCTGTGAGACTCACACCTTTTTTTTCTTTTTTTTTTTAATTAACAATTTTCAGAGCCCAAGGATACGTGTTCAATGCAATGCTTAATTTTCTTTCTTTTTTTAAAGATTTTATTCGGGAATTGGGAGGAGAGGAACAGCATTGGGGAATTGGGGAAGGGGAACAGACAGGTAGACAAATTGCTATTTTGTTCTTCAGTCTAGTTGTGGAAGATGTCGCTTCACTGGCCCATGTTGGTATGATCATTGTGCTCTTCCCGGGTGAGGCAATCGGTCACCAGTCATTGGTCGGTCGCTCACAGCGGCTCCCAGTAGCTCACAGCAGCTACCAGCCGCTCACGCTGGCTGCCAGCCACTCACGTAGCTCACAGCAGCCCACTGCTGCCCTGCTGCAGCCTACGCCATCACTGGCGACTCACAGCAGCCCAGCTCCAGGTGGAGCTGTTGTTCATCATCTTAGCTATAGAGGGCGAGCGTCACTGGCCCTCAATGTGGGATCCGAACTGCAGCCCTGCTGCTCAGAGCTGGTGCTCCCAAGCCAGCTCTTAACCAGCTAAGCCACTCAACCGGCCTATTAATTTTCAAACATAAATCTTTTTTTCCCCCCAAAGTATCACAATTGACCTGTTCTCAAGCTTTGTTCTGAAGTCCTGTTTATTTTCTTGTTAAATGCTCAAGAGTATTGTCCAGCAGCCTGAGACCAAACAGTTAACCTGTTTTGTCCAGTAGCATACCTAAGACGATTGCACAGACATGTCAGATGGTGCCATGTAATAACGGACATATATTTTTCATAACAATCCACTGCAAGTTGTCGAGTGCCCATGAGCTAGCTAGATGCTGTGGAAAGCCAGACCCATGCGCAGGATGAGATGTCTGAAAGAGCTTCAGTGTCATTGAGACCTGACGTTCATGCAGAACAGTAAATGGCCGTGCATAGCAGCTGACTGCTAAGCTGTGCCGTACATCCCAGAATGCCGTGGGGCTTCTGAATGAGTGATCCTTGCTAGGGGTGGCCCTGACCGTGGGTAGGACTGTGAGGATGGGAGAGGGCTGCTTGGAGATACACACCAAGCATGACCACCCCTGCCTAGTAAGCTGACAACTTAGAATTTCAGTCCTTCTTTTCCTTCTATTTTGAGTGTTCCAGAAGCACAGTCAGAGCTAGACTTTGAGTCGTGAGTTGTCTGTCTGGCACAAGTATTATCTTGTTCAAAACACTGTTTACCCTGTTTTGAAAATGAGGGGGAAAAAAATATATATATATACACCATTTTTCCCACCCAAAATAAATGGGGACATGTAGAGGCCTAGACAGGATTAACAAGACAGAGCAGTATCTTAATGACCCAGTCCTCTGAGCAGCACAGAATGTAGCTGTGAGCTGAGGCAGGGGCCAGGAAGGCCTTGGGGACAGCAACGTAAAAGTCGTCGGGGCTGCTGTGGTTTTCTCCAGAAACCCCTCAGCTTCAATGGCGCCAATTCACCCGTTGCCTGGGAAACCTTCCTGAGTCCATTAGAGAAAAGCACCTGGAAGTTCTACCCCCCTGACGTTAATTTTGTGCTAGGTTCTGAGGCTGAGAGCAGGTGCACGTGAGGACACTGCCTCGCTCCGTGGTGGTGGTGACCGGTCTGAGAGACCGTGCACGTGAGCCCCTTAGCAGAACGCTCAGCTATTCTGAGCACTCCACCCGTGTTCCAGGGGAAATGCCCATGTCCCCTGACATAGTGATATCTCGTTACTATAAGGAAAATAAAAAGAATTTCAGATTAGAGCACATTACTACTCAGGCCTTTACATGGAATCCATTTTGACTGTCGGTCTGAAATCAATTTGTACTTGTAAATATATGTAGTAGTGAGAATAGGCTGACTGTGCTGTAGTAATAACGCTCAGATCTCAGTGGCTTAGCACAATAGAGGCCTTTTCACCCCCAAAGCCCCACCTCTTCTCCATGCAGCTTCCTTTGGCGATATCAGAGCTGCAGCCGCTGTGTGGGTAGCCTGGAGCTCGGGCTCCTGCATGCTGAAGTCACCATCTCAGCAGGTAGCTTCCAAAGTAGCCACTGCAGGGGAGGAAAATGCTAGAGGGTCTCAGGGTGGCCGGGCCTGCCTGCAAGAGAACCTGGGAAACGTAGTCTTCCTGTGTGGCCGGAAGCACTGATAGTAAACAATAGATTCCTCTCTGCTAAAATATGACTCCACATCGTCTCCCAAATATGACAGCAGCGTGTGCAGTAGGTCCCCTGGGCCGTTGCATTCTCATGTTTTTCTTTATTCTCCAGGTGGCGAACGGTAGGATCCAGAGCCTGGAAGCCACCGTGGAGAAGCTCCTGACCAGCGAGAGCAAGCTGAAGCAGGCTGCCCTGGCCTTGGAGCTGGAGCGCTCGGCGCTGCTGCACACGGTGGAGGAGCTTCGGAGGCAGGCTGCAGAGCTGGGCGGTCCGCGGCCTGACCGCACGCAGCCCCCGCCCACGGGCGACTGACACACGGGGACAGCACCCCGCCAGGCATGGCTCTGGAGGAGACCTTGCAACACCATCCGGACACTGTCCAGGCCTTAACTGAGAGAGAAAGAAGGTGCTGGATGGGGAGAATGAAGTGCGAAGCGTGCGTCTCAGGGAGGAAACAGGCTTGCCAGCAGGCAGATTCTTCTGAACTAGTAAAACTTGCAATTCAGGGGGGCGAACGCCCCATTGTTTTTGTTGTTGTTTAGGCTCCACTTGGTCCCTTCTCCGGTTCTAATTACTATAATCAGTAGATTTAGATGGCATGGACATGAATAAATGCACCTTTGTGTTTCCTTTTTTGGTATCACTTTGTCTGTAAGGAGCATTCATAATACTGTGGAATTTCAAAAGCTGGAAGTGCTCGAGATAATTACTCTGGCAAAGATGTGGGTCCATCGTTTTTCCAAGGAGGGTTGGAGTGACTGCACCCTCGGCGTTACCTGCAGGGCGTGTGCCCTTCGCCTTCCATCTTTGCTATGGAAGACCAAGGTAACCATTGGGAAAGATCAAAAGTGATTTATTTAAATTTAACATCTTGAGTTTGGTCTCTGTCCTTGATATGTAATGAAGTTTCTTTTTCTAAAAACATAGTATTTTCATACATTTTTTTTGCGTAGCCCTTAAGTATTGATCAAAGTCATTGTAGATAAATGTTTTATGGGAAGATCACCATTTTTTAGACTACCAGGTATTGCTAGCATGCGCCCTGCAGCGGTGGCATTCGAGATATTTATTTATTTGTGGTGTTTTCTATCCATGTTCTAGAGTCCTGTATGCATTTTTGCCTGTTGTATGACGGACTGCAGCTGTGTGTCCCTTGGAGCCTCTACCTGTTGGGAATCTGATTCCTTGCAGGAGTAGCAGGCCACATCAGGATTTTTAGGGTGCCAGAGATTCTGGGACTTTCAAAAAAGATCAGCCTAAAATTGCAATCAAATGTATGGCAGCTGAGAGCAGGGTTTTCGAGGTAGGATGTGTGTATTGACCATAACTCACAACACAGTGACGCCCCCTCCCCACTCGCCCCACTCAGGATGATGAAGACCCTGTGCCTTCAACAAGCAAAAAGCCGCTCACGGTTGCCCTGGTTTCATTTGGTTGCTATGTTGGGCCTCTCCCATGTGCTTTCAGAATGGGGGGTTTTCTTACAAAGGGTGGATTAGAGAGGAACTGTGTAGGCACACGTCACTTCCTTCAAAGAAGAATCATTGCTGGTCCTTGCAACCACTTGTTCTATCCCAAAGGAGTTTCTTTTGACTTTCTCAGTGGTGGGCATCTCTTTGAGTCTGAGGTGAAAATAATTTTCAGATCTGATATCATTATAAATCTTCCCAGACATTTCAAAGGGGGACAAACATGTTGCCCCCAGTGCCTAAACACTTGGTTGACATTTGGGACACTCCTGATCCCCATGTCAGAGGATAGTAGTTCTCTTCATAAGCCAAGATTACAAGCCCAGTAGCCTTTAACCCAAGTTGTCCCTCCCATCAGATATAACTTAGAGAAGTTAACAGTTGAGGGCTTTTCCCCCAATATTTTACTGTTTGAATATTTAATAATGTTGAAATTTGGACAACTTATGACCATTCCTCAAAAACACTGACTCTGCATTAAATAAGAAACAAGAAAGCAATAAAACAATTCATGTGCACAGTTTTATGGTGGTTTTTTGTTTGTTTGTTTGTTTGTTTTATTATCTTTGAATTTTTGCTTTTCAGCCCAGGAGTGAAGGAATGCCTCACGAACACCTATAGGTCAGTGTGTGACTATTACCTAAGCATCGGTGAACTCATTTGAAGTGTTGACATCCTGTGTTTTTAGAATTGCTACCCAAGTGCTTGTTATGTTGTAACATCTCTACTTGGGGTGTGAGCAGTTGCACTAATGAGACCAGTTCCATCAGTTGTGTGTGCCATCGAGTGCTGCTATGTGTAACATTGCACTGGGCAGAGGGGACTGTTGATGTGAGCCTGTGTCTGAGACAGTCTGAGCCAGTGACGTATCCAGGGAAAGAAAAACACACAGAACCAACTCGCATCACTGTGTGAGGGACCCGTAGAGGCAAACTTTTAAACGAAGTAAATTTCATATTATATTTTTTCCAAATGCACTTGTGCATGTGCACTTGAAGGTTGGTTTTCTTGTGATACCATTTGTGCCCTCTTAGACTTAGGGCATTGAGCCCGCAGGAAGCACAGTGTTACTTAGAAAACATGTAGAAAAATGTCTTCTTTGCCGAACACTCAGCTTGGGGCCCTCTTAGGTCTTACATGGAGATAGAACAACAATGTCTGGGGATTTGTGTGTTTGGTTTGGTGAGTCCAGAGAAGAGGTGCTCTGATTGCTGTGGGATATAGGATTCGTTACAGGAATTAGACCCAGCACAACCGTGTGGGAAGCTGAGAAGTGAATTTGCAGAAGGTGTGCAAATGGAGGTATGCGAACCAGCTAGTCCATCTGAGAAGCAAAACTGCTGAAGTACGCATGGGTAGGGCGGTCTGCAGCGAGCTCTGTAAGAAGCTGTTACTGCCATGTAGTGGCCACCTCTGCATTTACAGCCAGGTGCCTAGTGGTGGACCTGGGGCCAACCTCGGTCAACACTCAAGGTCAACACTTGAGAAGAAGAGATGGAGGTGGAGTGGACAAGGACAAGGATAGGCATGTGTGTGTCTGCTGGTCGCCATATTTGACTGATGACCTCCAGAGAAAAAATAACCTTTCACTTTTGCCCTCGAAATCTCACAGAAGTGCATCTTTGAATCAATTTCCACATACAACCACCCAGGGAAGGGAGCTTTGACTTAACTCAGATGACACTACAGAGCCACCACAGTTAATTTTAAAACCTACCTAATTTGAATGATAGCATGCACATGTGAGTCATTTTACAGAGACCATAAATAGATGTGACTAGTGATCCATGGAGCTCACATTCACAGATTGATTTTGACTTTGAGAATCACTGACGGTGCAACATTGGAGACTAAGAACGGCAACAGACCATTGCTGGCATCCAGGACTTAACCCCCCACCCTTCATCTGCTGCCCTCAGCCAAGTGTTACCAAAGTTCTACAAATTAAAACCCAGAGACGTTCTGTGTGGTAAAATAATCTACAGGCCACATTGTGTTAAATCAAAACTGCATTAAGGGTTTGGAATGGCTCAGAGTAATCTTGAACTGTGAAAGCTGGAGGGAGCCTTCTACTTCATACTAGAAAAACGCATCCCACCTCATTGTATAGAGGGAAAAGCTAAATAAGGTGAAGAGAGGTTCAAAATCACGTAACGGTTGGCTGCACGATCAGAGTAGATTCCCAGTGTCCTGACTGCTTAATAGTCAATACCATCCAGCTTTAATTGCTGTGAGTTTTGAGAATCATTTCTGATCATGTCAAGATTCAAAGCAAGGAAAGACCTGTCTCATTCTCACAAGGGGGATCTGTATAGTAAGGAGCCCAAATCAGGTTTTCTCCTGAAATGTGATGTCTCCACAGGCATTAATTTATTGTAAGGTAAACCCCGGGGGCTCTCCAGCCCAGCCCTATGTGCAGACTCATAGACAGAGGAGCCGTACTACAATACAACAGGGTCTGGGTTGATGGGGTACAATGTTTGTTCTTGATAGCCATTTCTTTTTTCCTTTAGACCTTTGAAAACTCTGGCATTGTAATAGTTTTAGGGAAAAAAAGAACCCAGAATTGCTTTTGGTTTTATAAAAGGGAAAGCTTCCAATATGTCAAGTTTTTTGCTGCCATTTTTAGAAATGATTAGGAAAAGGTAAGAGTTATGATATGGAGCAGCCACTGTCTTATCTGGACAGATGGAAACTGATTTTTAAAAAACGAACATTTTAGTATCTACGCTTCATAGATACCTGCCTTCATATCTCTAAACTGAGTAATCAGCAATTCTGGTTGTAAACCCTTATTAGCAAAGTGTTTGAATTGACACCATTGTGTGCATGTTTATTTTAAATTTCATACATGACTAAATTTTATTATAAAATAGAAGTTTTAAAATGAGGTAAAATATTTAAGGTTATTAATAAAAACTGATATCCCATGTTTTTAAGAAAAATGAACATTTAATTTTAAATATTGTTTTGAGATAGAGTAATTTGCATGTCAGTTTCCAAGTTCAGCCTAGGCTGATGGTTTTAATGCACTGTCATAGCTGGAAAAGGTGGCTTTGGAAATCTAGTAACTCTAAATGGAGGAAGGGCACCTACAGGTCACATGAAGTCATGATGCTCATTAATTCACTTTGATTCACCAACTATGCAAAGGTTTCTGTTGAAATCTGTCTAGAAAAGTTCCACCTTCTTTGATGGCAGACTATTGCAAAGTAATCAAAACATGTTAAGAGTTTTAGATTTATAAACCAAGGACTTTAAAGCACTCCAACTCTTCATTTGGAAAGTTTTGAACAAGTTATAAAAGCGTTTCCAAGATTGAGTAACACGCTCACATGGTTTTGTTGGCCAAAAGGTGACCTAAACAGTGGAAACACTTCCAAACATCCTTTTCTGAAAATCCCTTTCCATAGCACTTTCTCAGCAGTCTTGTCTTGGGCCCCCTCATCTGGAGCCCTCTCTTCTCAGTAGCCAGCATAGTGTAGGGAGTTCTGGTCTGGGGGCCTTTCGCCATGTGGCTGCAAGCTCACCTGCGTGTGTGCCTGCTGCGAACATGGCGTCTTGCCACCAGCCCCTTCCCTGCAACCCCTCAGGAGCCTGGAGGTCCTGGGCCCGGCAAAGTGCTGGGCTGAGCAGAGCAGAGAGGACCTGAACACTGTATGTGTTAAAAATAGTAGCTGTGACTCACTGCACTTCATTACCGCAGCGCCCTTTCCTCGGAGCCACTGAGACAGCCTGGACAGTCTAACAGGGTGAGGGGGAAACGGCGCTGTCACATTCTTTCTCCCAGTCAGATTCGTCTGCTTTTCCTCACTCTCTGGCTCCATCTGCCTGCCCTTGTTTTTCCCTTATTCTATATTTGGATCTATGTTGACCAATTCTGGGTGTCTCCTTCCTGTTCTTCAGGACATTGCTTCTTTCTACACCTCTGTGTTTCTCATTTCTTCCAACCATTGGAAAAGCTGATGCTTTGATGACTGTTATACTTTGGCTTTGGTCCTCAGCACCCTGCAGGGTAACATCCTGAGCTGCCATCTTGGGGAATCTATGCAGATGTAACACATTAGGAATGTAGAGGCAAGTTTGCTTGGGGGCCATGAAATGATATCAAATTTCTGCCCAAGTCCACACTTCCTGTACTTTCTACCAAGGATGGCGTGATCCATCTTCTATTGAAGTACATGGTAATTAACTTTACGTCTAAATGTCATAAGCTCAAATCATCTAAATGGCTTGGTTATTAGAAAGGATGAAATGTGCTTTTTGACTCAGGCTTCCTCTCTCTTCCCTCACATGCTTCTGGGATCGCTCTTAATATCACTGTAGCCCGTACTGTCTTCCCATTGTGTAGAAATGGACCTACCCGCCTGCCTCTCCGCCTCAACTCTGCAGGCATTGACGTATCACCTGCTTACCTGTTTTCATCCTTTTCAGAAAATGGTTGTGGTGCCTCCTAATATGAACCCAAGCCCTGATGTAGGCCCTGGGACTACAGGATAAGCACCTGCCATCATGGAGCAGGGGACATAGGTAATTGAAATAAGTCAACAAACATCACGGGTGGGGGCCGCCTGCCTAGAGTAGACAGAGAAGGCTTAGCTGAGGAGCTGGTATTCAAGATGAGATCCAAAGGATAAGAAAAGGGATCAGCCGAGGAGTTGGGTGAGAGTATCCTCGGCAGCTCAGTGTTAGAAGATGGAAGAGTACTTTCTAATGGATGCATAATTCTATCCTAACCTTAAATCTTGGCCAAGAAATATATTTTTTCAAAAACCTCAACCCACTTACTATGCCTTTTTCAGATGACAAGAAAATAGCAATGTTTTTCAAGATAAAATTCATTGCTATATAAGTACAAATGATAAATTATTGGCCTCATCCACTGATTGTGATGTGAACATGGTGATGGGCACCTGACAGGGAGTGACCTTGTTACTTCAGTTTATTCTAGCCTCACAGGCGGACCTGACAGAGAGCCTGTGGCCACAGCCACATAAACTTCATCCTGTGATAACGGGGAAACTAGACGTTGGGAAGACATTCTTTAAAGTTCGGTGAGATTTCATGGCATGGGAGTCCAAAAATGAAGGTGAGTCAAGAGGCATCATGAAACTCTCCAAAAGTAAATCCTATCTATTCAAATTACATTCCAGGGCACTGAGAAACTTCAAGCAAAGAATAGCTCAATTGCTGTTAGTATTCTTTTGGAATGAGTGGACATTGGAGGAAGGTCCTAGAAATGGGATTGCAGAAATCTTTGAAAAATTATAAAGCTAGACAAAATTTCCAGTTTTTTTGCTTTTTCTTAAGGGAGGAAGTGATGGTGTAAATTATGGCTCACTGAGCACTGTGAAACTCAGTACTTATTGACATCAATCATAAAGATGTTCTTTGCAGACATTCTTTTAATCCTCAGAGCCTTCTTTAAGGAGTCACAGGGCTTCTCAGACGCTTCTCCTGAGCAACATTTGTGTTAAATCTAATGTGCACTGTGCAACTGAACATGTGATCTTATTTTGACTTGATATTTCCAGAACATTCAAAGCGAAATTGGTGACTCTTCAGTTAGCAAATACACAAGCATTTTGTTCTGACCCATGACTCATTTTGACCCCGCTCCAGTATTACTTAATTCCAATTATTTCATGCTTTCGCATATCTTTACCATCCTTGTAAGTCACCATAAAATATTTGAAGAACAAGAGGGAGCCTGGAAAATATAAATAGAAGCAACATCTAGTGGTTAAAACACAAGCCCTGACGTGAGCTGGAATCCAATCCCGAGTCCTAGTGTGTAAAAGAGAAATAACAGCTACTTCATTGGGTTGTTGTGGGAATATTTATGAAGAATGCTGTGGCTGAGACAAAGTCAAAAAACAATAAATGTTAGCTATCATTGCATTATGATTATATAAAGCAAATAAATCTAATTCTGTGAGCTTGAACTCAACCCCAGGCAAAATTCCTCAACAGATTGTAAACACAGTTAAAAGGTGATTTTTAAAATTAGTACAATTCCCTAAGACAATGTCATGTCAGGCCAATATAATTTTATATTTTTGAAAGTATAATTACCAAATATAAGATGGAAAGCTGTAGGAAAACATACCTCGATGTCAGCAAAACTTTTGACAACAATAGCTTAAATAAGTTAAAGCTTATTAAAGTTTAAATAAGTTAAAGTTACATGGACAGAAAGAGAGTTTAATTGGGTTGATTTAACAGTTTAAACCAGTAAGACCACTAGATAGTGTAAGAACTCCATTGACTTGTAAGATATTTAGCTGGCACCTGAGAATTGCTTGGTGGTGTGGAAAAAAAACACATTGGAGTTGGTGTCAGAATTATATTGTTGTTGGAAAAGTCATGATGCATGTTTGCAACAGATAGCACAAATTCATTTTTGAAAGTAATAGGGTCATTCACATATATATTATTGCTATGTCATTTGACAACTGACAGTTCTCGCTTCATTTTGAAAAAAAATTGAGCGATTTGGTTGAGTTTTGGAGATTTTACAACAAGTTGAAGATGGAAGACCAAACTGCGCATTTTTGCCATATTTGACTGTTTTACTTCCATAAAGGGAAGAACGCACGTCAAGCTTGTGAAAAGTTGCATAAAGTTTACGGTGACAATGCTCTACAAGAACATCAGTGCCAACGATGGTTCACGAAATTCCGTGCTGGTGATTTTTATCTCAGCGATGCTCCTCAGTCAGGGAGGCCCACCGAGGTTGATGATGACAAAATGAAGGCATTGATTGAGTCAAACCCACATTATACGACACGAGAGATTGTAGAAACATTGAACATCCATCATTCAAGCATTCATGACCACCTGAAGAAGCTGGGATATGTAAGCAAGCTCAATATTTGGGTTCTGCATGAACTCAAAGAAGTTCATTTGACAGCGCATATAAACATCTGCAATATGCTCATTAAATGTGAGGAAAACGATCCTTTTTTGAAGCGATTGATAACTGGTGATGAGAAGTGGATTGTTTACAACAATGTGGTGTGCTAACAGTTTTGGTCTCGACATGATGATTCGCCTCAAACAACATCGAAAGCAGACATTCATCAGAGGAAGGTTATGCTCTCAGTGTGTCGGGATGTTAAAGGTGTTGTGTTTTTCGAGCTCCTACCAAGGAACCAAACAATCAATTCAAATGTGTACTGTCAGCAATTGGACAGTTTGAACGAATCCATCATCCAGAAATGCCCAGAGCTTATTAATTGTAAAGGAGTTGTGTTCCATCATGACAACACGAGACCACACACAAGTTTGATCCCCCGTCAAAAATTATTGGAGCTTGGATGGGATGTGTTGTCACACCCACCATACTCGCCTGACCTTGTGCAGTCAGACTTCCACTTGTTTCGCTCTCCTCAGAACTCCCTGCGTGGTATAACATTCAATTCAGATGAGACTGTAAATCAGCACTTTGTTCAGTTTTTCACAAATAAAGACAGCTCCTTCTATGAACGAGGAATTATGCAGGTCATTGAAAGATGGCAAAAGGTTATCGAACAAAACGGACAATATATCATTGATTGATCTTTGTTCTTTATATAAATAAATGACCTTTGAAAAACATAGACAAAATACGTCATGACTTTTCTGAAGACCCAATAGTAAAGAAACCTGGTTTCCACCTTTTCAATATGTGGTCTTTCTAAAGCATATTTTCCATGATTGTTATGTTACATACACATAGTAAAAACTCAAAAACACAACAGAAACATATGAAATAATAAGAGGAAAGTCCTCCAAATATTGCCCGAAGGTAATCATGTTTATTAGTTTCTTACCTCTTCAAAAAATTGATATGTGTATTACAGGAAACATGTATGTGTGTGTTTGTGGAAACATTTTGGTTTGTGAAAAGTAGCAGGGGGCAGAGGGCGTGTGGAATGTGTGCTACTGTCTTTTAGTGGGCAAAGAGCAGAGATGCTGCCAAATATCCTACAGTATGCAGAGCAGCCCCCCACAAAGAAGACTTATCAACCCAGAGACAAGCCCTGCTTTGGGGCAGTGGTTTTGAAACCTGAGTGCATCAGAATCCCCTGAAGAGTTTGTGAAAACAGATTGCTGGGCTTCACCCCCACAGTTTCTAATTTAGTAGGTCTCAAGTAGGGCCCCAAGATTTCTACAAGTTTCCAGGCAGGTCCAGGGATCAGAGTTGACTAATCTCTTCCCTTGCCCTCATGGACAAAGTGTGCTCACCAGCACCAAGTCTTGGTTCCGCCAGTAGGAAGGAATAAATGAGAGAGAGAAACACTGTCCATGCTACGAGAACCAACCAAGAAGTAGTGGGAATAGCAGAAATCATTTCCATTCATAGCCTATTGGCAAGAACTCAGTGATGTAGCCAAACCTAGGTACATAACAGGCTGGAGGGTGTGGTCTCCTGCAGAGCCAGCAAAGATGGCAGGGATTTTGTTACAAAGAGAAAAAAGAATGAGTATTGGGGAGAGTTTGTTGTCTCTGCTAAAAGGCGCTGCTCGATCTGCACCTTCTCCCCTACTCTCCCCCCTCTCCTCGCTTCCTACCTCTCCTCCTCACTTGCTGTTCCCCAGCTACACTGAGTCTGCTCTCTGCAGGCCAGCACACTCCAATCACAGGGCCTTGTGTTCCCTGCTCCTTCTGCTTTGGAAGCCCCTCTCCCAGACGTTCATTGGGTTTATTCTCTCGCTTCATTCAGGTCTCAGCTCAAATGTTACCCCTTAGGGAGGCTGGCCCTGACCACCTATCTGCCAGGTACCCCCGCCTCAGCTGCCCCTTACCCTTTCTCCCCTGAGCCTGCTGTCTCTGTCCAAGTCCCTCGGACATGTTTTTGCATATTTACTTGCTTCTCTATTTGTCCCTGTCACAGGAAAGCAGGATTTGTGAGGGCACAGCTTGTCTTCTTCACGGTTATATCCTGAAACAGCACCTGGCACAGAAGAGGCGCTCAAATATTTGCTGAACACGTGAAAAAGGGCATGTCCTCTTTTTGATAGACACTGCCCAAATGCCCTTCAAATGGCCTTGTCCTTAGATTTGAAATCCATGAGTGTGTTGAACCCTCACTAATTTGGAATATTTCCTTTGGGTTTCTGGTGCCCAGTGTGGCCCTGGAACATTTGTCCCTTGTGCTTCTGCCTCCAGGGAGCAGCTTCATCTCCCCAGGTCCTTGGGCTGCATGTCCCAGCGGGGGCGTGAGCCAGAGGTAACAAAGTGGGCTGGCGGCAAATCTTCTGAACGAGGCAACACCATTTCTCAAAGGGACATGTGATGGCCACGCCTATTTAATATAGGCTTCGGATGCAGCCACCCGTCTCCCCCGCCAAACAATCACCCTCTATCTAAATTATCTTGACTTACAAGATTCTTAATGGCTCAAAACTGCCTTATCAGCTCAAGTTGATCTAAGAAAATAAACATTTCATAACTGTGATAATATAAGTGGCTCCAGACACAGAGCAGCTCGGCCTGGATGGATGGTTCTTATAAATAAACCAGGCCATCACACACTGCAGAAATAACTAGAATTTCTGTGACTTCATAGGGAGCCAAATGGACGTGCCCTTGCCAAACGAATGCTAAAGTCATCCCATAGTCAAAATGTGGTCAGGCGCTAGACGCAAGCCAAAAACAGTTTGTTCCAATGAAAGCCACTTCTCAAGTAGAACGCGAGCCCTCAAATTGAATTTCTACGCTTAGATTTTAGGGAAAGGGGACATACTACAACAAAATGAGCTCATCTGAAGGGCCTGGTTAAAACCTAACAGAAACAAAATGCCAGTAGCCAGCAGCAGGCCTGGAATCAGGTCTGACTCAGTGGCTTGCGTGTTCTACACCAAAATCCCATGTCATCTGGACTCACAGTGCCCTGCAGCCTGGTGGGTCCTGTGGGATTAAAAACAGGCCAGGCACTGGTCCATGAGACAGAGATTGTCAGCATCACTGGTTAAAATAAAAACAGTTTCCTGTTAACCTGAAAAGGCCAGTTACCAGTAGAACCTCCTTTCCTCAGCATTTTAATTTTTGAGATTTTTATGGTGATAAGAGGAAAGCAAATTATTTTTCAAGGGAGTGTTCTGTAGCAATTTCTCTGGGAAACTATATCTTCTGAAACAAGGTATCCATGTGATCTTTTTTGGATGGACTTAAGAGGAGCCCAGACAAAATCGGGGGATGCTCCCCTTTCTACCAATTAGCTCAGTTTGGTACACCTGGAAGGGAAGGGCTGCACTTAAGCCAGGTTGGCCAAAAGAAGTCATTTGGTTCAGACTGTCCCCATAAATTCCCCTAAGGCACGGGTGATGATTTTTCTTACTCCCTAGATTCCAGATCCTCCCAATGACTTGCTTGGCAATCTCCATTATGGGCAGTCACCAGAAAAGAGCGACTGCCTCCAAAAGCTAGGCCCACTCGAGGCTTGGGAAGGCCCCAGGGCTGTGCCAGAAACAGTGGCCCCAGCAGGGTGGGGACCTGTGGGAAACCATGGGTCATGGCTTCAGGACTGGTAGGCACCAGCCACAAAGTCCCATCTTGGCACCTTCCTAGGTTTTCCAGAAGGTTCTAGCATTTTCAGCACAAGGCAGGGATCATAATCCTGTGGTTTACTGGGGGTGAGTGTGGCCGCTACCACAAGCAGCTCACCAGTCAGGGAGTGCCTTCCACTGTGTTTACTGGTAGGCTCAGACCTCACTGAGCTCAGGTCCTCAGAGCACCAAAAGAAAATATTTTTCATGTGATGTGTTTGGAAACCATTTCTCATATGCAGAGGCCCGCCGAGCCTTCAAAGGCCACAAACCTAAAAATGTTTTGGACACTTTGGAAGCCAAAGAAACTTCTCCAGTTTCCTGAGCCTGTGTGAAAAGGCTGAAAATGTTCTTACAGCTTGTGGTCTGAAGATTCTCCCCTTTCATTCTTTTTTCTTTCTGTTTCTTCCCCCATCAGATCCCTTCCCTGGAAAGCTCAGTTTATGCCTCAACCGTGACAGCTTAGTCCTGACTGAAAGCTACAGTCCAGCTGTGAGAGCTTGAAGGGAGTTGAAGAAACCATCTCCTCTGATGGGGGGGTTTCAAAGTAGAGATGTCAGTGTCCCAGTGTCCTCCAGATCTTTGGGGGACAAACGGTTTTTTATGCTCTATTTATTTATGCATTATTTGTATAGTGCCCATGACCTATACCCACCCTAAGACTAATACCTAAACCATCAGGGGACCTGCTAGGAGAAGACCAAAAGGAACACAGGGTAACGCTGGAAGTTCGGACATCCTGCCTCCAGCTCCGTCTCAGATCGCAGCCTCTCCTGCCAGGCCCCTCCCACTGGCCTGCAAAGCATGGCGGCTCCTCTCCAGGCGTCCCTCCAGGCTTCTGAACCCCAGAGCAGGCAGCGTAAAGACTTAAGCTGGAGCCCCCCTAACCCCCATAAAAATTCAATGGCAAATCAAGCAAATACTCTAGGACTGCACAGTCCAGTTGCCACTGGCCACACATGGAAACTGAGCACTTGAAATGTAGCTGGTGCGACTTGAGATGTACCCTAAGTTAAACTACATACCAGATTTTGAATACTCGGTATAAAAGGAAAAATGTGAACTATCTCATTAATAATGTTTATATTGATGACAGTTTGAAACGATACTCTTTTTGATATATTGGGTTAAATAAAATATATTCAAATTAATTTTACCTGTTTCTTTTTACTTTTATTTGTATCACGTGGCTTCTAGAAAACTTAAAATGCCCTATGTGGTTTGCATAACATTTCCAGAGTACTCGAAACTCTGACAGAATCCCCAGTGTGGTCTGGGAGTCAGGCAAGTTTCTGAAGGGGAGAGAGTGGGGCTGAGATGAGAGAGGAGGTGGAGATGTCATCAGAGAGCAGGGCTTTTCTTTTGGAAAAAAGCTATTTTAACTCATCCGCAGACCAGCTGAGCTGGGGCGTCAAGGGTAGTAGAATAGGAACAAGCTTTTATCAGGGGCTTATTTCAGATGGCTTATTAGCTCGAGCCAGTCTTTTGGTCTGTCCTGGCACATCAGGGGCGGGAACTGGGCAGCTGTGTGAGCCCTTCAG
Source organism: Hipposideros armiger (assembly GCF_001890085.2). Classification (NCBI taxonomy): domain Eukaryota; kingdom Metazoa; phylum Chordata; class Mammalia; order Chiroptera; family Hipposideridae; genus Hipposideros; species Hipposideros armiger. Next base: position 5,878,276 of record NW_017731376.1, on the reverse strand, counting down.
GCCTCCAGGAGGAGAGCAACCTGAGTTTGTCCTGCAAGTCATTGCTACAGACAGCGGCCAACAGAGAGGTAATTTTGTTTTTGTTTGTTTCTTAATCTGGGCAGCCAATCCACATGTAACAGCTGTCGTATCAACGATGTGGAACTATCAAAAGCGCTTACTGTCTATTCAGTGTTCTCAAAAATCCCATTCGGTCGGTTTATTTACTGCCTGCATTTCCCAAATAAGGAAGCAGGGTCCCCAGGGTCTAATAACAGGCAGAAAGTCACCCAAGGTGACACAGGAAATCAGGATTTGCCCCACGTCCCTGCTTCTGCGCCCCAAACCACCATGCTCCACCTTGTTCCAACCTCTGCTTGGCCCTGGGGCCCCACCCCAGCTTCTGGCTGTGCCCACTCCACAGCTGGCTGCTGGCCCAGGCGGGCCTGCTTTCCTGGACTCGGCTGGCTGCTCCTAATCCAACAGGTACAGCCCGAAACCCTGCCTAGCACCCAGCCCTGCGCCTTGGGCTGTGGAATGCAGGAGAAGCATCCAACAGCTGCTCTCTGAAGCTCTCTGCTGGCTGGAGACGTGCACTTGGGCGAGAGGGTCAGCGGAGGCGCCAGGTTCCCTGCATGCTGTGACCCCCGAAGTCAGTTTCAGGCACTCTCTCAGGGTCTGCGTCTTGGCCCGGGACAACTGAGCTTGTGGGGCCTTTGCTTTTTGTCTAGTTCTCTGCTTTCTGTTTCACCCTGGCAGGTTCCATCTGGCATTTAGATCTTATAAATAGCCGCAGCTAGTGTGTGACTTGGGTGGGGACCTGGAGCCTGTACTCCACCCTGAAGGGGGAAAAAAAGCTTATTTAATTCATTTCTGCACTTGGAAGCCTCTAGCTGTTGAGAATGCCAATTAGGCGGCAGCTGCTGGGTTTTTCCTTTCCCGATCCCAAGCCGGCCCCTCTGATTTTCTGAGCCTGTTGACTTAAGCTCTTACAGGAGGTTGGGTGGGGCGGGCGTGGCCAGACCACAGCGGCTCTGAACTTGGCTGGCTGAGCTTTACTGAGGTTCTGCTGAAGCCTGCGGGTGGGGGTGGGCGAGGTCCCACAGAGAGGTCCCTGCCCTGCCCTGTTTCTTCCCAAATGCAGGAGTTTGGAGTAAGAGGAAAGAGGTTTCCCTGAGAGCGGGGAGTCTGGCTGGCCAGTGCCTGAGGAAGGCCCCAAACTCATGCCCTGAACAGATCCTCAGGGACTGGTCTGTCTAGGCCTCTTGGCTCCTGCTTGGGGCTCTGCACCATGCACCTGGCACCACCTATCATGTGTTGTCTTATAAATTACATCCACTCTAAGGAGCCGTGTCCTCCTCAGTGTAGTGGGCATCATAGTGCCCACTCAGGGTACAGGGAGGGTGGCACTTGGCACAGTGCCTGGCACACAGGGAGGGCTCAAAGGTGCCAGCTCTCACCAGCTTCCTTTTTGGATTGAGACACAAAGCCAGAAAACACTCCAAGAACGGTTCCTGAAGGATTGAGAGCAACTTGTAGGAAGACCAAAATGAATTAGAGAACTTCCAGTTATTAGCAAATGTTAATATCTACAGTGATTTTCAAGAATAAAAGCATTACAGAATTAAATGTCAAATGCATGTTAATACATATTTTTAAAAAGCATTACAAGGCAAAATGACAACAAAAAGCAAAGCAAGTGGGTATGTCGACAGACAGAAATGAGAAATACACAGACACATCCTCTAGGGGGCCTCACAGTTGTGAAAACTCCTTGATGTGTGGCCTTTTGCCTCCTTGTCTATGCGTATATTAATTTGTGTGTGTTGTGAGGGCTGCAGGGGCTGATGCTTTAATGCAGGTAGTGAAAGGAGTAAAGGATCTTCAGGTTTCTGTGGATATGCCCGGAGTTTGTGCAACTGAAGAGAGAGAGATGGGGCTGGGGGTGCAAAGGGTCCCTGAAGAGAAAAGGGATGACAAGGAAGGGATGTCCTTTGTCCTGCACTTGCCTTGGAACCAGGCTTGAGTTTCCTTTAGGAGAGGGGTAAGGATCATTGGCTAAAGGAACTGTGTTTATGAAAGACTCTGTGAGACTGGGCGAGGCAATCCTGCCTCAGCACCCAAGGAAAAGCTGTGGCCCAGTCTGGGGACAGTCTCAGAACTGTCAGCAGTGGTAACAAGGAAGTTTCTTTAAGGGTCTGTTTGATGGACTCTAACAATACGTAATGACTTATTACAGAAAAAGCCAGTGTGGTTCCTGTGGCCAAGACACTCCTCCGGGGTGCCCAGAAATCACAGGAAGATTTTAGAGGGGAGCTCAGGTCCTGCCGTTTGGCAAGGGAGCTCAGTGTCATTGGCATTTGGGAATACATGGGAATATGATGTCATTATTAAACAAATATTGAGTCATCTGTTTGTATCACTTAATAAGTAGCTCTTGTGGCGTGGGTTAATTAGGATGAAAACATATTGATTTTAAATCAAGTACATGAAATACATTCCAGCATCCATTGAACCATAGTAAGAAGGCAGGTTTGAAGCAATTTCCCTGTAGTCTTCAGATTCCCTCAGCTGTGAGATGCTCTGGATATTCAAGGACAGCTGGCTGCCTTTCCTTCCTCAGAACTCCATCCTTCTCTGGCATGATGGAGAAGGAAAATGAACATGAGACCCACTTACAGCTGCATCTGCCATCTTATTAGATGCCCAATTGAGCAAACAATTTGAACTCTACGCATCCCAAACTGCAAAAGTGGGCCCAGTCTCTCGGAATCCCAGAACCACAGCTTTGCCTCCTTTAGGAGCTGGGATCTTATTCTCCAGAGAACTTTGGGTGTGTACCGGGCCCCTGGGAAGAAGTGCACCCTCTCGTGGAATGCAAAGGCCACAGTTCAGACTGACTCCTTATTCGCATGTCCAGAGCTTAAGTGCGACAGAGGAGGAAAATTGGACTATAGACGCTTCTGTGCTCTCTAGGTGATGCCACTGCCTTGCACACAGTTGTACATTATGTTCCTTCTGAACGCAGTGCCTGTGTGTCATGCTCCTCAGAGAATATCAGATGAGAGGAGCTTGCTAGCTGGCAGGTGCTTAGGGACTTCTTTCTTCAGATAGGCCCTTGCCTTGGGACCTCCAGGGCCTTGAAAGTCCTCAGTGGTCCAACCTCTTGCTCTGTCTTCATGGGCCTTCCTCCTGCCAGCGGAAGAGAGTCTCGCCATCTCCCCAGAACACCGTTGGAGTTCCTCGTCTTCATACACTAAATCTTCATTAGCAGATGTCAAGATGTTTTGTGCTGAGGCATCAATGTCACTTTCCAGAGAGACAGTATTTAAACACCTGAAGACAGAGAAGATCATGGAATAGCTACAGATAGAGACTGTTGATTTCATTCATTCATTCATATTTTCCTTCATTGAATGCCTAGAAAAATAGCTGAATCCACTGTCTGCACTACTAGCACCTTGTTCAAGCCACCGTACTCTCTCTGGATTAGACCAGTGCAATAGTTTCTTAATAGTTCTATTTGTTTACATCCTTGCCTTTCTCCAATTATTCCCATCAAGGTGATCTAAAAAAATAAAAAATAAAGAACACCACAAATCTGATCTCTCTCCCAACCCCTGCTGAAAGTCATTGGCTGGCTTTCCCTTCCATCCATTGCTGGTGGGATGAATACTAAACCCTCCAAGGTCCTGCAAGCCACGGCTGCTGCCTGCTCCCTCCCAGCCTCAGCTCCTCCTCCCTTTCTGTACTGCTGTGACACTGGCTCTCTTTCAGATCCTCAAATCTGCACATGCCCTCTCCTTCCTTCTTCAGACTCTTTGCTTGGGCTCTCTCCTCCTTTTCCCTCTTCACCTAAAATTAACATCTTTACCCAAGATCTCAGCTCAAACTAGCAAGCCTTTCACAGCCTCCAGGCTTGAACGATTTCCTTGCAACGTGTTCTCTTAACGCTTGGTAATTTCCTTTCATATCACTGATCAGAGTGAGTGATTACTTGATCAATGTCATTCTCCCTGGTAGATTATAAATTGCATGAGAACAGAGACTGTGCCTGTTTTGCTCACCATTATCTTCTCAGTGCCTAGCATACAACATAACACAAATGTGCTTAATAAATATTTGTCAAACACTAGAATAGATATGTAGACTTGGCTTCCAGGAGTTTAGCATAAGCTAGGAGAGAAAAAGATTTCAACTTATTTCCCCAAAGTCCTCTTCAAATGGCATCCTCATTGTGAAGTTTCCCCCTCCAATCCCGCTTCCTCCTCTCTACCTGGGAAGAATAAATCTCTTCCCACATGTGCCCCCCAGCATGCTCTGTGTTCCTTAGTAATAACCCCTTTTTAGGCTATTGGAAGAAGTCTTGTCTGACCTTATCCATACCTTTCAACTGAATAGCTCCACCTGGATACCTGTACCCATTTCTTAGGGATACCGTAACGAAGTAACACAAACTGGCTTAAAACAACAGAAATTTATTTTCTCACAGTTCAGGAGGCTGGAAGTCTGAAATCAAGGTGTTGGCAGGGCCATGCACTCTCTGAAACATATAGAGGAGAATTCTTCCTTGCCTCTCTGGCTTCTGGTGTTTTCTGGCAATCCTTGGTATTTCTTGCCTTGTAGATGCATCAGTCCAATCCCTTCCTCTGTTGCCTTGTAGCTGTCTTCTTATAAAGATACCAGTCACATGGATTGAGGGTCCACTCTACTTCAGATGACTTCATCTTATCTAATTGTATCTGCAAATATCCTGTGTCCAAATAAGATCACATTCTGAGCTAATGAGGGTTATGACTTGAAAATATCTTTTAGGGAGACATATTTCAACCCGTAACAAGCACAATAGGTAACTCAAACTCAGGTCCCAAAATGGTTGCAGTGTCTTATCCCCAAACCCACTCATCCTCCTGTATTCCTTATCTTAATTGCTGGCACCGAGGCCCATCGAAAGCAGAAGAACAGAAGGTCATCCTAGTCTTCTCCCTCTTCCATTTCTAATTAGCCTATTGATTATCTCTTTACCATTTCTCATATTCATCTCCAATGACCCTATTTTAGTTCCTTCATCATCTTTAACTGGGACAATTGTGGAAATCAAACTGGTCTTTCCATCTCCTGATTCAATTGCTTCCAATTCATCCTCCATGTCGCTGTATGACAGATGTGTTTAAAACACAAATATGAGCATGATACCATGTTTAAAATTCTTCAAAAGCTCTGTTCAGCACATAAGGTCATCTAAGCTTTTATGGACGGCACACAAGATTCCTTGTTCCTACCTCTTCTAACTCAACGTTTGATACTGCCTCTCTGCACTCTCTTCTTTAATTATTTTGAGCTATTTTCAAAACCTAGGAATTGGTTTCATGCCTTTGAGCTTGTAGCAGAGACATTTACTATTCATGGAAGAGCCACGTGTTCCTGTACGTTTCACAACTGGTGAGGCATGTGGTTATTTCTAGCCAATGTACTGCGAATGGAAATTTTATGTGTCACCTCTGTGCTGAAGCATTTAAGAGCCCGTGTGTTACCTCCCAGCTTTTTGTTTCCTGCCATGCCCACTTGGAAGCCACATGTTCCAGATGGTACAGCTATAAGTGTACATGGTCTCCACTAGCCTGGGTCCCTAAGTCACTATGTAGAGCAGAACCCTGCCCCCTGACTCTCCCCCAGCCAGCTGACCTGCACTGGACATGTGATTTGAGTGAAAAATAAACCTTGGCTATCTTAAGCTACCATATTAAGATACTAGGGCTTCTGGGTTATTTTGTTACCAGGCATAACTTAGTCTACCCTGACTAATGCAGTGCTTCTGCCTATGCCCCCCCATTCAGCTTCCTGGGGGAGTCCTACTGATTCTTCCAGCCCCATAGTCCTCATTCTGTGCAACTGATCTGACCCCTTACCAAGCAGAGTTAATTGCTCCCTCCTCTGCTCCCACTGCATCTTGTACATAATGCCAATATCATCCTTATCGCCTGTTATAATAATTTAATAGCCACTGAATCATGAAAGAGTAGATGGTAGGTACCTTGAGGGCAGTGACTGAGTGTCATTTAGCTATCAAGTTTGTATCTCCAGCGCCCCACAGGACGATTGGCATAAGAGGGTATCCTACCAAATAAATGATGAATGATTGAATAAATGAATGGACTAAACATAATCTGTGTAGGCTGTCAGTAGAGGGTGATGGGAAAGGCCTGAAGGAACATGAAAACACTGTGTGGGACTCTATGGCCCAGAGACATTAGGAGTCAATGATAGCAATTTTGAGCTTATATAGAGTTCAGCATAATATTGGCCTATATAATATATATTGCTGAGGCTCAAGTAAGTGAGAAGAAAGTAAAACTGTCATGCGGGCAATCAGGAAGGAAAATTTAAAAGGAAGCTTAAAAATTACTTCCAACTCATGAGTGAATGCACAAGAGTGGAATAAAAGTATGTCCTGTTCGCAGAAAGTGATGATTTAGGAAATAACATCGCAATGTATGACACAGCCAGAATGACTATCAACATCATGTGTAAATGGCACAACTGAAAAAGCATGAAACAGGGATTGTGAATAAAATGAACTCTGTCTTTCTCTCCCTGTAAATAATCTATCTGCCCCATGAGACTAGGAGCAGGTCCAAGTTTTGTGGGGTCTCCCATTGTCTCTTTACATTTTCTTTGATAGCAGCAGAATCCCTCTATCCCCAGTGACGACTTGGGCAAGCCAATGAACTCTCATGTTCAGGCAATAAAAAAATCCCTTGAGTTGCAAAAAAGTAGCCTCACTTCAGATCTTCGCCTTCCAAGTCCCAGGTAATAATTAAAACTCTGAGACTGATTGAGCTTTAAACCTTCTCTCCTCCCTTGGCTCAGATCGGCCTCATCCTGGAAGCCTGCCCTGGGAAAGGGGCATGGTCCTTTTCCTCTGCTCACCTCCTCCCCCTTGCTAGCCGCTATTTTCCTCCATGCCTGGAACGAAGCCCAGAAAGAGAGGTAAGGGAATAATATAGTTCTCACGTGGCTGGGTGGCCTAAGCCCTTTGGGCCGGCAGCTGGCCTCCATGGGGTGGCTTGGCAGATGATTAAAGCTGGCCCTGTCATGGGCTCTGCAGAGGCCTCCAGCTGGGCCCCTGTCTCCTGTGGTTGCCTTGACCCAGGCTGAAGGTCTCCATCCCTCTGGGTGGTCTCATGTGACTCTTTCCCTAGCTCCTGGGACTCCAGAGATATAATGACCAGCCCTTTCTGTTGAGGTCTTCTGTCCATGCCTACAGGCCCCAAGACCATCCCATACTACCCCACACCTGTTCCCTTTCCCACAGGGACCACATCTGGTCTTGGGGCTCTCCACTTGCTCAGCCACCAAAGCAGTATCCATCACTAACATTTCATTGTCACAATGTTCTAGCACTGTCCTATGTGCTTTATGTTTACTATCCCAATTAATGCTCGCACCACCTATGAGGTAGGTATAGCTGGCAGGTCATAACCCTGGCTGTTTATTTGAAAACTTCTGCCTTAAGTATTGTTGTCCCAAACACTGTGGGCACATTTTACTTATCACTGATTTTTACTGCAGACACAGGAATTGAGAGATTGAGGCTTTTTCTTAGCTTGATATTATAAGGCTTAGGGCAGGTCAGCAATATCTCTGGAATGGACTCATCAACACCTAGGTTCCTTCTTACATGAAAATTCTGTGACTTAAGAAACAATTATAGGATAAGGAATTGCATGTAGGTGTTTAGGGTGGGAGGTGAAAAAGGTTAATTAGGACCTGGGGCATAAAGAAGCCCAGACAGTCCAGCTTTAAGTAACCCTTAAAAGCCTTAAGCATCTTTAAACTTTCAAACTATGACATTTAAAAATGCCTCAAGGGCCGGCCGAGTGGCGCGATGGTTAAGAACTCACTTGGGATGCCAGAGGGCCCCGGTTCGGATCCCACATATGAGGGCCAGTGACACTAGCCATCTACTGTTAAGATGCTGAACAACAGCTCAACCTGGAGCTGGGCTGCCTGTGAGTC